>NW_027516543.1:0-370290 GCF_048772815.1 Callospermophilus lateralis | reverse complement strand
AGATGGTTTGTCAGAGCTGTTACTTATAGTTTTATGTAAGAAAGAGAGATTTGTGGGGATGTAAACTTAAGAAATAAGCCTGTCAGAAGGGTAGAACATCCTTTTAAAAGTTGACAGCGTGGTCTTCCATCTCCAGATGATGATAGTGGATTTGTAGGGGCTTAGAGGCCATAATATTAATGTGTTCTTTAATAAATTGTACCACACTGTTTATAATGCAGGGTCCTATGGTCACCATTAAACGTAAACCCAACAAAGGGCCTAATAGGGGAAGAAGGTAGGGTAGAAATCCATTAAGTTTTGTCCAGAGGGGATTTTCAAATAGTTCCCTTCATCTCTTTTCTAGATCTTCTTGAAGCTGCTTAAATTTAGTGCATACTATGACTGATTTATTGGCATAAAAGCAGCATCGTTCCCCTAAGGCCAATCAAATATCTCCCTGGTTAGCAGTCAGCAAATCTAAGCCTCGTCTGTTTTGAAGGAACACTTTTGCCAGGAAGTCTATTTGGTCCTACAAATCTTTAATGGTTTCTGATAGAGTTTGTACATCATTTTAAGTTGTTGAAACAGGCGATGGTAAGGGTGTATTGCCGTGCCTAAGCCAGTGTACCTGTGCCCACAGCAGCTGTTATTCCAAGGCTGGCAATAAGTGATAAGGCCTGTATCGCCCGCCTCTGTCTTTTGACTAAGGTGTCTAGGCTAGAGGTTCGTCTCCTGGGACAATAGTTATATCAGGGAGTAATAAGGCAAGAACACAGCCACTGTTCCAATTCGCTGGAAGCCTGGGGAAGGCCACATTTCCTCCACACATAACAACTGTGCCATTGGGGGGACAAAGAGATGGGATGGGTGAGGAATAATTTTGTTCTGTTGAGCAATTTCCAAAGGAAGCAATTCCAAAATCCATATCATAGGTATTATTCTGCATCACGCCTAAAAGACATAATGTAAAAGTGCCTATAGGCTGTACTTTAAAGGGAAATCCGGGTTGGCATGTATTATCATTGTCCATAGTAGAATTAATAGGAACTGCCATAGGCATGCTTGCCCCTGTTGTCATGCAGAGCCAGCAATTACCAGCAAGGGTGGGGTTGGAATTATTAAGGAAGGAGAAGGTAGTTTGCAAAATATCTAATGTATTGGTATCTAAACCTGGGAACTGGGATTTCGGCTACATTAAGGGATGATATGTGAGCTCAGGGATTTGGGGTTTCAAAAGTTTGATTATCTGAGGATGCTTGACTGCATCAGTGGGTCCTCTACCATCAGAGACCCCTGTAGGGTCCTTAATGGGCCAGTAGGAAGTTTTTCCGACAGTGCCTTGGCACCCAGCTGACTGTAGCTTGGTGTATTTGCCTTCTCCTCCCTGGTCAAAGAGAACGAGGGTATAATGAATAGTGGTCCACCCTGCTTCATGAGTTTTAGTTAGGGAGGCTTCAAAAAATTATTCTCCCTGCTTGTTAACACAAATTGAGGCCGACACAAAACAAGAGACATGCATCTCCTGGGTATGCGTACGGGTTGCAGAACAATTTTGGAGAGTTTTACTTGTACTAGGGGGAATAATCTTTGGCTTGTTAACACATACCCATTTAGGCTGATGAACTCCTCTGAATTTATGGTCAACCTCGGAACGGAGGTAAGCCACCTTAGTCATGCAGTCAGCAGTCTGGTTCCAACTAGTGGGAGCCTGAGTCCAAGATCCTCCCTTGCCTTCACGGGGGGAGGGGGGGGAAGGTACTCCATGATGTTGGAAGGTGGAGGGCCCAGGCCTCCGTGCACAAACCTGTTCAGCAGAAGTGCCTTAAGCAGGATCCTCACACAGATTGTTGGATGGATCCGAAAAAGGGGAAAATTTGTACTCAGGGAGAGGGCCTCCGTCCCCGGTTTGAGGTAAGTCATTAACCTCTTTAACCAGGCATTCTGGTAACCATCTTGGGGCTGCTAGCTCTTGGTCCAAAACACAAGCTGAGCCACATTCCCAGATGAGGACAGGATGTGGGCATTTCTATTTATTTGTAAGGGGATTTCGCCACATAACAGGTGGCTGATCAGAATTGGAAAAGGGATGCCAGTGTGTGTCTGCAGCCGAAAGGCCTTCACTGTCTAGGGTAAGAAAAGAAAGGGCAAATAATGCATGGTTAAGGCAATGCCTGTGAGTGGTAAATACAAGGGCGGAAGCCTTAAGGCGGGATAGCCAAGTCTTTAAGGTAAGGTGGAATATTCCACAATGCCTTGGCCCTGAGGTTTGTATTGAATTCCAGTAGGATGACAAAATTGCAAGGTAGCACAAAACTGTTTAAACTTGGCACTGGTATATGGAGGACAATTATCTGTTTTAATATGTATTGGTTTACCCATTATGGAAAAGGCTGAAACAAGATGAGAAAGGATATCTTTGGTAGCCTCTCCAGAATGTGGTGATGCAAAAATAAAGCTGCTGAAGTTATCGATAGAAACGTGTATATATTTGGTTTTTCCAAATTCAGGAAAATGAGTAACATCCATTTGCCAAACCTGATTTGGCAGTAATCCTCGGGGGTTAACTCCCAAGTGTTGAATGGGGAGGGAGAGAGCGCAAGCAGGGCATTCTTTTACTATTTCTCGTTTCTGTTGCCTGGTAATTTTACAAAGTAATCGAAGGCTCTGGGAATTTAGTTGGTGAAGATTGTTTAGCTCCGTGGCCTATTGAATGGAGCCACCAAAAATTTGAAAGATGGTAGGAGTTGCTGCATCAGCTTGAGCATTACCTGTGTTAGAGGGTCGGAAAGATCAGAGTGTGCCCTGATGTGTCCTAAGAAAAATGGGTGTTGTCTGGCCTGAATTAGCTGCTGAAGCTGGTGAAACAGAAAGGCCGCATTGGAAGAAGCTTTAATCGCGGGTGAAATCTCCAGCAGGGGCACAGAATGAGCAATGTAGGCACTGTCTGTATGAATATTAACAGGATTATCACAAAATGTTATAAAAACTTGTGTTATGGCAAACAATTTCACAAACTGTGCTGAATGATAGACAGTATCAAAGGTTGTAGGCTGGTTATTGACAACAAAGACCGCACAGCCATTACTGGAACCGTCTGTAAAGACAGTAAGGGCTTGGAACTGGGAGCCTTTTGAGTAATTTTGGGAAAAATAAATGGATGTATCTGGACAAAATGTAAAAGGGTGTCATTGGGGACGTGGTTATCAATTGTTCCCAAATGGCCTGATTGGCAATACCCCATTCATCCCCTCTCTGTAGTAAAAATTGGGTTTGGTCATTAGTATATGGAATTAAAATATTATCAGGGTCTTTGCCAAAATGTTGTCGAGAAAGCAAACGACCTTTAATAATAATAGAAGCTACCTGAGCAAGATAAACGGTAATAAACTTGGAGGATGTGGTGGATAAATGGACCCAAAGCAAGGGGAAGCCTTTATTTTTAAAATATGGATATCACTGCCAAAATTTTCCTGAGGGTATATGAGGAGTGTGTAAAAGAACCAGAACCAGAGGAAGGTTATAAGAAATTTGTGTAACAAACTGTTTGGCAATGGCCTCTGTGACTTGGTTTAATGCCTGTCATGCCTCGGGAGTAAGCTTTTGAGGGGAGGAAGGGTAGGAATCACCTCTCAAAATATCATTAAGGGGCAAAAGTACACAAGTGGATAATTATAAATATGTTCTTAGCCATTGAATATCTCCCAGTAATTTTTGAGAATCATTAAGGGTGTGAAGATGGTTCACACGCAATTGTATTTTATGAATTTGGATCTGATTATCTTGAAGTTTAAGGCCCAAATAGGTATAAGGGTCCTGTGTTTAAACCTTATCAGGAGCTATCCGTAGTCTCAAGGTAGTGAGGGTTTTCTAAAGGTCCAAGTAACAATTATTAAGGTCATGGTAATTAGGTGCAGCAATTAAAAATTCATCCATATTATGTAAAACATAAAATTGTGGTCATCACTCTCTCACAGGGTCTACTGCTTGAACAACTTATATTTAGCAAAGACTAGGGCTGTTGGCCATACCTTGGGGAAGAACCTTCCATTGAAATCTCTGCATAGGGCCGTGGAAATTAATGCAAGGGAGACTAAAGGCAAAATAGGGTCTATCCTCAGGATGTAAAGGAATGGTAAAAAAGCAAACTTTTAAGTCAATAACCATTTTACAATAGTTTTGGGAATAGCCATTGGTGTGGGAATTCGAGACAGTAGTGCTTCCATCAGGCACATAACTTTATTACTGGCACACAAATATTGTAAAAGATGCCGCTTGTCTGATTTTTTCTTGATAACAAAAATAGGAGTAATCCATGGTGAGGTTGAGGGCTCTACATGGCCGGCTGCCAGCTGTTCCTGCACTAACATGGAGGCAGCCTCCAATTTTTTGGGGGGGTAAGGGGCCACTGATCCACCCACACAAGAGTCTGAGTCTCCCAAATAATTTTATCTGCATGGGGTACAGGAGGGTCAGGAACCGACACTAAAAATCAGAATACCCAAGTCCATATGTATTTGTTTTTTTATGGGTTTTATAGTCCCCACCAGTCCTTGTCTCAGTCTCACAAGGCCTGTCCCAGGGACAAAATTTATACGAAGCATTTGATGAGTCATCATGGAATTGGGACTGGCAAGAATGACTTCCATTTGACTCAAAATATCTCGGCCCCATAGGTTAACAGGGAGGTCAGGAACAATGAAAGGAGTGACAGTCACCTTATTACCCTCTTTATCAGTAAAGCTAAGAGCCCTAGAACTGACATGGGGATTTTTTGACTCTTAACCCTTTTAGGTCATTCAAGGATGGGGTGATGGGCCAACCTGATGGCCAGTATTTGTGAGAAATAATTGTGGCATCAGCTCCAGTATCTAGAATTCCTTGGAATTCCTTTTTTTCAATAAGTAAGGTAAGGGTGGGTCTATTGTGAGAAATGGGCTGAACCCAATATACATCAGAGGAGCCGAGGGAGGCTGTCCCCCATTTTATGTTTGGGCGGTGGAAGTGCCTCCTGAATCAAAGGGAAGGAATATTAATTGTGCAAGTCTTGTTCCTGCTGGGATGGCCGCAACTCCATTAATAGCTGTTGCTAGTATTTTTATTTCTCCAGTGAAATCATTATCATTAATGCCAGGGAAGACCTGAACACCATTTAAGGTAGCAGAGACTCTTCCAAGAATAAGGGCACTCGTATGAGATGAAGGGGGACCCATAATTCTAGTGGGTATTATCTGGTGCCCTTGCATTGAGTCTAATATTGTATCGGTGGTGGCACAGAGGTCCAATCCTGCGCTGCCTGGGGTGGCTAGTTGGAGGGAGGCAATTGTGGGGAAGAATTTTGTGGTAGGTTTGGAGTTTGGTAGGGAATAAACCTTATTGCCCCTGGTTTTGTCCTGGGGGAGGTCGTGGCCAGGGGCTGGCCCCGCAGGGTTTTCCTGAGAAGCAGGAAGAAATAGGCTGTCTGAGGCCATTTGTCTTAGATCTACACTTACTGGCCCAGTGATGACATTTACCACATCTAGAACAAAGGGTAGCTGGGGGCGGTTTAGCCCCAGTTTGAGGAGACGATATTCCTACGCTTTGTTTGTCTTTCAGACACTTGCGTGCAAAATGGCCAGGTTGTTTACAAGTAAAGCAAGTACATGAGCCAGGATTGTGAAAGGCCTTGATAAAGGGGGCATGTAGGGCGAGACCCATGGCATGGGCTGCACCCACCCCTGCACAGAGTCTAATAAAGTCCGAAAGTTTCCCTTTTTCCTTATGTGGTTGAAGAACATCCTGACATGCCAGGTTGGCGTTTTCTAAGGCAAGATGTTTTACAAAAGTTCTTTTGCTTTCGCTTGGTCCAAGCAAGCATTCTGCAGCTAGGTTAAGCCGGGGAACAAGGTTTCTATAAGGGTCGTTGGGTCCTTGTCAAATTTTTGCCAAAGAAGTGGTAGCCGAGCCAGTTTGAGGGAGGCATCTCCAAGCATGTAAGCAAGCCATCTGAATCTGCGCCAAAATTCCAGCAGGGAAACGTGCCTATTTAGTTTTAGTGTCAAATGGCGCATAGCCCACTAGCTTAACATAAGTTCAGGATTTAGAGGAGGCCTTAGTTAATTTTTTTTGAGCAGTTTCCTGACAGTGCTCCTCGAAATCTGCATTCCATAACAGGAAATCTCCGGCACTGAGGGTAGCTCGGTCTAAAAATTTCCAATCATTGGGAGTAAGCCATTGTGCGCTGTGGCTTTCTAATAAAGTCAACTTGTAGGGCACAGTGGGGCCATTGTGAGCACAAGTCTTTTTATGTTTTTCAAGAAAACGCAGGCTTAATTTTTTTGTAGACACTCTGGGTTCCTTCCTGCCTAGGGGTGAACTCCTCATCCTCTGAGTCCTGATCTCCTTGATCCATTTCCCCCACTTCCTCCTCTTGATCCTCGTCTAAGTCTTTGACCTCAGCCTGGGCAGGCTTATCTATCTGACTGCGGGTGACTGGGAAGGCGAGAACAGGCTGATGGAGTGGCTTAGCCTTTGTATTAGACCGCCGTGGGCCAGTTTGCATTGACTCCGTGCCTAAGGCTAATGAACAGAGCTCAGAGTCTAGGGATCTTAATTCTTTTAAAAGTTTGATCTGTTCCCGTCTATGTTGGAGAGACTCTCACAAGGGAGCCAGGCTAGGCAAGGGAAGTGGGGAAAAATATCTGGGTTGCATTTTGCTCCTGAAAGGCTGGAGCACAAAAGGCAGGAGGGATATAGGAGGTAGGTAGATGTGTAAGTCCTATAGGCTGTGGCAGGGTCCTGAGAGGTGGCGCATCTTCTGAATTGTAGCTTGCTGCTTCCTTCTCCAATGTAGCCTCCGTCCCAGGGGTCAATGTGTCTCTGGGATTTAAAACTCGATAAAGGTGTTTGGTAACCATTGGAGCCTTATTCATTAGGGTGGTATTTTGAGGGGGACTAGGAAGGTTCCCAGGGTCCTGGGGAGACTGAGAAGGGTCAATGTCTATACTAACTGATGGGCATGCCGTGGGGAGACGAGAGGTGTTTTGCATAGTCTCTTCTCCAATCCTGACAAGTTGTAAGGTACCATTGTCAAAGGGTGAACTTTTAAGAATTTCATTAATTAAGTTCCAGTAAGAAAAGGTGGGAACTGGCACTTTTTCTGGGCCAAAGGTTTCATAATAATCTTTTAAACAGTCTCTTACTCTAAGCCATCTTTTGCCATCAATGGTCACTTCAATGTGAAACCATGTACACAATTCTCCTATGTATTAGAAGAAAAATTTTAAGTCCTTTTTCTTAACACGCACCCCTCATGTCTTGAAGGACTCCTTGAGGCCTGACAAAAACAAATCATGTGACGAAACTGCTTGTCCCATGGTGGGTCACTCACCGTGCGTCATCCCCACTCTCCTCCTGGATCTGTCTCTTTGTGGTGTCTGCTGAGGCAATCGCGAGCTCCACTTGATGAAGTCTTCCAGGAGGACGGGGTTCCCAATCAGTCAAAGGCTCGAGCCCCAGTCAGTGGGTGCCAGTAGTCACGGCTGGAAAGACACATCAACAGGGGCAGCGAACCTAGATGCGGAGGAATGAAGGGACAGGAGTGAAGGGACAGCAAGACAGGAGTTCTGATCAAGCTGCAAACTTTTATTTTTCACACAGGGGCATTTATATGCTGGAGATGGGAAAGCTCTCTTATCCAAAGTTCCTGGATGTCTTCACAAGGTGAGATAAACTCAGGATGTTTCAGGAATACAGATGGCAACAGGATGTCTCAGAGACACAGTTGGCTACAGGATGTCTCCCAGACAGGATGTCTCCACGGGGCTGTTTCTTGTAAGTGTCAGGCTATTCTTTGAAGGTGAATTCCTTCTATGCCTGACAGTCAGGGATTCAGTATTTCAAATGGAAAATTGGAAAAAGAATCCAATGTGTATTCAGAACAATGCCTTGACATTACCTTCATCCCATGTAAGACACAATTAGAGGAGAAGAGTTAGAAAATCTGTGAATACACATCTGGAATGGAAAATGCTCAGGAGTTCACAACCTTGGAGGTGGTATAGGAGTTTCCAAAAGTCAGAGACAGGGTAAAAACACCACAAACATGGAGCTCTGCCGGCCTAAATATTTCTTGAGAAACTTCATCTGAGGTTGTTTTTAGGAGCTTTAGCTTCCTTTATAGTGAGACGATCAAAGCTGGGTCAGCATCTATGTGACCTAGAGGACATTGTTTCTTATTTTCCAATGAACATGAGGCAGCAGTGATGAATTCTCTCTTTGTAGGGAAACTGTGGCCACTGGTGGCTAAGTGTCTCCCAGGGTGGAATGTGAAGCCATTGGTCATCCTCCAATTTTTGTGGTGTTTCTTGCAGCTGCACTGGGAGTTTGATATTTGCTTCACAAAATACAAGAAGTTCAACTGGGACACAGTGATGGAGGGAGTTCTGTCACGTGTGGTGGGTAAGGGTCTGCAGGAGAATGCACCAACAAGGCTTCTATCCCACATAGCTTGCCCTCTTGACCATAGCAATCTGATTGTAAACATTGCCCTGAATCCTCTCCATATAACAAGATGCCTTTACATACAAGGATCTGGGGCTTGTACCATGTCAGTCACAAACCATTTGGAAGCGAAGGGCAGATGCAGATGACCCGACCACAGATGTTTTAACACACACCAGCACACCACTGCTCTAGGCCGACTACTCAGCAGGCTCCAAATTACTGGCATCTCCGTTCTACACCATTTTCATGAAACCCAGTCAATCAAGGCACTGTCTGGTACACTGATGGTCATCAATAGGACATCCATAGGTTCTCCAGGTCCACCCGGTCATGGGAATGTCAAAAATTTAAAGGTATTTATCTAGCCATTTTTCAAGGGTGAAGTTGGAGGCACTGTGGGTTTCAATTCATTCAGGAATGATTAAATGGAGAGGAAGCTCATTTCAATGAAAGCTCTGGAGAACTATCACACGCAAGGCTTCCCAAAGACAGGCCAAAAGGTCCCATGAAGCCAGACCTATTGAGGTCTACAATTTGAGGTCCATATGTGTTTTGACTTGCAACTATGGCTGCCAAGTCTTTAAGAATAAAATCATGTGATATCCTTCCCAAGATTCCCAGTGCTCTGTGGAAAGCCAACCTGGGCATAGATCCCAGTTTCCAAGGGCGACTCTCATGCATGGCCTCCTAAAATCCCAACACAATACAAGGCAATACTTCTTTGAGGTAAGTTCCAGAACTCAGTCTCTAAGGAGAATCACACCAGTGTTCAAGCCCAGGTGGACCCAGTCATCTATTCCAAGCGCCACACAAATGACCGCAATTAAAATCAAGACACTCCCACATGGCCCTCATTTTCTTCCATATAGACACTCATCATAACCTCTGGCTGGAGGTTTCCATGAGGGGCACAGCCTAAGACAGTGTCCAAAATAAGCTCCCTTGCATCCATTTGCCTAAAGTCAGTGTGGCCGGGACATCCTTCCTGTGAACCAGGAGTGTTCAAAGAGGCCTGCCGTTAATATTGCTCCTATTCTCAATTTTGAGGCCTACTGACTGTGGTGTTTAGATTCTTTATGTTAATTGGAGTCATGAGAAAACCCAAGAACCTATGGTCTAGTGTCTGCAGGGCTTTGAAGAACTCATTTGACCCAAAGGATCCATATTCTCAATGATGGAAGTCAGAAACCTTACAGAGGAAGGCGAGAAACTTCATCCAAAATGACTGCTCTTTTGGCTTTTTGATTTGCATGCACACATGGGATTTTTCTTTAGATCCATCAGGTGCTGAGAATCTAAGCCACAGCCTCACACAGGGCCAAGAGGCTGATTCAGACACATCCCTTTCCAAAGCAATTAAGAAAGAGCCACAGGTAATGTTTATACATTTCCATTTGAAAACTGTTTTCTTCAGGCTTCAAAAAGGCATAGCCTGAGGCAAAGACCTTCCTGACATTCAGGGCAACAGAAGGATATGTAAGCAAAAGGCCCAAAGCGGGGTTTTTCCATTGAGACTTTCCTGGTCACACTGATATCTGAGTTTTCTGAGATGCTCATCATTTCCTTCAGCTCTCTAGTACATGGCCGTATCACAGAGCGTGGAGGTGGTTCATATCTTGGACACAATACCATGAGCATATTCTGGAGGTTGCCCATAATTCAGGTAGAGAACAGGAACTTAAGAAGATATTAGGTGTTGCCCATCCATTAGGCAAGCCGCAGACCATTCATAAATTGGGCAGAATGAATGCTGGGAAGATTTCTACTAGAAAGGACACATGTATTTATGCATTCTCTTTTCTATTGTCTACAACCATGGACACAGTGGGATACACAGATATAGAAAGACTAGCCTTGTC
Source organism: Callospermophilus lateralis (assembly GCF_048772815.1). Taxonomy (NCBI): domain Eukaryota; kingdom Metazoa; phylum Chordata; class Mammalia; order Rodentia; family Sciuridae; genus Callospermophilus; species Callospermophilus lateralis. Next base: position 359,968 of record NW_027516543.1, on the reverse strand, counting down.
AAACGACTTACTAGAATCAGTTCACACCAAACCAAACAAACCGACTTTCTTACCTATTCTCAGAACATGAGACAAAACCACAAACCAATACCCACACCCACACCCACACAGACCCCCAAGTACCTCTGTGACAATACGGAGTGTCGTTTGATGGTGGGCCATAAGAAATTCCCTCATAATGGGCTGTCCTGTCTCAGATCTAGTCTCTGTGGCCAACTTTGTGAATCTGTAAGGAGCCAGTGGTGAGCCACTATCTGCTTTCTCAGGAAAGGCCCCTCTTCAGACCTTCCTGGCATTTGGCCATCCTCACATAAGTAGGTACCAAGAAAGACTGACTCTGTCTTTGGTAAATCCGAAAAATTTTGACCACTGGGACTGTGACTGGGACTGGCTCTGGATGCCTGGCTTTCTGGATCCAAAGTTCAGAGAATTCCATCACCAAGGAAGTGAGGTGAGGTCACTTCCTTCAGGAACTGAATGAGGTCCATACCTTGGCAACCACTTTGTCCTAACAGTTGCTTCCAAGGGTCCCATGAGATGGAGGCTGCACCTACTTACTCTGACATTTTCACAAGTTAGAATGGTATAAAACCATAGGCACCCAGGAACAGCTCTCCACACAGGCCTGGTTTGCTGCATCTTCTTTACATTAAGAAGAGAGAGGCTGATTCTGACACAACCCTTCATCCTGACCAGGTTGTTTGCAATGAAAGATGACTTTTGCTCTCTGAGGTCCTTAATAGCTTCCTACATCTTCTCCAGGGATCATCTTTAATGACCTTTGAGGTTCTCAGCAGGTGAAAGATCCCTTAATTTCTGTCTTGTAAGACCAACTCTGTCCCTGCTCTTCTGTAAAGTTAGATTGAGGGAAGAGTGTATGGTTAGGGTTAATAACATGTTCAATCTGTGTTAGGAACTATTCTGCTGGATGAAAAATGTTATTGGGAACCTACGATATTTATAAGAATATGTAGGTGAAATATATGTATGAAAACAGAAATCTAAGATTTGAAACCCTGAAGGGCATTGGGCCCTTCATTGGTATACTTAGTGTTGACTTACTTTCTGCACAGATGTCTCAGATAAATAAATATACAATGGCATAGGACCTTGTACATTGGATGATTGAATGTGGAAGAGAACATCCAGTCAAAAAGGGATAGTAGGTAAGATTAGGAAGATAGTTGGTAGGTTTTGGAAGGAGAGTGAGTATAGGATTTGGAAAAAAAAAACTTCTTTAGCAATAGGGTTTCTGTTAGAGGGTGAAGGTAAATGTCAGCACATATGAAGATTCAGTCACAATGATGAACTTTGGAAAATATGTAGGAAATCAGATAATAATAGAGACATTACAAAATCAGGGAAAGTACAAAGTGAGTGATAGGATTAGACATTTTGAACAGGGTTGAGTTTGAATATATAATCTTAGGAAGAAACAAATATGTAGTCACCAATAGGATTGACATTTGAGAGCATTAGGCAATGTGGACATGGATGTTTTTAGTAATCCCTGTTCACTTTCCTTTTAGGCTTTGGTACAATCATAAGTGTAACCTTTGCATTTTGTGTCCAGAATATTACTGTGATAAAATGTATATGTAGATGGCGTGACATTAGTATTTCTTCCAGCATTTCTGGGAGCAATGTTTTGAAGTCCTATAAATTAGTATTGGTGGTACAAAGAGGTGTACACTGTGTCTATGAATATAGAGATAGTGCATGAATAGACCACATTGTGAATCAATAATATAACTGGTCCCACTTTAAATAATAGATTGAATTCATATCTGAAAATATATAAGAAATCTTATATCGATATACCATCATTCATTCCAACCAGCAATACATCTAATGGTAATATTAGGGTTATGGTTTATCACGAAGTGTCTTTGAGTTTTGCTTCAAAAGTGATCATGGAAATCGAAAATAATGTGTTTGGAAAGAAGTCTCATGAAAAGACCCATCAAAAACATGGAGGAATACATGTGTTCTGTAGAATAAAGTGATTGAATGTGAACAAAATGCCTATAAATTTGCAAATTTTTGGATGAAATATATTTGCTATGATGAGCATAAACTGAAGAAATAGTAATGTACCAGTGTTGAATAAAATAAATGTCAAAATGCACAACATGTCCCATAGTAATCTACTTGTATTGATGTTAAACTGGTTCAGTTACTGTGGAAATATTAGGATTTGTATGCACCTTTCACTGAAGATAGTTTTCAGTACTAGGAAACAAATATGTATTTCAGGTGAATGAATAATTTTGAGAATACTCTTGTGAAAATTTGATTATAAATACACATACTTGAATATGAATGAGTTTAGGGAGTGTATAACAAGACATATATTTCATATTTTGAAAAATCTGGAGAGTGTGTATATATATATATATATATATATATATATATATATATATATATATATATACATACACAAACACACAGACATTAAAAATAGCATAATATATTGCAATTGAAATTCACCATGAAATATATGTCATCTACAGATCCAAATGTATTTATTTTATTGAATATGGATTTATGTATAATGTTCTTAAACAAGGAAGCTCACTCATAGATTGAATTTTCAGTTCCAACAGCTTTTAGGAGGAGTGATCTCTTACAATTTGTATCTGCCAAGTCAGTCACCTCACAAGAATGTACGTGTGGTATCAGGTAAGATTCTATAATTGCATGTAAAAATACATGTGCTGAATAGGATACAGAGAAAGGGATGCCTTGACATTACAATCACGGAGACTAAGGCACAATTAGAGGAGAAGAGTTAGAAAATCTGTGAATAAATATCTGGAATGGAATATGCTCAGGAGTTCACAACCTTGAAGATGGAAGAGGAGATTTCAAAAGTAAGGGACAGGGAAAACAGTCCACAAACATGGAGCTCTGGTTCCCTAAATCCTTCTTGAGAAACTCACTCTGAGTTTGGGCACTTGAAATATATGTTGTTGTCGGGAGATTTAGCTTCCATTGTAGTGAGACAATCAAAGCTGTGTCTGCATCTATGTTACCTCGAGGACATGGTTTCTTATTTTCCACTGAATATGTGGCAGCAGTGCTGAATTTTCTTTAGTAGGTAAACTGTGGCAACTGGGGGATAAGTGTATTCACATGTGGACTGTGAGGCCATTTGGTCATCCTCCACTTTTCGTCGTGTTTCTTGCTGCTGCACTGGGATTTTGGTATTTGCTTCATGATATACAAAGAATTCAACTGTTACCCGGTGCGTGAGTGAGTTCTGTCACTTTTGGTAGGTCAGGGTCTGCAGGAGAATGCACCAACCAGGCTTATATCCCACATGACTTGCCCCCTTGACCATAGCAATCTGATTCTAAACATTGCCCTGAATCCTGTCCATATAACAAGATGCCTTTACATACAAGGGTCTGCTGGCTGCACCATGTCAGTCACAAGTCATTTGGAAGCCAATGGAAGATCCACATCGCCCCACCACAGTTGTTTTATTGCACACCTGCCCAGCACTGCTGTAGGCCCACCTCTCAGCAGGCTCCAACTTCCTGGTATCTCTGTTCTGAACCATTTTTATGAAAACCAGTCAATCAAAGCACTGTCTTGTAATCTCATGATCAGCCACAGGATATCCAAAGATTCTCCAGTGCCACCTGGTCATGGGAAGTTTAAAAATTTCTTGGTATTTATCTACCCATTTTTCAAGGTTGAAGTTGGAGGCACTGTGTGTTTCGTTTCATTCTGGAACTATTAAATGGTTAGGAAGCTCATTTCAATGAAATCTCTGCAGAAGTCTCACAGGCAAGGCTTCCCAAACAGAGGCCAAATGATCACATGAATCCAGGCCCATTGGGATCTACATTGTGACATCCGTGTGTTTTGACTCTCATATATGGCTGCCAAGTCTTTCAGATTAAAATCATGTGGTAACCTGGCTGAGATTCCCAGTGCTCAGTGAACAGCCACCCTGGGCCTAGATCTCATTTTACAAGGGTGACTCTCATGTGAATCCTCCTAAAATCCCAACACAATTCATGGCAATACGTCTCTGAGGTGAGGTCCACAACTCAGTCTCTAAGGGGAATCACAACAGAGTTAAAGCCAAGGTGGACCCAGTCATCTATTCCAACGGCCACACATGACCACAATTAAAACCAAAACACTCCCACATGGCCCTCATCTTCTTCCATATGGACACTCATCATTACCTCTGGCTTGAGGTTTCCATGAGGGGCACAGCCCAAGACAGTGTCCAAAATAACCTCCATTGCCCCTCATTTGCCTAAAGTCAGGGTGTCCTGGACACTCGTCCGGGGAACCAGGAGTGATCAAATAGGCCTGCTATTAATATTGCTTTGCTCCTCCAATTTGAGGCCTACTGACTGTCAGGTATAGATTCTTTATGTGATTTGGATTCTGGAGAAAACCCAAGCACCTATGGGATAGCCTCTAAAGGGCTTTGAAGAACTCATTTGATCCAAAGGTTCCTATTCTCACTTGATGGAGGTGAGGAACCTTACAGGGGAAGGCGAGAGACTTCTTCCATAATGACTGCTCTTTTGGCCAATTTAGTTTTGGATGCAAACATGGGATTTTCTTTACATCCATCATGTGCTGAGAATCTAAGCCAAAGCCTAACACAGGACCTAGAGCCTGATTCAGACATATCCCTTTCCAATGCAATTAAGCAAAGAGTCACAGGTGATGCCCATTGATTTCCATTTGAAAACTGTTTTCTTTAGGCTTCCCAAAGGGGTGGCCAGAGGCAAAGACCTTCCTGACATTGAGGGCAACAGAACAATAGGTAACCAAAGCAGTATTTCTCCACTGAAACTTTCCTGATTACACTGATATCTGAGTTTTCTGAGTTGCTCGCCATTCCCTTCAGCTATCCAGTACATAGCCATGTCACAGAGCTTGGTGGTGGTATACATCTTGGACACAAAACCATGAGCCTATTCTGGAAAGTGGCCAGAATTCAGAAAGAAAACAGGAACTTAGGAAGATATCGGGGGTTGCCCATCAATAATGCAAGCCACAGTCCATTCATAAATGGGAAGTATGAATCCGGGGGAGCTTTCTACTAGACAGGACACATCCATTGAAGCATTCTCTTTTCTAATGTCTACAACCCCTGACACAGTGGGATACACAGACCTAGAAACACTCGCCTTTTCAAACGACTTACTAGAATCAATTAACTCCAAACAAAACAAACTGCCTTTCTTACCTATTCTCAGAACATGAGACAAAACCACAAACACACACCCACACCCACAAATGCACCTCCTTCCCCCAAGTAGGTCTGTGACTATCCGCAGTGTCCTCTGAGTGGTGGGCCATACTATGTTTCCATGAAATGGCCTGTTCTGTCTCAGATCTGTTCTCCTTGTCCAACTCTGTGAAGTTGACAGGAGCCAGCGGTGAGCCACAACCTGGTTTCTCAGGAAAGGGGCCTCTTCAGAGCTTTACTGGCATTTGGCCATCCTCACATCAGTAGGTACCAAGAAAGACTGACTCTGTCCTTGGTAAATCCAAACAAGTGAGATCACTGGGACTGGGACTGGGACTGGCTGTGGGTGCCTGGCTTCCTGGACCACATGTTCAGAGATTTCGAACACCAAGGAAGTGAGGTGAGGTCACTTCCTTCAGGAACTGAATGAGGTCACTGCCTTGGCAAACACATTGTCCTAATTGTTGCTTCCAAGGCCCCATGAGATGGAGGCTGCCCCTACTTCCTGTGACACTTTCACAAGTTAGAATGGTATATCATCCATAGGCACTCCAGAGCAGCTCTCCACACTGGCCTGTTTTGGTGCATCTTCTCTACATTAAGAAGAGAGAGGCAGATTCAGACACAACCCTTCATCCTGACCAGGTTGTTGGCCATGGAAGGTGACTCTTACTCTCTCAGGTCCTTCATAGCTGCCTACATCTTCTACAGGGATCATTTCTGCATGGACGTTTGAGGTTCTCAGCGGGTGGAAGATCCCCTAAATTCCTGTATTGTAAGACCAACTCTTTCCCTGCTCTTCTGTAAAGTTAGATTGAGGGAACAGTGTATGGTTAGGGTTAATAACATGTTCGATTTGGGTTAGGAATTGTTCTGCTGTATAAATAATGTTATTGGGAACCTGCGATATTTATAAGACTATAGAAGTGAAATATAAGTATGAAAACAGAAATGTTCTAAGGTTGTATGGTAATTCTAGGCTTAAAATAAAAACATGTTGGAGATTTATGTGTGTCATTTGTGTTGTATAATTGGACTTGTTATCAAAAAGATATGTACAGTTACATGTTACTTTTTACCCTTAGATAAAATTTAAAAGTATTTTTAAGTTAATGAGAGCCTAATCTCTGTGAAGGTTTTATTGTAAAACACAAAGGTAAAATGCCCATTCATTTCCATGTGAAAACTGTTTTCTTCAGGCTTCAGGAAGGAGTAGCCTGAGGAAAAGATGTTCCTGATATTCAGGGCAACATAACAATAGGTAATCAAAAGGCCCAAAGCAGGGTTTCTCCACTTAGACTTTACTGGTCACACTGATATCAGAGTTTTCTGAGATGCATTCCCTTCAGCTATCCAGTACATGGCCATGTCACAGAGCTTGGAAGTGGTACATATCTTGTACATAAAACCATGAGCCTATTTTGGAGAGTGGCCAGAATTCAGGAAGGATACAGGAACGTAAGAAAATAATAGGTGTTGCCCAATGATAAGGCAAGCCACAGTCCATTTATAAAATGGGCAGGATGAATGCTTGGAAGTTTTCTCTTTGACAGGACACACCCATTGAGGCATTCTCTTTTCTAATGTCTACAACCATGGACACAGTGGGATACACAGACATAGAAACACTCGCCTTGTCAAAGGACTAACTAGAAACAGTTCACTCCAAACCAAACAAACCCCCTTTCCTAACTATTCTCAGAACATGAGAAAAAACCACAAACCCACTCAAACACCCACGAAGTCACCTCCTTCCCCCAAGTAGGTCTGAAACTATCCAGAGTGTCCTCTGACTGGAGGGCAATACTATGTTCCCCAGAAATGGCCTGTCCTGTCTCAGATCTGGTCTCCTGGGTCAACTCTGTGAAGTTGTCAGGAGACAGCAGTGAGCCTCTAACTTCTTTCTCTGGAAGGGCCCCTCTTCAGAACTTTCCTGGCATTTGGCCATCCTCACATCACTAGGTACCACAAAAGACAGACTCTGTCCTTGGTAAATCCAAACAAGTGAGACCACTGTGACTGGAGCTTGGACTGGGTCTGGATGCCTGGCTTCCTGGAACCCAAATTCGGAGAGTTCCATCAACAAGGATGTGAGGTGAGGTCACTTCCTTCAGCAACTGAATGTGGTCACTGCATTTCCAACCACTTTGTCCTAACATTTGCTTCCTAGGGTCTCATAATATGGAGGATGCGCCTACTTCCTGTGACACTTTCACAAGTTCGAATGGTATAGAAACAATAGGCACCTGGGAACAGCTCTCCACACAGGTCTAGTTTGGTCAATCTTCCCTACATTAAGAAGAGAGAGGATGATTCAGACACATGCTTTTAACCTGACCGGGTTGTTTGCCATGGAAGATGACGTTTGCTCTCTCAGGCCTTTCATAGCTGCCTGCATCTTCTCCAGGGATCATATCTGCATGGACCTTTGAGGTTGTCAACAGGTGGAAGGTTCCCTACACCCCTGTATTGTAAGACCAACTCTGTCCCTGCTCTTCTGTAAAGTTGGATTGAGGGAAAAGTGTATAGTTAGGATTAATAACATGTTCGATTTGTGGTAGGAATCATTCTGTTGGATGAATAATGGTATTGGGAACCTGCAATATTTATAAGAATATACAGGTGAAATGTAATTATGAAAACTGAAATCTAGGTAAGATTTGAATACCAGAAAGGCATTGGGCCCATGATTGGGATACTTATGTTTGAATTATGTTCTGCACAGATGTCTCAGATAAATCAATATACAATGGCATAGGACCTTGTACCTTGGATGATTGATTGTTGAAGAGTTCATCCAGTCAAAAAGGGATAGTCGGTAGGATTAGGTAGATAGTCGGTAGGTTTAGAAAAAAGAGTGAGTATAGTATTTGGACAAAAAGTTCTTTAGCAATAGGGTTTCGGATAAAGAGTGAATGTAAATGTCAGCACATGTGAAGAATCAGTCACTATGATGAACTGGGGAAAATATGTAGGAAAAGAGATATCAATAGAGACATTAGGAAATCAGACAAAATATAAAGTGAGTGATAGGATTAGACATTTTCAACATGGTTGAGGTTGAATATATAATCTTGGGAAGAAACAAATATGTACTCACCAATAGGATTGACATTTGAGAGAATTAGGCATCCAAGACATGGATGTTTTTAGTAATCCATGTTCACTTTCCATTTAGGCTTCGGGACAATCCTAAGTGTGACCTTTGCATTTTGTGTCCAGAATATTACTGTGATAAAATGTATATGTAGATCAGTTGACATGAGTCTTTCTTCCACCATTTCTGTGAGCAAAATTTTGAAGATATACAAATTATTATCGAGGGTACACAGAGGTGTACCCTGTGTCTATCAATATAGAGACAATGCATGAATAGACCATACTGTGAATAAATAATATAACTGGTTCCAAATTAAACAATGGATTGAATTGATATTTGAAAGTATACAAGAAATCTTATATTGATATACAATCATTCATTCCCACCAGTTTTACATCTAATGGTAATATTAGGTTTACGGTTTATCATGACGGGTGTGTGAGTTTTGCTTCAAAAATGATAATGGAAATCAAAAATAATGTCTTTGGAAAAAAGTCTCATGAAAGGAGCAGTCAAGAAACGTGGAGGAATACATGTGTTCTGAAGCAGGAAGTGATTGAAAGTAAAACAAATGCGTATAAATTTGCTAAATTGTGAATGAAATATACATACTATGATGTGCATAAACTGGACAAATAGTAATGTACCAGTGTTGAATAAAAATGAACGTCAAAATACAATTATATTCCATAGGAATCTTCTTGCATTTATGTTAAACTGGGTCAGTTATGTAGAAATATTAGAATTTTTTTTGGTGTTATAATACAATTTATTTTAGCACTAGCATGCCACAGAATGTCGAGGAAAGAGCAATGGATTTTTAGTTATCGCACTAGTAATCTATCATTAAATGACTATTTTGGGGAGTCTAGAAATTACATAAGGCTATGTAACATTTTTTTTTATTTAGCATTCATAAAAACTCAGAATTTTGGTAATATTTCTACTTTTTAATTTTTTTTTATTTTTTCAGTTGTTGATCGACCTCATTTTATTTATTTATATGTGGTGCTGAGAATATAACCCAGTGCCTCACACATGCTAGCCAAGCATGTTACCACTGAGCCAGACACCCAGACCCTCCACATTTATCTTATAATCAAACACTCCTCTCCCTCTTCTTTACTCACTTTCTTCCTCATTTTCCCCCTTCTCTCTCTTCCTTTTTCATTTTCCCTCCATAGGAGTTTTTCTCTCATGTCATTACAAACAGTAATATGCTATGAAATTTACATTTAAGAATTTTTTTATAGTCATTCTTTTTTCTTGAGAAAATTTAATAATTATAATAACCTATAGATATATTACAATACATTTATTATACATATGTATCTATATTCATGCATATGTATTACATATGATATATATACATATATATTTAAAAGTACTTTGATTAGCCTGTTAGAAATAATATAGACCAAGTCTTTCTTAATTTTCAAGTCTTCTAGAATTAACAGCTTACAGTGAAAATCAAATAAACATATTTAAGTAAACAGGTATCATTCTTATTTATCAATACTTATCATTTAAGTTTTTATATTACATTAAGCTGTGATATGGCATATTAACTCTTATGAATTAGTGAAATTTTATTTGAACAACCTTTTATTTAAGGACCATATGCACTGACATTTTAAATGGCTTTCTTGTGATTTTAATTTCTATCAATTGCATATTTATTGCCAAATACTTATTTTATTAATTTTCATATTCATGATTGATATAAAGTCAATTGTTTAATTCTTCTTGTAAGTAGTTACTTATTACAGTAATAATTCTACATCTTTATAAGAAAAATGGTACAAAGATATTTTCATGCAAAATTAAGAATAATTGCATGCTCTAAATGTTTCATTGTTGATACATATAATAAAGAGCTTTTGATGAGTCTCTTCCCCAGTAAAACATAAAATGCAAAGATATAGTTGGGTATGTATGTCCAAATAAAGATAAGGAAAAATACACATTATCAGCTACAAACTATCAAATAAAAGATAAAAAGAACAATCCAACACATTGTACGAACTTGTCAGATGAGGTAGCCTAAGACTAGACCTGGCCCATGACAAAATATTCACGAAAAAAAATGAAATATGAAAAATATAGGAAATGATATGAATTTTTCATGAAGGTAGGTGGATTATCCTTTAATCTCAATATATGTTCATTTCAAAAGCCAGTTTTCTGGTAAAATAAATTTGTGATATTTACAACTACACAAAACAAACTTTCTGCTTATCAAAATGAATGCATCTCAACTCCTTTTTAGCTGATTTCTTCCCACTCAATTTTAAACCTTTGTTTATTTATTTTTATTGGTTTTTCAAAACATTACAAAGCTCATGATATATCATCTTTCATACATTTGACTGAAATGGGTTATGAACTCCCAATTTTCCCCAAATACGAATTGCAGAATCACATCAGTTACACATTCACATTTTTACATAATGTCACATTAGTGACTGTTGTCCTCTGCTACCTTTATTATCCCCTACTATCCCCCTCCCCTTTCATCCTATCTTCCCTCTCTTCCTCATCTGCTTTTTCACTTCTCTCTCTTGATCCCGCCTTTCCCCTCACAACGTCTTATATGTAATTTTGTGTAACAATGAGGGTCTCCTACCATTTCCATATGCTTTCCCTTCTCTCTCCCTTTCTCTCTCCCACTTGTCTTTGTTTAATATTAATCTTTTCCTCATGCTCTTCCTCCCTGTTCTATTCTTAGTTACCCTATTTTTATTAAAGCAGACATTTGGCATTTGTTTTTTTAAGGATTGGCTAGCTTCTCTTAGCATAATCTGCTCTAATGCCATCCATTTCCCTGCAAATTCTATGATTTTGTCATTTTTTAGTGCTGCATCCATCGTGTATAGATGCCACATTTTTTTTATCCATTCATCTATTGAATTGCATCTAGGTTGGTTACACAGTCTAGGTATTGTGAATTGTGCCACTATGATCATTGATGTGGCAGTATCCCTTTAGTACACTCTTTTAAGATCCTCAGGGAATAGTCCGAGAAGGGCGATAGCTGGTTCAAATGGTGGATCCATTCCTAGCTTTCCCAGGAATCCCCATACTGCTTTCCATGTTGGCCTCACCAATTTGCAGTCCCACCAGCGGTGTACAAGTGTCCCCTTTTCCCCATATCCTCGTAAACACTTGTTGTTGTTTGACTTCATAATGGCTGCCAATCATACTGGAGTGAGATGGTATCTTAGGGTGGGTTTGATTTGCATTTCTCTGACTGCTAGATATGGTGAGCATTTTTTCATGTACTTGTTGATTGATTGTATGTCCTCCTTGGTGAAGTGTCTTTTCAGGTCCTTGGCCCATTTGTTGATTAGGTTATTTGTTATCTTATTGATAATTTTTTTGAATTCTTTGTATATTCTGGATATTAGGGCTCTATCTGAAGTGTGAGGGGTAAAAATTTGTTCCCGGGATGTAGGCTATCTATTTACTTCCCTTTTTGTTTCTCTTGCAGAGAAAAAAAAAACTTTTTAGTATAAGTAAGTCTCATTTTTTTTATTCTTGTTAAGAACTCTTGGGCTATGAGCGTCCTATTAAGAAATTTGGAGCCCGACCCCACAGTATGTAGATCGTAGCCAACTTTTTCTTCTATGAAACGCAGTGTCTCTGATTTTATATCTAGATCCTTGATCCATTTTGAGTTAAATTTTGTGCATGGCGAGAGAACGGGATTCAGTTTCATTTTGTTGCATATGGATTTCCAATTTTCCCAGCACCATTTGTTGAAGATGCTATCCTTCCTCCACTGCATGCTTTTAGCCCCTTTATCAAATATAATAAAGTTGTAATTTTGTGGATTGGTTTCTGTGTCCTCTCTTCTGTACCACTGGTCCACCTGCATTTTTCGGTACCAGTTCCATGCTGTTTTTGTTACTATTGCTTTGTAGTACAGTTTGAACTCTGGTATCGCTATACCTCCAGATTCACACTTCCTGCTTAGAGTTGCTTTTGCTATTCTGGGTCTTTTATTTTTCGATATGAATTTCATGATTGATTTATCTATTTCTACAAGAAATGCCGTTGGAATTTTGATTGGCATTGCATTAAACCTATAGAGAACTTTGCGTAATATTGCCATTTTTATGATGTTAGTTCTGCCTATTCATGAACAGGGCACATGTTTCCATCTTCTGACATCTTCTTCTATTTCTCTCTTTAGATTTCTGTAGTTTTCATTATATAAATCTTTCACCTCTTTTGTTAGGTTGATTCCCAAGTATCTTATTTTATTTGAGGATGTTGTGAATAGAGTGGTTTTCCTCATTTCCATTTCAGAAGTTTTTTTTCTGTTATACAGGAATGCATTTGATTTATGCGTGTTAATTATATATCCTGCCACTTTTCTGAATTCATTTATTAACTTTAGCCATTTCTTTGTAGACATTTTTGTGTCTGTTAAATATATTATCATGTCATCTGCAAATAGTGATACTTTAAATTCTTCTTTTCCTATTTTTATGCCTTTAATTTCTTTTGTCTGTTTAATTGCTCTGGCTAGTATTTCAAGAACTAAATTGAATAGAAGTGGTGATAGAGGGCATCCCTGTCTTGTTCCAGATTTTAGAAGGAATGCCTTCAGTTTTTTCTCCATTTAGGATGATGCTAGCCTGAGGTTTAGCATATATAGCTTTTACAATGTTGAGGTAAGTTCCTGTTATCCCTAGTTTTTATAGAGTTTTGAACATAAATGGATGCAGAACTTTGTCAAATGCTTTTCTGCATCTATCGAGATGATCATATAGTTCTTGTCTTTAAGTCTATTGATGTGGTGAATGGCATTTATTGATTTTCGTATATTGAACCATCCTTGCATAACAGGGATGAATCCTCCTTGATGATGTTGCACAATTATTTTGATATGCTTTTGTACTCGATTTGTCAGAATTTTATTGAGAATTTTTGCATCCAAGTTCATTAGAGAAATTGGTCTGTAGTATTCTTTCTTTGAAGTGTCTTTGTCTGGTTTCGGGATCAGGGTGATGTTGGCCTCATAGAATGAATTTGGAAGAGCTCCTTCTTTTTTCTATTTCTTGAAAAAGCTTGAAAAATATTGATTTTAATTCTTCTTTGAAGGTTTTGTAGAAATCCGCTGTATTCCCATCCGGTCCAGGGCTTTTTTTGGGTTGGCAGTCTTTTGATTGCTTCTTCTATGTCTTCCTTTGTTATTGGCCAGTTTAAATTGTTTGTGTCTTCCTGACTCAATCTGGGCAGATTGTATGACTTAAGAAATTTATCAATATCTTCACAATATTCTATTTTATTGGAATATAGTGTTTCAAAATACTTTCTAATTATCTTCTATATTTCTGTAGTGTCTGTTGTGATATTGCCTTTTTTATCCCACATGTTAGTAATTTGAATTCTCTTTCTTCTTCTCTTCCTTAGCATGGCTAAGGGCCTGTTGATCTTATTTATTTTTTCAAAGAACCAACTTTTAGTTTTATCAATTTTTTCAACTTTTTTTTTGTTTCAATTTCGTTGATTTCTGCTCTAAATTTAATTATTTCTTGTCTTCTACTACATTTGCTGTTGTTTTGCTCTTCCTTTTCCAGGTTTTTGTGGTGTAGTTTAAGTTCATTTATTTGTTTTTTTTTTTTTCTTTTTTTGAGGAAAGAACTCCAAGAAATGAATTTCCCTCTTAAAACTGCTTTCATTGTGTCCCATAGATTCCGGTATGTTGTGTCTGTATTGTCATTTGTCTCTAAGAATTTTTTATCTCCTTCTTTATGTCTTCTGTAACCCATTGGTCATTCAGTAGCATGTTGTTCATTTTCCATGTGATGTAGGATTTTTCCTTCCTTCTTTTCTCATTGATATCCAGTTTCATTCCATTATGATCAGATATGGTGCACGGTATAATCTCCATGCCTTTATATTTACTAAGAATTGCCCTATGGCATAATATATGGTGTATCTTTGAATAGAATCCATGTGCTGCTGAGAAGAACATGTATCCACTTGATGATGGTTGATATATTCTATATATGTCGGTTAAGTCTAGGTTATTGATTGTGCTGTTGAGTTCTATAGTTTCTTTATTCAGTTTTTGTCTAGAGGATCTCTCTAATGCTGAGAGTGGTGTGTTGAAGTCACCCATAATTATTGTGTTGTAGTCTATTTGACTCTTGAACTTGAGGAGAGTTTGTTTTATGAACGTTGCACCTCCATTGCTTGGTGCATACAAATTGATAATTGTTTTTTTCTTGTTGGTGGATGATTACTTTTAACAGAATATAGTGTCATTCTTTATCCCTTTTGATTAACTTAGGTTTGAAGTTGATATTATTCCATATGAGTATGGCAAATCCTTCTTGCTTCCAAGGGCCATGTGAGTGTTATGATTTTTCCCAACCTTTTACCTTCAGCCTGTGTATGTCTTTTCCTATCATATGAGTCTCCTGAAGGCAGAATATTGTTGGATTTGTTTTTTTGATCCAGGTTACTAGCACATGTCTCTTGATTAGTGAATTTAGGCCATTAACATTTAAGGTTACAATTGAAATATGATTTGTACTTCCAGTCATGTTTATTTATTTATTATATTTTAGTTTGGATAGTTTTTACTTTTTTGGTTACTTTCCTCCCGCTTTACTGAGATACTTCCCACTGTTAGTTTTGGGCACTATTTTTTAACTCTTCTTCTTGTAGTATTTTGCACAAAATGCTTTGCAGTGCTGGTTTTCTGGCTGAGAATTGTTTTAGCTTTTGTTTATCGTGAAAGACTTTAATTTCATTGTCAAATCTGAAGCTTAACTTTTCTTTATATGGTATTTTTGGTTGGAATTCTTTTTTTTTTTTTCAACATTTGAATTACACTGTTCCAGGATCTTCTCACTTTCAAAGAATGTGATGAAAAATCAGTTGTTAACCTAATTGGTTTACCCCTGAATGTAATCTGCCTCCTTTCTCTTATAGCTTTTAATATTCTCTCCTTGTTCTGTATGTTGGCTATCTTCATAATTATATGTCTTGGAGTTGGTCTATTTTGGTTTTGAATGTTTGGGGTCCTGTAGGCTTCCAGGAATTGGCAATCCAATCCATCATTCATCTCTGGGAAGTTTTATAGAATTATTTCATTTAATATGTTGTCCATTCCTTTGGTTTGAATCTCTATGCCTTCTTCTATCCTGATGACTCTTAAATTTGTTTTTTGTTTTTTTATGACATCCCATATCTTTTGAATAAATTCCTGGTGGGATTTAAGCATCTTTTCTGTGTTTACTCAATTCTTTTCAAGTTGATAAACTTTGTCTTCATTATCAGATGTTCTGACTTCTACTTGATCTAGTCTATTTGTAATATTCTCGTTTGAGTTTTTAATTTGGTTTATATTTTCCTGCATTTCTAGGATTACTGTTTAATATTTTTTTTAAGATCTCTATCTCCTGGTAATGCTCATTCTTTGCCATTTGAATTTGTTTGCTTAATTCATTTTCAAAATATACTTTTATTGCTTGGACTTGCTGCCTCATGTCTTCTCTAATATTCCTTTCCATCTGAGTTCGGTATGCCTTGAGTTCTTTCCCTATCCCTGTTTCTGATGCTTCAAGGTCCTCCTGTAGATTTAAGTTGTCCTGCATTGTTTGTACTCCTTTTTTGCCCTTGTTTTTTCATGATGTTCACGTTACTTTCCAGCTCTATTTGATTGCTGTGTTTCTGCTTTATTCTTTAGATTTGTTTTGGTGTTGTATATCTCTGTTGTCTCTCCTTTGTGTTGGTAAACTATGCCTGCTAAAGTGGATTCCGCTTGGAAGTAATTCCGAAGGCCGAGCTCCAGTGATGTCACCTCTCTGCTTTGGCCGGCCCCAGGCTCCTTGCCGAGGTGTCCGAATTGGGGGGTGGGACTTGACTGTCTCTGGTTTGTTTCAGCTCTGGGTCACTGGCAGGCGGGCGGTCTCCAGCTGCCCAATTGTGCGGTTGGTCGCCAGCGGGCAGGCGGTCTCCAGCCGCCCAGTCACGCGGGCAGCAGGTGGGCTGTCGCCGTTGGGTTGTCAATCTCTAGCCACGCAGTCTCACGCTCGGTTGCCGGCGGGCGGGCATTCCTCAGCCCCCCAGTCACTCAGGCAGTGGGTGGAATGTCATGTGCAGGCCTGCGGTCTCCAGCCGCCCAGTCACAAGGGCCTGCCTTCTAGTCCTTTGGTTTCTCCTGCTTGTCCTGGTTTCTTTTTCTAGACCAGATTTCCCCTGAGTGATGCCTCTCGGCAGTTCAAACTGTACTCTGTGCCTGCCGTTTGTTGGGTGTGGAGGGTGTCTTTTGGGAACCCAGACACTCTATTGTTTTGATTTTTTCCACTTACCCCTCCCCCAGCACTGGCTATACACGTTTCGTTATGGCCACTGATGGTAGGGGGAGTCGAAAGTCAGGTGTCTCTGGTTTTTCTTGCGTCTTTATGCAGGCTTGCTCTGATTAACCCTCCCCCGGAAAGCCTAGGAGACATTTTATGCGAATTCCCCGCTGTATGAGAGATGAGCTGAGTAACACACATCTGTTTTATTGTTGCAGTCTATTGGAGAGGGGCGGTGGTTACTTCAGATCTCAAAGATGGTGGCCGCTTGTTTCCTTGGTGGAGTTTCTTTTGTGGGGGATAGAACTATACCACTTTCTTCCCTGTCTGAATTCCCAAACTCAGCCCAGGGATCAGTGGGAGCTCAGCCAGCAGGATTCCACAGAATCCGCAGCAACATTTCTCCCTGCTTCAGGTCACTTCTCGGTGGTGCCCCGCCATCTGAAACAGCAGGCCTGGCTGCATGATTCAATCAGCCCGGATCTCTGATTGCACAGTTGGCTATTGGGAACCCCGGCACTCTATTGTTTTGATTTTTTTTTTCCGCTTGCCCCTCTCTCAGCGCTGGCTAGACAGGTTTTTTTCACCACTGATGGGAGGGGGAGTTGAAAGTCAGGTGCCTCTAGTTTTCCCCTATCTTTATGCAGGCTCCCTCTGATAATCTCTCCCCCAGAAAGCCTAGGAGAGATTTGATGCAAATTCCCCGAAGTATGGGAGAGGAGCTGAGTAACAGTAACAGAATAACAACATTTTATTGTTGCATTCTGTAGGGGAGTGGCTGTCGTTACTTCAGCTCACCAAGATGGTGGCCGTTGGTTTCCTTCGTGGAGTTTCTATTGTGGGGGTTAGAACTGTACCACTTCCTTCCCCATCTGAAACCCTGAACTCAGCCCAGGGCTCAGTGGGGACTCTACTGGCAGAATTCCACAGAATCTGCATCAACGTTTCTCCGTGATTATTGATCGCATCTCGGTGGTGCCCTGCTTTCTGTAGCCACTGGACTGGTAGCGCGGATCAGTCAGACAGGATCTCCGGTCGCAGAGTTGGCTCATGTTTGAGACTCATTTACCGGACCTCAGTGCTAGAAATCCTTCTTCTAGGTTTCAGTGCACCCCCATTTTGCTGTAAGTTCCTAACAAGATAGTTTTTTGTCGTTCTTAGTCATTAGTCACCTGCGCAGTGGCGCGGTACACTGGGTATGATGCTCTCTATTCGCGGCCATCTTGCAATGTCAAAATATTATGATTTGTATGCACCATTCACTAAAGTTAGTTTTCAGTATTAGGAAACAAATATGTATTTCAGGTGGATGAATATTTCTGAGAATAATCTTGTGAAAAGTTCATTATAAATCCTCATACATGAATATGAATAATTTTAGGAAGTGTATAATAAGACACATATATTTCATATTTTGAAAAATCGGGAGAGTATATATATATATATATATATATATATATATATATATATATATATACACACACACACACACAAACACACACACCGAGACATTAAAAAGTAGCAATATATATGCCAATCGAAATTCATCATTAAATATATAACATCCACTTATCGAAAAATATACATTTTACTGAAAATGGATTTATGCATAATGTTGGTCAACTAGGAAGCTCACCCATAGGTTGAATTTTCTGTTCCAACAGAGGTTAGGAGGAGTGATCTCTTCTCACAATTTTTATCTGCCATGTCAGCCACCTCAGAAGAATGTACATGTGATACCAGGTAGGATTCTATTTGTGCATATTAAAATACATGTGCTTAATAGGCTACAGAAAAAGGGAGAGAGGAATTCACATATTTGTTAATTTTAAAAACACATGGAGAACTATGTCAATAAACATTAAGGGATGTCCAACTACATACCATGCCTTCTCTGAATTGCTGGTATTTGTATTCTTTTTGGGTTACTATTCTCCATCATATAAGGATTAGTAGTCAGAGTCTAGTAGGGTATGGGTTAGTGTCAGAGATTCAGTATTTCAAATGGAAAATAGGAAAGTAAACCCAATGTGTTTGCAAATATGTGCTACACAAAAATCTTCCCACTCACATTAAAAACAATCCCTTGATATTACCCTCACTGGAAGAAATACACAATTAGAGGATAAGAGTTAGAAAATCTGTGAATACATACCCGGAATGGAATATGCTGAGGAGTTCACAACCTTGGAGGTGGTAGATGAGTTTCCAAAAGTAAAAGACAAGGTAAACACTCCACAACATGGAGCTCTGCAGGCCTAAAGACTTCTTGAGATACTGCCTCTGAGTTGGGACACTTAAAATGTATGTTGTTGTCGGTAGCTTTAGCATCCTATGTAGTGAGACCATCAAAACTGGGTCAACATCTATGTGACCTGGACGACATGGTATCTTATTTTCAAATTAAAAGGAGGCAGCAGTGCTGAATTCTCACTTTGTGGGTAAACTGTGGCAACTGGGGGATAAGTGTCTCTCCGTGTGGACTGTGAAGCCATTTGGTCATACTCTACTTTTCGTGGTGATTCTTGCTGCTGCACTGGGAGTTTGGTATTGGCTTAATGAAATACAAGGAGTTTAACTGGGACACAGTGCTGGAGGGAGTTCTGTCACGTGTGGTGGGACAGGGTCTCCAGGAGAATGCACCAACCAGGCTTATGTCCAACATAGCTTGCCCCCTTGACCATATCAACCTGATTCTGAACATTGCCCAGAAACCTATCCATATAACAAGATGCCTTTACATATAAGGGTCTGCTGGCTGCATCATGTCAGTCACAAGCCATTTGAAAGCCAATGGCCAATCCACATGAAACCACCAGAGATGGTTTATCTCACACCTACCCACCTTTGCTGTAGGCCCACTACTCAGCAGGTTCCAACTTACTGGCATCTCTGTTCTACACCATTTTTGTGAAACCCAGTCAATCAAGGCACTTTCTCGTACACTCATGATCAGCAACAGGATCTCCAATGGTTTTCCAGTGCCACCTGGTAATGGGAATTTCAAAAATTTCATGGTATTTATCGAGCCCATTTTTTAAGGTTGAAGTTGGAGGCACTGAGGGTTTCATTTAATTCAGTAACCATTAAATGGTGAGGAAGCCCATTTCAATGAAAGCTCTGGAAGACTCTCACAGGCAAGGCTTCCCAAAGAGTTGCCAAATGGTCACATAAAGCCAGGCATATTGAGGTCTACAATGTAAAATCCTTGCGTGTTTTGACTCTCAACTATGGGTGCTAATTCTTTCAGAAAAAAATTATGTGATAACCTGGCTGAGATTCCCTGTGCTCTGTGGAAAGCCTTCCTGGGCACAGATCTCAGTTTCCAAGGGTGACTCTCATGCATGGCCTCCTAAAATCCCAACAAAACTCATGGCAATACCTCTCTGAGATCAGTTCCAGAACTCAGTCTCTAAGGGGAATCACACTAGAATTCAAGACCAGGTGGAGCCAGTCATATTTTTCAACAACCACACTAATAACCACAATTAAAACCAGAACACTTCCACATGGCCGTCATCTTCTTCCATATAGATACTCATTTTAACCTCTGGCTGGAGGTTTCCATGAGGGGCACAGCCCAAGACAGTGTCCAAAATAAGCTCCCTTGCCCCTCATTTGCTTAACGTTGGGGTGGCCTGAACACCTTCCTGTGAACCATGACTTATCAAATAGGCCTGCCGTTAATACTGCTCTGCTTCTCCAATTTGAGGACTACTGACTGTGGGGTTTAGATTCTTCATGTGAATTGGAATCATTGGAATCACCTATGGGCTAGCCTCTGAAGGGCTTTGAAGAACTCATTTGACCCAAAGGCACCCTATTCTCACTTGATAGAGGTCAGGAAACTTACAGAGGTAGGGAGAGACTTCATCCACAAAAACTGCTCTTTTGGCCATTTTGGTTTTGGATGAACACGTGGGATGTATAAGGTGCTGAGTATGTAACCACAGCCTCACACAGGGCCAAGAGGCTGTTTCAGAAACATCCATTTCCAAAGCAATTAAGCAAAGAGCCACAGGTGATGCCCATTAATTTCCATTTGAAAACAGTTTTCTTCAGGCTTCACAAATTAGTGTCCTGAGATAAAGACCTTCCTGAAATTCAGGGCAACAGAACAATAGGTAAGCAAAAGGCCCAAAGAAGGGTTTCTCCACTGAGACTTTCCTGGTCCCACTGATATCTGAGTTTTCTTAGATTCTCGCCATTCCTTTCAGCTATCCAGTACATCACCATTTCACAGAGCTTGGAGGTGGTACATATCTTGGACACAAAACCATGAGGCTATTCTGGAGAGTTTCCAGAATTCAGGAAGAAAACAGAAACTACTGAGAGCAGATGTTGCCCTTCAATAAGACAAGCTGCAGTCCATTTGTAAATTGGGCAGGATGAATGCTTGGAAGCTTTCTACTAGACAGGACACATCCATTGATGCATTCTCTTTTCTAATGTCTACAATCACGGACAGAGTGGGATACACAGACATAGAAGCACTCGCCTTGTCAAACGACTTACTGGAAACAGTCCACACCAATCCAAACAAAGAGCCTTTCCTACCTATTCTCAGAACATGAGACAAAACCACAAACCCACACACACACACTCAAAGGCACCTCCTTTGCTCAAGTAAGTCTGTGACTATCCATAGTGTCCTCAGAATGGTGGGCCATTGTATGTTCCCCCAAAATGGCCTGTCCTGTATCAGATCTGGTCTCCTTGGCCAACACTTTGAAGTTGTTAGGAGCCATGGGTGAGCCACTACCTGCTTTCCCAGGAAAAGCTCCTCTTCAGAGCTTTCCTGTCATTTGGCCATCATCACATCAGTAGGTACTAAGAAAGACTGACTCTGTTCTTGGTAAATCAAAACAAGTGAGACCACTGGGACTGGGACTGTGACTGGCTCTTGGTGCCTGTCTTCCAGGATCAAACGTCCAGAGAGTTCCATCACCAAGGCAGTGAGGTGAGGTCATTTCCTTCAGGAACTGAAAGAGGTCACTGACTTGGCAACCACTTTGTCCTAACAGTTACTTCTAAGGGTCCCATGAGATGGAGGCTGTCCCTACTTCCTGTCACACTTTCACAGTTAGAATGGTATACCAACCATAGGTACCTGAGAACAGCTCTCCACACAGGCCTGGTTTGGTCCATCTTCTCTACATTAAGAAGGTAGAGGCTGATTCAGACACATCCCTTCATCCTGACCAGATAGTTTACCATGGAAGATGTCTTTTGCTCTCTCAGGTCCTTCATAGCTTCCTTCATCATCTCAGGGGATCATTTCTGCATATACCTTTGATGTTCTCAGCAGGTGGAAGATCCCCTACATTCCTGTATTGTAAGACCAACTCTGTCCCTCCTCTTCTGTAAAGTTAGATTGAGGGAAAAGTGTATGTTTAGGGTTAATAACATGTTTGATTTGCGTTAGGAATCTTTCTGCCGGATGAATAATGGTATTTGGAGCCTGTGATATTTACAAAAATATATAGGTAAAATATAAGTATAAAAACAGAAATCTAGGTAAGATTGGAAGCCAGAAGGGAACTGGGCCCTTGAGTGGGATACTTAGGTTTGAATTATGTTCTGCACATGTGTCTCAGATAAATTGATATACAATGGCATAGGACCTTATACCTTGGATAATTGATTGTCGAAGAGAACATCGAGTCAAAAAACTATAGT
This sequence comes from Callospermophilus lateralis, assembly GCF_048772815.1. Classification (NCBI taxonomy): domain Eukaryota; kingdom Metazoa; phylum Chordata; class Mammalia; order Rodentia; family Sciuridae; genus Callospermophilus; species Callospermophilus lateralis. The sequence continues at coordinate 337,641 of NW_027516543.1, read as the reverse complement.
CAGTAGCATTAGGAAGATAGTCAGTAGGTTTAGAAAGAAGAGTGAGTATAGGATTTGGACCAAAAGTTCTTTAGCAATAGGGTTTCGGGTAGAGAGTGAATGTAAATGTCAGCATATGTGAAGTGTCAGTCACAATGATGAACTGGGGGAAATATGTATGAAAGCAGGTATCAATAAAGATATTACCAAATCAGGCAAAGTATGAAGTGAGTGATAGGATTAGACGTTTTCAACATGGTTGAGGTTGAATATATAATCTTAGGAAGAAACAAATATGTAGTCACCAATTTGATTTACATTTGAGAGCATTAGGCAACCTGGACATGGTTCTTTTTAGTAATCCACGCTCCCTTGGCATTTAGGCTTTGATACAATCATGAGTGTGACCTTCGTTTTTTGTGTCCAGAATATTCCTGTGATAAAATCTATATATAGATAAGGTGACATGAGTATTTCTTCCACCATTTCTGGGAGCAATATTTTGAAGACGTATAAATTAGTATTGAAGGGACAAAGAAGAGTACACTGTATCTATTAATATAGAGATAATGCATTAATAGAAAATACTGTGAATAAAAAGCATAACTGGTTCCAACTTTAAATAATGGATTGAATTGAATCGTGAACATATAGAGGAAATCTTATATTGATATACAATTATTCATTCCAACCAGTTATACATCTAATGTTAATATTAATGTTATGGTTCATCATGAAGAGTGTGTGAGTTTAGCTTCGAAATTGATTATGGAAATTGAAAATAATGTATTTGGAAAGAAGTCTCATGAAAAGACCAGTCAAGTAACATGGAGGAATACATGTGTTCTGAAGCAAGAAGTGTTTGAAAGTGAAACAAATTCCTATATATTTTAAACTTGTGGAAGAAATACATATCCTATGATGTGCAAAAACTGAAGAAATAGTAATGTACCAGTGTTAGATTAAAATGAAGGTCAATATAGACATCATGTCCCATAGGAATCTACTGGCATTTATGTTAAACTGGGTCAGTTACTGTAGAAATATTAGGATTTGTAAACACCATTGATTGAAATTAGTTTTCAGTACTGGGAAATAAATATGTATTTCAGGTGGATGAATATTTCTGAGAATTATCTTCTGAAAAGTTGATTATAAATTTATATACATGAACATGAATGAATTTACAGAGTGTGTATAAGTCACATACCTTTCATATTTTGAGAAATCTGGAGTGTATATATATATATATATATATATATATATATATATATATATTTTAAATAAACACAAATATACATTAAAAAGTATCAATATATATGCTAATCGTAATTCATCATGTAATATACATCATTCAAAGATGCAAAATATTTATTATACTGAACATGGATTTATGTATAATATTGTTCTACTGGGAAGCTTACACATAGTTTGAATTTTCAGTTCCCACAGCGTTTAGGAGGACTGATATCTTCTCACAATTTGTATCTGCCAATTCAGCCAACTCATGAAAATGTACGTGTGATAGCAGGTAGGATTCTGTATGTGCATATAAAAATACATGTGCTGAGTAGGCTACAGAGAAAGGGAGACAGGAATTCACATATTTGTGAACTTTATAAACACATGGAGGACTATTTCAATTAAAAATTGAGTAGATTTATAACACCTACCCTTAATCATGCAAAAGGGAAGTCCAACTGTACAGCATGCCTCCTCTGAACTGCTCGTATTTTTATTCTATTTGGGTATTATTCTTCATCATATTAGGATTAGTAGTCAGAGTATAGTAGGGTATGAGTTACTGTCAGGGATTCAGTATTTCGAATGGAAAATTGGAAATGGATCAATGTGTATGCAAATTAGTGTTACACAAAAATTTTCCAACTCTCATTTAGAACAATAACTTGACATTACCTTCACCCCAAGTAAGACACAATTAGAGAAAAAGAGTTAGAAAATCTTTGAATTCATACCTGAAATGAAAACTGCTCCGGATTTCACAACCTTGGAGATGGTAGAGGAGTTTCCAAAAGTAAGGGACAATGTAAAAACTCCACAAACATGAAGATTTGCCAGCCTAAAGACGTCTGGAGAAACTGCCTCTAAGATGGACAGTTGAAATATATGTAGTTTTCAGGAACTTTAGCTTTTTTTCTAGTAAGACCATCAAACGTCTTTATGCATCTCTGTGACCTGGAGGACATGGTTTATAATTTTCCAATGGACATGAAGCAGTAGTGCTGAATTCTCTCTTTGTAGGTGAACTATGGCCACTGGGGGCTATGTGTCTCCCCATGTGGACTGTGAAGCCATTTCATCATCCTCCACTTTTTATAGTGTCTCCTGCTGCACTGAGAGTTTTGTATTTGCTTCATGAAATACAAGGAGTTAAACTTGACCACAGACCTGGAGGGAGTTCTGTCACATATGGTGGGTCAGGGACTGCAGGAGAATGCACCAACAGGACTTGTATACCACATAGGTTGCCTCCGTGACCATAGCAACCTGATTCTGAACATTGCCCTTAAACCTCTCCATATAACATGATGCGTTTACATACAATGTTCTGCTGGCTGCACCATGTCAGTCACAAGCCATTTGGAAGACAATGGCAGATCCACATGACCCCACCACAGATGTTTTATCACACACTTAATCACCTCTGCTCTAGGCCCACTATTCTGCAGGCTCCAAATTACTGGCATCTCTGTTCTACACCATATTCATGAAAGCCTGTTAATCAAGGCACTGTCTGGTACACTCATGATCAGCAACAGGACATCCAAAGGTTCTTCAGTGCCACCTGGTCATTGGAATTTTAAATATTTCATGGTATTTATCTAGCCAATTTTCAAGGATGAAGTTGGAGGCACTGTTTATTTCAATTCATTCAGGAATCATTCAATGTTGAGGAAGATCATTTCAATGAAAGCTCTGGAGAACTCTCACAGGCAAGGCTTCCCAAAGAGTGGCCAAAAGGTCACATGAAGCCACGCCCATTGAGGTCTAAAATTGAGGTCCATGTGTTTTTTGACTATCAAATATGGCTGCCAATTCTTTCAGAATTAAATCATGTGATATCCTGTCTGAGATTCCCAGTGCTCTGTGGAAAGCCACCGTGGGCATAGATCTCAGTTTCCAAGGGCGACTCTCATGCGCGGCCTCTTAAAATCCCCACACAATTTATGGCAATTCTTCTTTGATATGTGTTCCAGAACTCAGGCTCTAAGGGGAATGACACCAGAGTTCAAGCCCAGGTGGATCCAGTCATCTCTTCCAACTGCCACAAGAATGACCACAATTAAAACCAAAAGACACCCAAATGGCCCTCATCTTCTTAAATATAGACATTCATCTTAACCTCTGGCTGGAGGTTACCATGCAGGATGCATTCCAAGAGAGTGTCCAAAATAATGTCGCTTGCCCCTCATTTGCCTAAAGTGAGGGTGACATGGACACCCTTCCTGTGAACCAGGAGTGATCAAATAGGCCTACCATTAATACTGCTCTCCTTCTCCAATTTGAGGCCTACTGACTCTCAGGTATAGATTCTTTATGTGATATGGAATCTTGAGAAAACACAAGCACCTCTGCAGGGATTTGAAGAACTCATTTGACCTAAAGGACTCCTATTCACACTTGATGGAGGTAAAGAACCTAACAGAGGAAGGCAAGAGACTCATCCACAATGAGTGATTTTTTGCCATTTTGGTTTTGATTGCACAAATGGAATCTATCTTTAGATCTACCATGTGCTGAGAATCTAAGCCACAACCTCACACAGGCCCAAAAGGCTGATTCGGACACGTCCCTTTTCAAAGCAATTAAGCAAAGAGCCACATGTTATGCCCATTTATTTCCATTTGAAAACAGTTTTCTTCAGGCTTCACAAAGGGGTGGCCTGAGGCAAAGACCTTCTTGACATTCAGGGCAACATAACCATAAGTATGCAAATGAACCAAAGCAGGGTTTCTCCACTGAGAGTTTACTGGTCACACAGATATTTGAGTTTTCTAAGATGTTCCCATTCCCTACAGCTATCAAGCACATGGCCATGTCACAGAGCTTGGAGGTGGTACACATCTTGGACTCAAAACCATGGGCCTATTCTTGAGGTTTGCCGGAATTCAGGAAGAAAACAGGAACTTAGAAAGTTAGTAGGTGTTTCTTATGCATAAGACGAACCACAGTCCATTCCTAAATCGGGCAGGAAGAATGCTGGGAAGCATTCTACTAGACAGGACACATCCTTGATGCATTCTCTTTTCTAATGTCTACAACCACGGACAGAGTGGGAAACACAGACATAGAAGCACTCGCCTTGTCTAACGACTTACTAGAAACAGTCCACTCCAATCCAAACAAACTGCCTTTCCTACCTATTCTCAGAACATGAGACAAAACCACAAACTCACACCCACACCGACAAAGGCACCTCCTTAACTCAAGTAGGTCTGTGAATATCCAGAGTGTCCTCTGACTGGTGGACCATACTATGTTCCCCTGAAATGGCCTGACCTGTGTCAGATCTGGTCTCTTTGGCTAACTCTGTGAAGGTGTCAGGAGCCAGAGGTGAGCCACTACCTGCTTTCTCAGAAAGACTGACTCTGTCTTTGGTAAATCCAAACAAGTGTGACCACTGGGACTGAGACTGGGACTGGCTATGGGTGACTGGCTTCATGAATCCCAAGTTCAGAGATTTTAATCACCAAGGAAGTGAGGTGAGGTCACTTCCTTCAGGAACTGAATGAGGTTACTGCCTTGGCAACCACTTTGTCCTACCAGTGGCTTCCAAGTGTCACATGAGAAGGAGGCTGCCCCTACTTCCTGTTACACTTTCACAAGATAGAACGGTATATCAATCATAGGCGCCCTGGGACAGCTACCCACACAGGCTGGGTTTGGTCCATTTTCTCTACATTAAGAAGAGAGAGGCTGATTCAGTCAGAACCCTTCATCCTGACCAGGTTGTTTGCCATTGAAGATGACTTTTGCTCTCTCAGGTCTTTTATAGCTGCCTTCATGTTCTTCAGAGATCATTTATGCATGTACCTTTGAGGTTTTCATCAGGTGAAAGATCTCATACAACTCTATCCCTGCTCTTCTGTAGAGTTAGATTGATGGAACAGTGAATGGTTAAGGTTAACAACATGTTTGATTTGGGTTAGAAATCATTCTGCTGGATGAATGATGGTATTTGGAACCTAAAATATTTAAAAGAATATAGAGGTGAAATATAATTATGAAAACAGAAATCTAGTTTAGATTCGAAGCCCAGAATGGCATTGGGACCTTGACTGGGATAATTAGCATTGAATTATGTTATGCACAGATGTCTAAGATGAATATATAATCAATGGCATAGGATCTTCTACCTTGGATGATTGAATGTACAAGAGAACATCGAGTCAAACAGGGACAGTCGGTAGGATTAGGAAGATAGTCGGTAGGTATAGGAAGAAGAGTGTGTATAGTATTTGAAACAAAAGTTCTTTAGCAATAGGGTTTTGGTTAGAGAGTGAATATTTGTCAGCACATGTGAAGAGTCAATCACAATGATGAACTTGGGAAATATGTAGGAAAGCAGATATCAATAGAGACATTACAAAATCAGGCAAACTATAAAGTGATAGGATTAGACTTTTTCAAAGGGTTCAGGTTGAATATATAATCTTAGGAAGAAACACATATGTAGTCACGAATAGGATTGACATTTGAGAGAATTAGGCAATGTGGACATGGATGTTTTTAGTAATCCATGCTCACTTTCCATTTAGGCTTTGGTACAATAATAAGTGTGACCTTTGCATTTGGTGTCCAGAATATTACTGTAATAAAATGTATATGTAGATCAGGTGGCATGCGTATTTCTTCCACCATTTCCGGGAGCAATATTGTGAAGACGAATAAATTAGTATTGGGGGTACAAAGAGGCGTATGCTGTGTCTATGAATATAGAGATTATGCATACATAGATCATACTGGGAAAAAATATAACTGGTTCCAATTAAATAATGGATTGAATTGATATCTGAAAATATATAGGAAATCTTATATTGATATACAATCATTCATTCCAAAGAGTTATACATCTAATGGTAATCTTAGAGTTATGGTTTATAATGAAGGGTGTGTGAGTTTTGTTTCAAAAGTGATTACGGAAATAGAAAATAATGTGTTTGGAAAGAAGTCTCATGAGAAGACCAGTCAAGAAACATGGAGGAATACATGTGTTCTGAAGCAGAAAATGATTGAAAGTGAACCAAATGCCTATAAACTTCCTAACTTGTGGAATAAATATGTATCCTATTATGTGCCTAAACTGAAGAAATAGTAATGTAACAGTGTTGAATAAAAATGAACTTCAAAATACACATCATGTTCCATAAGGAATCTACTTGCATTGATGTAAACCTAGGTCAGTTACTGTAGAATGGAAAATTGCAAAATAAATCCAATCTGGAATGGGAAATTCTCAGGAGTTCACAACCTTGGATATGGTGGAGGAGTTTCTCAAAGTAAGGGACATTGTAAACACAACACAAACATGGAGCTCTGCTGGCCTAAAGACTTCTTGAGAAACTGGCTAAGAGGTTGGGCACTTAAATTTATATTGTTGTCTGGAGCTATAGCTTCTTTTGTAGTGAGACCATCAAAGCTGGGTGTGCATCTATGTGACCTGGAGGACATGGTATCTTATTTTATAATGAACATATGGCAGCAGTACTGAATTCCCTCTTTGTAGGTAAACTGTGGCCACTGGGGGCTAAGTGTCTCCCCATGTGGACTGTGAAGCCATTTGTTCATTCTCCATTCTCGTGGTGTTTCTTGCTGCTGCACTGGGAGTTTGGTATTTGCTTAACTAAATACAAGGAGTTCAACGGGGACAAGTGCTGGTGGCTACCCCTACTTCATGTGACACTTTCACAAGTTGGAATGGTATATCAACCATAGGCACCCGGGAACAGCTCTCCACACAGGCCATGTTTGGTCCTTCATATCTGCCTACATCTTCTCCAGGGGTCATATCTGCATGGACATTTGAGGTTCTCAGCAGGTGGAAGATCCCCTATATTCCTGTATTGTAAGACCAACTCTGTCCCGCTCTTCTGTAAAGTTAGATTGAGGGAACAGTGTATGGTTAGCATTAATAACTTGATCAATTTGGGTTAGGAATTATTCTGAGGGATGAATAATGATATTGGGAATCTGCTATATTTATAAGAACATAGAGGTGAAATATATGTATGAAAACAGAAATCTAGGTAAGATTTGAAGCCCAGAAGGGAATTGGGCCCTTGATTGGGATACTTAGCATTGAATTACCTTCAGCAGAGATTTCTTGGATAAATCAATATACAATGGCATAAGACTTTGTACCTTGGATGATTGAATTTAGAAGGGAACATCAACTCCAAAAGGGATAGTCGGTAAGATTAGAAAGACAGTCGGTAGTTTTCGGAAGAAGTGTGAGTATAGAATTTGGAAAAAAAAAAATTCTTTAGCAACAGGGTTTCGATTAGAGAGTGAATGCCAATGTCAGCACATGTGAAGAGTCATTCACAATGATGAACTAGGGAAAAAATGTAGGAAAGCAAATATCAAGGAAGACAATAGGAAATTAGGCAAAGTACAAAGTGATTGTTAGGATTAGACATTTTCAACAGGATTGAGTTTGAATATATAATCTTAGGAAGAAACAAATATGTAGTCACCAAAGAATGACATTTGAGAGCATTAGGCAACCTGGACATGGATGTTTTTAGTAATCCATGTTCACTTTCCATTTAGGCTTTGTAAAATCATAAGTGTGACCTTTGCAGTTTTGTCAAGAATATTACTGTGATAAAATGTATATGTAGATCAGGTGACATGAGTATTTCTTCCACCATTTCCGGGAGCAATATTGAGAAGACGTATAAATTAGTATTGGGGGTACAAAGAGGTGTACGCTGTGTCTGTGAATATAGAGATAATGCATGAATAGACCATACTGTGAATAAATAATATAACTGGTTCCACTTTAAATAATTCATTTAATTGATATCTGAAAATATACAGGAAATCTAATATTGATATAAAATCATTCATTCCAACCAGTTATACATCTAATGGTAATATTAGGTTATGGTTTATCATGAAGGGTGTGTCTGATTTTCTTCAAAAGGATTATGGAAATCGAAAATAATGTGTTTGGAAAGAAGTCTCAAAAAATCCAGTCAAGAAACCTGGAGGAATACATGTGTTCTAAAGCAGGAAGGGATTTAAAGTGAACCAAATGCCTCTAAATTTGTGAACTTGTGGATGAAATATATATGCTATGATGGGCTAAACGTGAAGAAATAGTAATGTAGCAGTGTTGAATAGAAATGAAGTTCAAAATAGACATCATGTCCCATAGGAATCTATTGCATTGATGTTAAACTGGGTCAGTTAATGTAGAAATGTTAGGATTTGTATGAACCATTAACTGAAGTCAGATTTCAGTAATGGGAAACAAATATGTATTCAAGGTGGATGAATATTTCTGAGAATAATCTTCTGAAAAGTTGATTATAAATCCACATACATGAACATGAATGAATTTAGGGAGTTTATATAATACACATATATTTCATATTTTAGAAAACTTGGAGAGTCACACACACACACACACACACAGACACATGCACAGACATTAAAAGTAGCAATATATATGCCAATCGCATTTCATCATGAAATATATATAATCCACATATCGAAAAATATTCATTTTGCTTAACATGGATTCATGTATAATGTTGTTCTACTAGGAAGCTGACATAGGTTGAATTTTCAGTTTCAACAGCGTTTAGGAGGAATGATCTCTACTCACAATTTTTATCTTCCAAGTCAGTAGCCTCAAAAGAAATTATGTGTGATACCAGGTAGGATTCTATATGTGCGTATAAAAACACATGTGCTGAATAGGCTACAGAGAAAAGGAAACAGGAAGTCACATATTCGTTACCTTTAAAAACACATGTAGAACTATTTCAATTAAAAATTGACAATTTTTATAATACCTACCCTTTATCATGCAAAAGGCAAGACCTAGTATACACCATGCCTCCTCTGAACTGCTTGTATTTCTATTCTCTTTGGGTTATTTTTCTTCACCATATTAGGATTAATCGTCAAAGTCTAGTAGGGTATGGGATAGTGTCAGAGATTCAGTATTTTGGATGGAAAATAGGAAAATGAATCCAATGTGTACGCAAACATATGCTACACAAAAATCTTCCAACTCTCATCAAGAACAAAGCCTTGTCATTACCTTCGACCCTAGTAAAACACAATTAGAGGAGAAGAGTTAGAAAATCTGTGAATTCATATGTGGAATAAAATATACTCAGTAGTTCAAAAAATTGGAGGTGGTAAAGGAGTTTCCAAAAGTAAGGGAAAGTTTAAACAGTCCACACACATGGAGCTCTGCTGGCCTAAAGACTTCTTGAGAAAGTCCCTCTGAGGTTGGGCACTTGAAATATATTTTGTTGTATGGAGCTTTAGCTTCCTTTGTAGTGAGACCATCAAAGATGGGTCTGCATCTATGTGACCTGGAGGACATGGTTTCTTATTTTCCAATGAACATGAGACCGTAGTGCTGAATTCTCTCTTCCTAAGTAAACTGTGGACACTGGAACCTAAGTGTCTCCCCGTGTGAACTGTGAAGCCATTTGGTCATCCTCCACTTTTCGTGGTGTTTCTTGCTGCTGCACTGGGAGTTTGGTATTTGCATCACGAAATACAAGGAGTTCAACTGGGACACAGTGCTGGAGGGAGTTCTGTCACGTGTGTATGGTCAGGTTCTGCAGGAGAATGCACCATCCAATATTCTATCTCTCATTGTTTGCCCCCGTGTCCATAGCAACCTGATTCTGAACATTTACCTGAAACCAAACCATATAACAATTTGCCTTTACATATAAGGGTCTGCTGGCTGCACCTTGTGAGTCACAAGCCATTCTATATAAATGCCACATTTTTAATCCATTCATCTAATGAAGGGAATCTAGGTTGGTTCCACAGTCTTGCAATTGTGAATTGTGCTGCTATGAACATCGATTTATCAGTATCTCTGTAGCATGCTCTTTTTAGTTCTTTAGAGAATAGACCGAGAAGGGGAATAGGTCAAATGGTGGTTCCATTCCCAGCTTTCCAAGAAATCTCCATACTGCTTTCCAAATTGGCTGCACCAATTTGCAGTCCCACCAGCAATGTACAGGTGTGCCCTTTTCCCCACATCCTCGACAGCACATGATGGCGTTTGACTTCATAATGGCTGCCGATCTTACTGCAGTGAGATGGTATCTTAGGGTGGGTTTGTTTTGCTTTTCTCTGACTGCTAGAGATGGTGAGCATTTTTTCATGTACTTATTGATTGATTGTATGTCCTCCTCTGAGAAGTGTCTGTTCAGCTCATTGGCCCATTTGTTGATTGGGTTATTCATTTTCTTATTGTTTAATTTTTTTGAGTTCTTTGTATACTCTGGATATTAGGGCTCTATCTGAAGTGTGAGGAGTAAAGATTTGTTCCAAGGATGTAGGCTCCCTATTTACCTCTCTTATTGTTTCTTTTGCTGAGAAAAATGTATTTAGTTTGAGTAAGTCCCATTTGTTGATTCTAGGGATTAACTCTGGTGCTATGGGTGTCCTATTGAGAAATTTGGAGCCCGACACCACAGTATGTAGATGGTGGCAAAAGTTTTCTTCCACCAGATGCAGTGTCTCTGATTTGATATCAACCTCCTAGATCTATTTTGAGTTAACTCTTGTGCATGGTGAGAGGAGGGGATTCAGTTTCATTTTGTTACATATGGAATTCCAGTTTTCCCAGCACTATTTGTTGAAGATGCTATCCTTCCTCCATTGCATGCTTTTAGTCCCTTTATCAAATATAAGATAGCTGTAGTTTTGTGGATTGGTTTCTGTGTCCTCTATTCTGTATCACTGGTCCACCCGCCTGTTTTGTCACCAGTACCATGCTATTTTTGTTACTATTGATCTGTAGTATAGTTTGAGGTCTGGTGTCAGTATACTGCCTGATTCACACTTCCTGCTTAGAGCTGTTTTTGCTATTCTGGGTCTTTAATTTTTCCATATGAATTTCATAATTGTTTTATCTATTTCTACAAGAAATGACCTTGAGATTTTGATTGGCATTGCATTAAACCTATAGAGAACTTTTGGTAATATCGTCATTTTGATGATGTTAGTTATGCTTATCCATGAACAGGGTATATTTTTCCATTTTCTAAGATTTTCTTCTATTTCTCTCTTTAGGGTTCTGTAGTTTTCAGTGTATATGTCTTTCACCTCTTTTGTTAGGTTGATTCCCAAGTATTTTATTTATTTTTTTGATGATATTGTGAATGGACTGATTGTCCTCATTTCCATTTCAGAGGATTTGTCGCTGATATACAAAAATGCCTTTGATTTATGCGTGGTGATTTAATATCCTGCCACTTTGCTGAATTCATTTATTACCTCTAATAGTTTCTTTGTAGACCCTTTTGGGTCTGCTAGGTATAGAATCATGTCTTTTGCAAATAGCGATAATTGGAGTTCTTCTTTTCCTATTTTAATGCCTTTAATTTCTTTAGTCTTTCTAATTGCTCTGGCCAGTGTTTCGATAACTATGTTGAACAGAAGGGGTGAGAGAGGGCATCATTGTCTTGCTCCAGATTTTAGGGGGAATGCCTTCAATTGTTCTCCATTCAGAATGATGCTAGCCTGAGGCTTAGCAAAGATTGCTTTTACAATATTGAGGTATGATTCTGTTATCCCTAGTTTTTCTAGAGTTTTGAACGTAAAGTGATGCTGTACCTTGTCAAATGCTTTTTCTGCATCTCTTGAGATGATCATATGGTTCTTATTTTTAAGTCTATTGATGTGATGAATAACATTTATTGATTTCCGTATATTGTACCAGCCTTGCATCCCAGGAATGAATCCTACTTGATTATGGTGCACATTTTTTTTATATATATGTTTTTGTGTCTGATTCGCCAGAATTTTTTTGAGGATTTTTGCATTTTTCCTGAAATACCTTGAAAAGTATTGGTTTTGGTTCTTCTTTAAAGGTTTTGTATAATTCTGCTCTATACCCATACGGTCCTGGGCTTTTCTTAGTTGGTAGTATTTTGATGGTTTCTTCTATTTCCTCAATTGATATTGGAATGTTTAAGTTGTCTATATCCTCCTGACTCAATCTGGGCACATCATATGACTTAAGAAATTTATCAATGCCTTCACTATATTCTATTTTATTGGAGTATATTAATTCAAAATAATTTCTGATTTTCTTCTGTATTTCTGAAGTGTCTCTTGTTATATTTCCTTTTTCATTTCATATGCTAGTAATTTGAGTTCTCTTTCTTCTTCTCTTTGTTAGCATGGCTAAGGGTCTGTCGATTATATTTATTTTTTCAAAAAACCAATGTATTGTTTTGTCAATTTTTTTAATTGTTTCTTTTGTTTCGATTTCATTAATTTCTTCTCTGATTTTAATTATTTGTTGCCTTCTACTTCTTTTGCTGTTGTTTGCTCTTGTTTGTCTAAGATTTTGAGATGAAGTATGAGATCATTTATTTGTTGGTTTTTTCTTTTTCTAAGGAATGAACTCAAGCAATGAATTTTCCTCTTGGAACTGCTTTCAATGTGTCCCATAGATTCCGATATATTGTGTCTGTGTTTTCATTTATCTCTAAGAATTTTTTAATTTCTTCCTTGATGTCTTCTATAACCCATTGATCATTCAGAAACCTATTGTTCATTCTCCAAGTGATGAATGATTTTTCCTTCTTTTTTTTATCGTTGATTTTTAATTTCATTCCATTATGATCAGATAAAATGCATGGTATTATCTCTACTCCTTTTTATTGTCTAAGAATTGCCCTGTGACATTATATATGATGTATTTTTGAGAAGGATCCATGTTCTGCTGAGAAAAAAGTGTAACTTCTTGATGATGGGTTGTATATTGTATATATGTCAATTAAGTCTAGGTTATTAATTGTGTTATTGAGTTCTATAGTTTCCTTATTCAACTTTTGTTTGGAAGATCTGTCCAGTGGTGAGAGAGGTGTGTTCATGTCTCCCATGATTACTGTATTGTGGTCTATTAGACTCTTGAAATTGAGAAGAGTTTGTTTGATGAACAAAGCTGCACCATTGTTTGTGGCATATATATTTATGATTGTTATGTCTTGTTGGCGTATGGTTCCCTTGAGTAATATGTAGTGTCCTTCTTTATCCCTTTTGATTAACTTTGGCTTGAAATCTATTTTATTTGATATGAGTATGGACACTCCTGCTTGTTTCCGAAGTTCATAAGAGTGATACGATTTTTCCAAGTATCACCCTCAGTCTATGTATGTCTTTTCCTATAAAATGCGTCTCCTGTAGGCAGCATTTTGTTGGTTCTTGTTTTGTGATCCATTCTACTAGCCTGTGTCTCTTAATTGGTGAGTTTAAGCCATTAAGATTTTTGGTTATTATTGAGATATGGGTTGTTCTTCCAGCCATATTTGTTTATTTATGTTACTAAACATAGTTTGTTTTCCTCTTTGATTATTTTCCCCCCTTTAATGTCCTACCTCCCACTGTTGATTTTCATTGGTATTTTCCATTTCCACTTCCTGTAATGTTTTGCCGAGGATGTTTTGAAGAGATGGTTTTCTAGCTGCAAATTCTTTTCACTTTTGTTTATCGTGGAAGGTTTTAATTTCATCTTCCATCTGAAGATTAATTTCGCTGGATACATGATAATTGGCTGGAACCCATTTTCTTTCAGTGTTTGAAATATGTTATTAAAGGATCTTCTAGCTTTCAGAGTCTGTGTTGAAAGATCATCTGTTATCCTGGTTGGTTTACCACTAACTATAATCTGCTTCCTTTCTCTTGTAGCTTTTAAAATTCTCTCCTTATTCTGTATGTAGGGTATCTTCATTACAATGTGTCTAGGTGTGGATCTCTTATGATTTTGCACGTTCGGCATCCTGTAGACTTTTAGGATTTGGGATTTTGTCTCATTCTTCAAGTCTAGGAATTTTTCTCCTATTATTTCATTGAATAGATTGCTCACTCCTTTGGTTTGGACCTCTATACTTTCCTGTATCCCAATGACTCTTATGTTTATTCTCTTTATGTTATCCCATATTTCTTGCAGTTTTGCTCATGGTTTCTTAACAGTCTTGCTGAGCTGTATATGTTCTTTTTGAGTTGAAATACTTTGTCTTCATTGTCTGATGTTCTATCTTCTAAGTATTCTGCTCTGATGGTAGTATTCTCAATTGAGTTTTTAAGATGGTTCATTACTTCCTGCGTTTCTAAGATTTCAGTTCGTTTGTTTTTTATAACCTCTATCTCCCTGTATAGTTGATCTTTGCTACTTGGATTTTTTTATGTAATTCATTGTCGAAGTGATCTTTCATTGACTGATTTTTGCTGTCTAATGTCTTCCTTGAGATTCCAGATCACCTGAAGCATGTATATCCTGAATTCTTTATCTGACATTCCATATGCTGCATCTATTACCTCTTCTAAAGTTGAGTTGACCTGCATTGCTTGTGGTCCTTTCTTTCCTTGTCTTTTCATACAGCTTGCGTTTCTTTCTGCTCGGTGAAACTGTTGTGTTTTTGTAATTTTCCCCCTGTATATTTATATTGCTCTTGTATTGTGGAAAAGTCTCCATTGCAGGTGCGGTTGGCGGCTGTGCTGCTCCTCCAATTGGGGTGATCTGTCTACCATGCTGACCGGCCGCTAGGCCTGTTCTGCCGGTCGGTCGTACGTCTGCCTACCTTGCAGGCATGGGTGTCGGCTCTGCTCTGCCCCTACTCCAATTGGGTTGACGTGACTACCACGCCGGTGGGTCGCTGGGCCTGTTCCAGGCACAGGTGGCAGCTCTGCTCTGCACCTCTGGCTTGATGACAAAATGAGAGAGACTCAGATGTTTGTGACTCACTTTCTTTACCAGGAGACCAACTATTTCTCTCGCCGCTGGTATCGATGAAGTTATCTCCTCCACTGCTTTGTGATCACATCAGATGTCTGCCATGTTGGTATCCCATGTAAATGGCAGCATTTCATTCCCTTTGTCGGGTGACCAAAGCAACGGGTGAGTCCTGACCGGCCCTCACAAGCCCCGTCTCAATCCTGTTGCCACTGTCTATGAAGGCTCAGTTGGCATTTACCTCTACAGTATTCAGCAGGACCCAGACCAAGAAACAGTTTCTGCAGGTTCTTTAGCCCTGGGCCAGAGCAGTTCCGGGACCCGGAATTCAGCCGCTCCGGGCTCGGTGTATGTTCTGATAGGAGAACGATCCAAGAAGCAATTTTCATGGGTTCTTTAGCACTGACCCTGAGTAATTTGTCTGCAAGATGAAGGCGAATGGCAGCCTGAAATTACCTATTCTGTATCTGAATGAGCTGTGATCAGTCGAAAACAGGGATGGTGACATCAGCTCTCCAAGATGGTGACCGCTATCTTCCTCTGTGGTCTCACCGGTGTGGAAAACCGAATTGGACCGCTTCCTTCCCCCATTTCAAACCCAGAATTCAGCACTGAGCACAGTGATTGCCCAGATGGCAGGAGCCCGCATAATCCACAGACTGTATCTTTGTGTTGCTCTCTCGTCGTTTCCCAGCGCGCATTGCAGACACTAGCCGTGGGGCGATTTGCTAAATAAGCAGCGTGACCCTCCGTGAGGACAAATTGCTGGTGTTTGAGTCCCCGTAGCTGGTCCTTGTGCAATTTAAATCCTTCCTGTAGGTTTTGGAGCACACCAATTTTCCTGGAAATTTCTAATAAGATAGATTTTAGCCGTTCTAACTCGTCCTTCTCCTGCAAAGTGACGCGGTACAGGTGGGTAATGAACTCCCATCGCTGCCATAATATGATCCCCTGAAGTTAGTTTTCAGTACTAGGAAACAAACATGTATTTCAGGTGGAAAAATATTCCTGAGAATAATCTTCTCAAACGTTGATTATAAATCCAAATACATGAATATGAATGAATTTAGTTAGTGTATAATAAGACACATATATTTTATATTTTGAATAATCAGCAGAGTGAATACACACACACACACACACACACACACACACACACACACACACACACCTAAATACAGACATTACAAAGTAGCATTATGTATGGCAATCGAAATTCACCATGAAATATATATCATCCACAGATCCAAAAATATTGATTTTACTAAATATGGATTTATGTTGTTCAACTAGGAAGCTCACCCATAGGTTGAATTTTCAGTTCCAACAGCATTTAGAAGAAGTGTTTACTTCTAACAATTTGTATTTGCAAAGTCAGTTACCTCACAAATATGTACGTGTGATACCATGTAGTATTCTATATGTGCATATAAAAATGCATGTGCTGAATAAACTACAGAGAAAGGGAGACAGGAATTCACATATTTGTTAACTTTAAAAACACATAGAGAACTATTTTAACTACAAATTGACAAGATTTATAACACCAACCCTTTATCATGCAAAAGGAAAGTACAACTATACACCATGCCTCCTCTGAACTGGTTGTATTTCTATTCTGTGTGGGTTATTTTACTCCATCATATTAGGATTAGTAGTCAGAGTCTAGTAGGTTTTGGGTTAGTGTCAGGGATTCAGTATTTCGAATTGAAAATAGGAAAATAAATTCAATATTTATGCAAATATGTGATACAAAAAAATGTTCCCACTCTCATCCAGAACAATGCCTTGACATCATCTTCGCTTAAAGTAAGACACAATTAGAGGACATGATTTACAAAAATCTGTGAATACATATCTGGAATGGAATATGCTCAGGAGTTCATATACTTGGAGGTGGTATAGGAGTTTCCAAAAGTAAGGGACAGGGTAAACACTCCACAAACATGGAGCTCTGCTGGCCTAAAGACTTTTGAGAAACTGCCTCTGAGTTTGGGCACTTGAAATATATGTTGCTGTCAGGAGGTTTAGCTTCCGTTCTAGTTAGACAATCATAACTGGGTCTGCATCTATGTGACCTGGAGGACATTGTTTCTTATTTCCCAATGAACATGAGGCAGCAGTGCTGAATTTTTTCTTTGTAGGTAAACTGTAGCCACTGCGCGCTAAGTGTCTCCTCGTCTTTACTGTAAAGCCATTTTTTCATCCTCCACTTTTTGTGGTGTTTCTTGCTGCTGCACTGGGAGTTTGGTATCTGTTTCTTGAAATACAAGGAGTTCCACTGGGACAAAGTGCTGGAGGGAATTCTGTCACATGTGGTGGGTCAGGGTCTGCAGGAGAATGCACCAAGCAAGCTTCTTTCCCACAGAGCTTGCCCCATTGACCATAGCAACCTGATTCTGAATATTGTCCTGAAACCTCTCCATATAACAAGATGCTTTTACATACAAGGGTCTGCTGGATGCAAAATGTCAGTCACAAGCCATTTGGAAGCCAATGGCAGATAAACATGGCCTCACCACAGATGTTATTTCAGACACCTCCCCACCACTGCTCTAGGCCAACTACTCAGCAGGCTCCAAATTACTGGCATCTCTGTTCTACAGCATTTTCGTGAAACCAAGTCAATCAAGGCACTGTCTGGTATACTCATAATCAGCAACAGGAATCCAAAGTTTCTCCAGTGCCACTTGGTCAAGGGAATTTCAAAAATTTGGTGGTATTTATCTAGCTATTTTTTAAGGATGAAGTTGGAGGCACTGTGGGTTTCCAATCATTCAGGAACCATTAAATGGCGAGGAAACTCATTTGAACGAAAGAAATGGAGAACTATCACAGGCAAAGCTTCCCAAAGTGTGGCCAAAAGGTCACATGAAGCCAGGCTCATTGAGGTCTACAATGTGAGCTCCATGTGTGTTATGACTCTCAACTATGGCTGCCAAGTCTTTGACAATAAAATCGTGTGATATCCTGGCTGAGATTACTTTTGCTCTGTGGAAAGCCACCCTGGGCCTAGATCTCAGTTTCCAAGGGCGAATCTCGTGTGTGGCCTCCTAAAATCTCAACACAATTCATGGCAATACTTCTCTGAGGACAGTTCCACAACTCAGTCTCTAAGGGGAATCACACCAGAGTTCAAGCCCAGGTGGAACCAGACATCTCTTCCAACCGCCACACAAATGACCACAATTAAAAACAAAAGACTCCCACATGGCACTCATCTTCTTCCATATAGACACTAATAATAACCTCTGGCTTGAGGTTTTCATGAGCGGCACAGACCAACACAGTGTTCAAAATAAGCACCCTCGCACCTCATTTGTCACAAGTCAGGGTTGCCTGGACACCCTTCCTTTGAACACGGAATGATCATAGAGCCCTGCCTTTAATACTGCTCCACAATTCCAATTTGAGGCTTACTGACTGTGGGATTTAGATTCTTTATGTGAACTGGAGTCATGAGTAATCACAAGCACCAGTGGGCTAGACTCTGCAAGGCTTTGAAGTACTCATTTGATGCAAAGGATCCCTATTCTCACTTGATGGAGATCAGGAACCTTACAGAGGAAGGCGAGAGACGTAGTCCACAATAAATGCTTTTTGGACATTTTGGATTTGGGTGCACACATGGGATCTTTCTTTAGGTCCATTAGGTGCTGAGTATCTAAGCCACAGCCTCACACAGGGCCAAGTGGCCAATTCAGACACATCCCTTTCCAAACAATTAAGCAAAGAGCCCCAGGTGATGCCCATTCATTTCCATTTGAAAACTGTTTTCTTCAGGCTTCACAAAGGCGTGGCCTAATCAAAGACCTTCCTGTTATTCAGTGCAACAGAATAATAGGTATGCAAAAGGCCCAAAGCAGGGTTTCTCCACAGAGACTTTACTGGTCACATTGATATCTGAGTTTTCTGAGATGCTCCAATTCCCTTCAGCTATCCTGTACATGGCCATGTCCCAGAGCTTGGAGGTGGTACATATCTTGGACACATAACCATGAGCCTATTATGGTTTGTGGCCAGAATTCAGGCAGAAAACAGGAACTTAGGAAGACAGTAGGTGTTGCCCATCCAGAAGGCAAGCCAAGTCCATCTATAAATTGGGAAGGATGAATGCTGGGAAGCTTTCTACTAGACAGAACACATCCATTGATGCATGCTCTTTCTAATGTCTTCATCCACGAACACAGTGGGATACCCAGACATAGAAACACACTCCTTGTCAAACGACTTTCTAGAAACCATCCACTCCAAAATGAACATACTGCCTTTCCTACCTATTCTCAGAAAATGAGACAAGACCACAAACTCACACCCAACCCACAAAGGCACCTCCTTCCCCCAAGTAGGTCTGTGACTATCCGGAGTGTCCTCTTACTGGTGGGCCATACTATGTTCCCAGAAATGGCCTGTCCTGTCTCAGATCTGGTCTCCTTGGCCAACTCTGTGAGGTTATTAGGAGCCAGCGGTGAGCCATTACATGGAGATGACTTTTTCTCTCTCAGGTCCTTCATAGCTGCATACATCTTCTCCAGGGATCATTTCTGTATGGACCTTTGAGGATCTTAGCATGTGGAAGATCTGCTACATTCCTATATTGAAAGACCAACTCTGTCTCTAATCTTCTGTAAAGTTAGATTGAGGGAACAGTGTATGGTTAGGATTAATAACATGTTCGATATGAATTAGGAATCATTCTGCAGGAATGATTGGGAAGCTGCAATATTTACAAGAAAATATAGGTGAAATATTAGTATGAAAACAGAAATGTAGGTAAGATTTGAAGCCCAGAAGGGCATTGGGCCCTTGATTGGGATACTTAGATTTGAATTATTTTCTGCAGAGATGTCTCAGATAAATTCAGTACAATGGCATAGGACCTTGTACGTTGGATGATGGAATGTTGAAGAGAACTTCTAGTCAAAAAGGGATAGTTGAAATTATTAGAAAGATATTCAGTTTCAGAAAGAAGAGTGAGTATAGGTTTTGGACAAAAGTTCTCCAGCAATAGGGTTTCGGATAGAGAGTGAATTTAAATGTGAGCACATGTGAAGAGTCAGTCACAATGATGAACTGGGGAAAATATGTCGGTAAGCAGATATCAATAGAGACATTAAGAAATCAGGAAAAGTATAAAGTGAGTGATAGGATTAGATATTTTCAACAGGGTTGAGTTTGAATATATAATCTAAGGAAGAAAAAAATATGTTGTCACAAATAGGATTGACATTTGAGAACATTAGGCAACATGTACATGGATGTTTTTAGTAATCCATGCTCACTTTCAATTTAGGCTTTGGTACAATCATATGTTTGACCTTTGCATTTTGGGTCCAGAATATTACTGTGATAAAATGTATATGTAGATTGGGTGACATAAGTATTTCTTATACCATTTCTGAGAGCAATATTTTGAAGATGTATAAATTATTATTGGCGGTACAAAGATTTGTACTCTGTGTCTATGAATATAGAATTAATGCATGAATTGACAATACTGTGAATAAATAATATAACTGTTTCCACTTTAAATAATGGATTGAATTGATATGTGAAAATATACACAAAAACTTATATTGATATACAATCATTCATTCCAACCAGTTACACATCTAATTGTATAATTGCGTTATGTTTTATTATAAAGATTGTGTGAGATTTGCTTCAAAAGTGATTATAGAAATCGAAAATAATGTGTTTGGAAAGAAGTCTCATTAAAAGACCAGTCAAGAAACCTGGAGGAATACATGTGTTCTGAAGCAGTAAGTGATTGAAAGAGAAACAAATGCCTATAAATTTGTGAATTTGTGGATGAAATATATATCCTATGATGTGCATGAACTGAAGAAATATTAACGAACCAATGTTGAATAAAAATGAACATCAAAATACACACCATGTCCCATAGGAATCTAATTGCATTGATGTTAAACTGGGTCAATTACTGTAGAAATATTAGTATTTGTATGCACATTCACTGAAGTTAGTTTTAAGTACTAGAAAACAAATATGTAGTTCAGGTAAATGAATACTTCTGAGAATAATCTTGTGAAATTTTTATTATAAATCCACATACATGAACATGAATGAATTTCGGTAGTGTATATAAGACACATATATTTCATATTTTGAAAAATCTTGAGAGTGTGTGTATATATATATATATATATATATATATATATATATATATATATATATATATATATAAACACACACCCAAAACCCACACAGAGATATTAAAAAGTACCAATATATAAGCCAATCAATATTCATCATGAAATATATAACATCCACAGATGCAAAATAATTTATTTTACTGAGCATGGATTTATGTACAATGTTGTTCTCCTAGGAAGCTCACACATAGGTTGAATTTTCAGTTCCAACTGCTTTTAGGAGGAGTGATCTTTTCTCACAATTTGTATCTCCAAGTCAGCCAAGTCACAAAAATGTACGTGTGATACCAGGTAGGATTCTATATGTGCATATAAAAATACATGTGCTGAATAGGCTACAGAGAAAGGGCATATAAAAATACATGTGCTGTATAGGCTACAGAGAAAGGGAGACAGGAATTCACGTATTTGTTAACTACAAAAACCCATGGTGAACTATTTTAATTAAAAATTGACTAGATTTATAACACCTACACTTTATCATGCAAAAGGCAAATAAAACTATACACCATGCCTCCTCTGAACTGTTTGTATTTCACTTCTGTTTGCATTATTTCTCTCCACCATATTAGGGTTAGTAGTCAGAGTCTAGTAGGGTATGGGTTAGTGTCAGGGATTCAGTATTTTGAATGTAAAATAGGAAAATGAATCAAATGTGTATGCAAATATGTGCTACACAAAATCTTCCTACTCTCATTCACAACAATACCTTGACACTATCTTTGCCCCAAGT
Organism: Callospermophilus lateralis; assembly: GCF_048772815.1. NCBI lineage: Eukaryota > Metazoa > Chordata > Mammalia > Rodentia > Sciuridae > Callospermophilus > Callospermophilus lateralis. The sequence goes on along the minus strand of NW_027516543.1, from coordinate 315,779 downwards.
AAGACAAAATAAAAGAAGAAGATTTAGAAAATCTGTGAATACATATCAGGAATGGAACATGGTTACGAGTTCACAATATTGGAGGTGGTAGAGGAGTTTTTAAAAGTAAGGGACAGGGTAAATACTGCACAAATATGGAGATCTGCCAGCCTAAAGACTTCTGGAGAACCTGCCTCTGAGGTTGGCCACTTGAAGTATATGTTGTAGTCAGGACCTATGGCTTCCTTTCTAGTGAGACCACCAAAGCTGGGTCTCCATCTATGTGACCTGCAGAACATGGTTTCTTATTTTCCAAAGAACGTGAGGCAGCAAGGCTAAATTCTCTCTTTGTAAGTAAACTCTTGCCACTGAAGGCTAAGTGTGGCCCCGTGTGGACTGTGAAGCCATTTGGTCATCCTCCACTTTTCATGGTGTCCTTGCTGCTGCACTGGGAGTTTGGTATTGGCTTCAGGAAATACAAGGAATTCAACTGGGTCACAGTGCTGGAGGGAGATCTGTCACGTGTTGTGTGTCAGGGTCTGCAGGAGAATGCACCAACCAGGCTTCTATCCCACATAGCTTGCCCCCTTGACCATAGCAACCTGATTCTGAACATTGCCCTGAAACCTCTCCATTCAACAAGATGCCTTTACATACAAGGGTCTGCTGGCTGCACCTTGTCAGTTACAAGCCTTTTGGCACATCCACATGACCCCACCACAGAAGTTTTATCACAGACCTGCAAAACACTGCTCTAGGCCCACTACTCAGCAGACTTTAACTTATTTGCATCATTGTTCTACACCATTTTCATGAAACCCAGTCAATCAAGGCACTGTCTGGTACACTCATGATGAGCAACAGGAAATCCAAAGTGTATCCAGTGTCACCTGGTGATGGGAATTTCAAATTTTTATGATGTTTATCTAGCCATTTTTCACGGATGAGGTTGGAGGCACTGTGGGATTTAATTCATTCTGGAAACATTAAAAGGTGAGAAAGCCCATTTCAATGAAAGATCTGGAGAACTCTCACAGGCAAGACTTCCCAAAGAGTGGCCAAAAGATCAAATGAAGCCAGGCCCATTGAGGTCTACAATGTGAGGTCCATGTGTGTTTTTACTCTCAACTATGGCTGTCAAGTCTTTCAGAATAAAATCATGTGATATTCTGGCTCAGATTCCCAGTGCTCTGTGGGAAGCCCCCCGGGCCTAGATCTCAGTTTCCAAAGGCCACTACCATGTGTGGCCTCCAAAAATCCCAACACAATTCATGGCAATACATCTCTGCAGTCATTTCCAGAACTCAGTCTCTAAGAAGACTCACACCAGAGTTCAAGCCAAGGTGGACCCAGTCATCTCTTCCATCAGCCAAACAAATGACCACAATTAAAACCAAAACACTCCCACATGGCTCTCAACTACTTCCACATAGACACTCATCATAACCTCTGGCTGGAAGTTTCCATGAGGGGTGCAGCTGAAGACAGTATCCAAAATATGCTCCCTACCCTCATTTGTCTAATGTCAGGGTGGCTTGACAACCTATCTGTGAACAAGGAGTGATCAATTAGGCCTGCCATTAATACTGCTCTGCTTCTCCAATTTGAGCCTTATGTCTGTGGGGTTTAGATTCTTTATGTGAATTGGAGTTATGAGAAAATCCAAGCACCTATGGGCTTGCCTCTGCAGGGCTTTGAAAAACTTTTTGAACCAAAGATACCTATTCTCACTTGATAGAAGTCAGGAACCTTACAGAGGAAGGCGAGAGACTTCATCCACAAGACTGCTCTTTTTCCATTTTGGTTTTGGATGCACACATGAGATCTTTCCTTAGATTCATCAGGTGGTGAGAATCTAAGTCACAGCCTCACACAGGGCCAAGAGGCTGATTCAGACACATCCCTTTCCACGGCAATTAAGCAAAGAGCCACAGGTGATGCTCATTATTTTCCATTAGACAACTGTTTTCTTCAGGTTTCACAAAGGGGTGGACTGAGGCAAAGACCTTCCAGACATTCAGGGCAACGGAACAATAGGTAAACAAAAGGCCCAAATCAGTGTTTCTCCACTGACACTTTACTGGTCACACTGATATCTGAGTTTTCTGAGTTCCTCTCCATTCCCTTCAGCTATCCAGTACAAGGCCATGTTATAGAGTTTGGAGGTGGTACATATCTTTTACACAAAACCATGAGCCTATTCTTGAGAGTGGCCAGAATTCAGGAAGAAAACAGGAACTTAGGAAGATAGCAGGTGTTGCCCATTCATAAGGAAAGCCGTAGTCCATTCATAAATTTGGCAGGATGAATGCTGAGAAGCTTTCTACTAGACAGAACAATTCCATTGATGCATTCTCTTTTCTAATGTCTATAACCACAGACACAGTGGAATACACAAACCCACAACCACACCCACAAAGGCAACTCTTTCCTCCAAGTTGGTCTGTGACTATCCAGAGTGTCCTCTGACTGGTGGGCCATACTATGTTCCCCAAAATTGCTTGTCCTGTCTCAAATCTGCTTTCCTTTGCTAACTCTGTGAAGTAGTCAGGAGTCAGCGGTGAGCCAATACCTGCTTTATCAGAAAAGAATTATCTTCAGAGCTTCCCTGGCATTTGGCCATCCTCACATCTGTAGGTAAGTGCCGCAGCCCGGCTGGCTGGGCAAAATAACCGGGGGGGTGACGAACAACTTGGGTAGACTGATGCAGCAGGAGTGGAAGCCAATTATTGTTGAATAAGAGCGGTATTTATACATTTTACACAGCCTATCTAATTAGCATGAAATAGATACAGCAGTCAAACAATAAGGAATCTCCACACTTAATGGCTCACTTTTGTTACTTCACAAACCACTCCCTCTGGCATTTTGCCAGGCGCCATTCAGACTTTTTTTACAGACTCTAACATTTCTCTTGCAAAATAACAGGTGCCAATCTGACTTGTTTACAGACCTTAACAGGTAAGAAGAAAGACTGACTCTGTCTTTGGTAAATTCAAACAAGTGAGACCACTGGGACTGGGATTGGTAATGGCTCTGGGTGCCTGGCTTCCTGGATCCCAAGTTCAGAGACTTTCATCATCAAGGAAGTGAGGTGTGGTCACTTCTTTCAGGAACTGAATGAGGTAACTGCCTTGGCAACCACTTTGTCCTAACAGTTGCTTCCAAGGGTCCCATGAGATGGAGGCTGCCCCTACTTCCTGTGACACTTTCATATGTTAGAATGGTATATCAACCATACGCACCTGGGAAGAGCTTTCCACACAGGCCTGGTTTGGTCTACTCTACATTAAGAAGAGTGAGGCTGATTCAGACACATTCCTTCATCCTACCAGGTTCTTTGCCATGGAGATGTCTTTTGCTCTCTCAGGTCCTTCATAGCTGCCTACATCTTCTCCAGAGATCATTTCTGCACGTACCTTTGATGTTCTCAGCAGGTGGAAGATCCCATACATTCCTGTATTGTAAGACCAACACTGTCGCTGCTCCTCAGTAAAGTTAGATTGAGGGAACAGTGTATGATTAGTGTTATTAACATGTTCGATATGGGTTAGGAACCATTCTGCTGGATGAATAATGGTATTGGGAACCTGTGATATTTATAAGAATATAGAGGTGAAATATATGTACGAAAACAGAAATCTAAGTAAGATTTGAAGCCCAGAACTTCATTTGTCCCTTGATTGGGATACTTAGCGTTGAATTACATTCTGCAGAGATGTTTCAGATAAATCGATATACAATGGCATAGGACCTTTCACCTTGGATGATTGAATGTAGAAGAGAACATCCAGTCAAAAAGTGATAGTCGGTAGGATTAGGAAGATAGTCGGTAGGTTTAGGAAGAAGAATGAGTGTAGGATTTGGAACAAAAGTTCTTTAGAACTAGGGTATCGCTAAGAGAGTGAATGTAAATATCAGCACATGTGATGAGGAAGTCACAATGATTAACTGGGGAAAATATGTAGGAAAGCAGATATCAATAGAGACATTACAAAATCAGGCAAAGTATAAAGTGAGTGACAGGATTAGACATTTTCAACATGTTTGAGTTTGAATATATAATCTTTGGAAGAAACAAATATGTAGTCACCAATAGGATTTTCATTTGAGAGCATTAGGCAACCTGGACATGGATGTTTTTAGTAATCCATGTTCACTTTCCATTTAGGTTTTGTACAATCATAAGTGTGACCTTTGCTTTTTGTGTCCAGAATATTACTGTGATAAAATGTATATGGAGATCAGGTGACATGGGTATTTCTTCCACCATTTCTGGGAGCTATATATTGAGGACGTATAAATTAGTATTGGGGGTACAAAGAGGTGTACCTGTGTCTATGAATATAGAGATAATTCGTGAATAGACTGTACTGTGAATAAATAATATAACTGGTTCCACTTTAAATAATGGATTGAATTGATATCTGAAACTAAGTAAGAAATCTTATATCGATATACAACCATTCATTCCAACCAGTTATACATCTAATGGTAATATTAGTGTTATGGTTTATTGTGACGGGTTTGTGCGTTTTGCTTCAAATGTGATAATGGAAATCGAAAATAATGTTTTTGGGAAGAAGTCTCATGAAAAGAGCAGTTATGAAACATGGAGGAATACATGTGTTCTCAAGCAGGAAGTGATTGAAAGTGAAACAAATGCCTATAAATTTGAGAAATTTTGATGAAACATATATGCTATGATGTGCATAAACTGAAGATAGTAATGTACCAGTGTTGAATAAAAATGAACGTCAAAATACACATCATGTCTCATAGAGTCTACTTGCATTGATGTTCAACTGGGTCAGTTACTGTAGAAATATTAGGATTTGGGGGGGAATTAATAATACAATTTATTTTAGCACTAGCATGCCACAGAATGTAGAGGAAAGATCAATGGATTTTTAGTTATAGCACTAATAATCTAACATTTAGAGACTATTTTGGATAGTCTAGAAATTACATAAGGCTATGTAACATATTTTTTTATTTAACATTCATCAAAGCTTGGAATTTTCGTAATATTTCTTCTTTTTTCTTTTTTTATTTTTTCAGTTGTTGATTGACCTTCATTTTGTTTATTTGTATGTGGTGCTGAGAATAGAACCATGTGCCTCACACATGCTAGATAAGCATGTTACCTCTGAGCCACAAACCCAGCCCCTCCACTTCTATCTTAACTTCATACACTCATGTCCCTCTTCTTTACTCACTTTCTTCCTCATTTTCCCCCTTCTCTCCCTTCCTTTTTGGTTTCCCCTCTATATCTATTTTTCTCTCATGTCATTACAAACAGTAGTATGCTATGAAATTTAAATTTAAGACTGTTTTTTATAGTCATTCTTTTTCTTGAGAAAATTTAAAAATTATAATCACCTGATAGATATATTACAATACATTTATTATACATATGTATCTATATTCATGCATATGCATTACATATATATATATATATATATATATATATATATATATATATATATATATATATATATTTAAAAGTACTTTGATTTTCCTGTTAGAAATAATATAGACCAAGTCTTTCTTAATTCTCAATTCTTCCATAATTAACATCTTACAGTGAAAATCAAATAAACATATTTAAGTAAACAGGTATCATTCTTATTTATCAATACTGATAATTTAAAGTTTTATATCACATTAAGCTGTAATGTGGCATATTAACTCTTATGAATTAGAGGAATTTTATTTGAACAACCTATTATTTAAGGACCATATGCACTGACATTTTAAATGGCTTTCTTGTGATTTCAATTTCTATCAATTGTGTATTAATTGCCAAATACTTATTTTAGTACTTTTCATGTTCAAAATTGATATAAAGTCAATTGTTTAATTCTTCTTGTAAGTAGTTACTTATTACAGTAGGGACATTATTAATAATACTACATCTTTATAAGAAAAATGGTACAAATTTATTTTCATGCAAAATTAAGAAAAATTGTATGCTCTAGATGTTTTATTGTTGATACATATAACAAAGAGCTTTTGATGAGTCTCTTCCCCAGTAAAACATAAAATGCAAAGATATAGTTAGGTTTGTATGTCCAAATAAAGATAAGAAAAAATACACATTATCAGCTAGAAACTATTAAATAAAAGATGAAAAGAACAATCCAACACATTGTACGAACTTGTCAGATGAGGTAGTATTCTGGAAGAATAGCCTAAGACTAGACCTTGTCCATGACAAAATATTCACGAAAAAAATGAAATATGAAAAGTGTAGAAAATGCTATGAATTTTTCATGAAGTTAGGTGAATTATCCTTTAATCTCAATTTATGTGCATTTTCTGGTAAAATAAATTTGTGATATTCACAAAACAAAGTTTCTGTATAGCAAAATGAATACATCTGAACCCATTTTTAGCTGATTTCTTCCCACTAAATTTTAAACCTTTATTTATTTATTTATTTTTGTTGGTTGTTCAAAACATTACAAATCTCAAGATATATCATCTTTCATACATTTGACTCAATTGGGTTATGAACTCCCATTTTTTCCCCAAATACGAATTGTAGAATCACATCGGTTACACATTCACATTTTTACATAATGGCATATTAGTGACTGTTGTATTCTGCTACCTTTCCTATCCCCTACTATCCACCCTCTCCTCCCCTCCCATCTTCCCTCTCTACCTCATCTGCTATTGTTCAATTCTCTCCATTGTTTCCCCCTCACTTCCCCTCACAACATCTTATATGCAATTTTGTGTAACATTGAGAGTTTCCTACAATTTTCATAAGCTTTCCCTTCTCTCTCCCTTTCTCTCCCCCCATTCGTCTTTGTTTAATGTTAATCTTTTCCTCATGCTCTTCCTCCCTGTTCTGTTCTTATTTGCTCTCTTTATAACAGAGAAGACATTTGGCATTTGTTTTTTAAGGATTGGTTAGCTTCGCTTAGCATAATATGCTCTAATGCCATCCATTTCCCTGCAAATTCTATGATTTTGTCATTTTTTGTGCTGTGTAATACTCCATTGTGTATAGATGCAACATTTTTTTTATCTATTAATCTATTGAAAGGCATCTAAGTTGGTTCCACAGTCTAGCTATTGTGAATTGTGCTGCTATGATCATTGATGTGGCAGTATCCCTATAGTACGCTATTTTAAGATCCTGAGAGAACATTCCAAGAAGGGTGATAGCCGGGTCAAATGGTGGATCCATTTCCAGCTTTTCCAGGAATATCCATACTTCTTTCAAAATTGGCCTCACCAATTTGCAGTCCCACCAGCAGTGTACAAGTGTATCCTTTTCCCCAAATCCTCGCCAACACTTATTGTTGTTTAACTTCATAATGGCTGCTGATCTTACTGGAGTCAGATGGTATCTTAGGGTGGTTTTGATTTGCATTTCTCAGACTGCTAGAGATGGTGAGCATTTTTTCATGTACTTGTTGATTGATTGTATGTCCTCCTCTGTGAAGTGTCTGTTTAGGTCCTTGGCCCATTTGTTGATTGGGTTATTTGTTATCTTATTGTTTAATATTTTGAGTTCTTTGTATATTTTGGATATTAGGGCTCTATCTGAAGTGTGAGGGGTAAAAATTTGTTCCCAGGATGTAGGCTCTCTATTTACCTCTCTTATTGTTTCTCTTCTTGAGAAAAAACTTTTTAGTTTAAGTAAGTCCCATTTGTTTATTCTTGTTATTAACTCTTGGGCTATTGATGTCTTATTAAAGAATTTGGAGCCCGACCCCACAGTATATAGATCATAGCCAACTTTTTCTTCTATGAGACGCAGTGTCTCTGATTTGATATCTAGCTCCTTGATCTATTTTGAGTTAACTTTTGTGCATGGTGAGAGAACGGGATTCAGTTTCATTTTGTTGCACATGGATTTCTAATTTTCCCTGCACCATTTGTTGAAGATGCTATCCTTCATCCATTGCATGTTTATAGCCACTTTATCAAATATAAGAAAGTTGTAATTTTGTGGATTGGTTTCTCTGTCCTCCATTCTATACCATTGGTCCACCTGCCTGTTTTGGTACCAGTACCACACTGTTTTTGTTACTCTTGCTTTGTAGTAAAGTTTGAACTCTAGTATCGCTATACCTCCCGATTCACACTTCCTGCTTAGAATTACTTTTGCTATTCTGTGTCTTTTGTTTTTCCATATGAATTTCATGATTGCTTTATCATTTCTACAAGAAATGCCGTTGGGATTTTGATTGGCATTGCTTTAAACCTGTAGAGAACTTTGGGTAATTTCGCCATTTTGATGAATTTAGTTCTGCCTATCCATGAACAGGGTACATTTTTCCATCTTCTAAGATCTTTTTCTATCTCTCTCTTTAGGGTTCTGTGGTTTTCACCTCTTTTGTTAGGTTGATTTCCAAGTATCTTATTTTCTTTGAGGATATTTTGAATGGAGTGGTTTTCCTCATTTCCATTTCAGAAGTTTTGTTGCTGATATACAGAAATGCCTTTGATTTATGCGTGTTGGTTTTATATCCTTCATTTATTAACACTAGCAGTTTCTTTGTAGACCCTTTTGGGTCTGTTAAATATATTACCATGTCATCCACAAATAGCGATAATTCAAGTTCTTCTTTTCCTATTTTTATGCCTTTAATTTCTTTTGTCTATCTAATTGCTCTGGCTAGTATTTCAAGAACTAAATTGAATAGAAGTGGTGATAGAGGGCATCCCTGTCTTGTTCCAGATTTCAGAGGGAATGCCTTCAGTTTTCTCCATTTAGGATGATCCTAGCCTGAGGTTTAGCATATATAGCTTTTACAATGTTGAGGTAAGTTCCTGTTATCCCTAGTTTTTCTAGTGTTTCGAACATAAAGGGATGCTGAACTTTGTTGAATGTTTTACTACATCTATCGAGATGATCATATGGTTCTTGTCCTTAAGTCTATTGATGTGGTGAATAGCATTTATTGATTTCCGTATATTGAACCAGCCTTGCATTCCAGGGATGAATCCTACTTGATCATGGTGCACAACTATTTTGATATGTTTTTGTATTCAATTCACACGGATTTTATTGAGAATTTTTGCATCCAACTTCATTAGAGATATTGGTCTGTAGTTTTCTTTTTTGAAATGTCTTTGTCTGGTTTTGGGATCAGGGTGATTTTGGACTCCGAGAATGAATTTGGAAGAGCTCCTTATTATTCCATTTCTTGATATAGCTTGAATAGTATTGGTATTAATTCTTCTTCGAAGGTTTTGTTGAACTCTGCTGTATACCCATCAGGTACAGGGCTTTTTTTGATTGGTAGTCTTTTGATGGCTTCTTCCATTTCTTTCTTTGTTTTTGGTCTGTTAAAATTGTGTGTGTCTTCTTGACTGAATATGGGCAGATCGTATGACTTAAGAAATTTATCGATATTATAACTATCTTCTATTTTATTGGAATATAGGATTTCAAAATACTTTCTAATTATCTTCTGTATTTGTGTACTGTCTGTTGTGATATTGCCTTTTTCATTCCGTATGTTAGTAATTTGAGTTCCCTCTCTTCTTCTCATCCTTAGCATGGCTAAGGGCCTGTAAATCTTATTTATTTTTTCAAAGAATCAACTTTTAGTTTTATCAATTTTTTCAATGATTTTTTTGTTTGTTTGTTTCAGTTTCGTTGATTTCTGCTCCAATTTTAATTATTTCTTGTCTTCTACTACATTTGCTGTTGTTTTGCTCTTCCATTTCTAGGTTTTTGATGTGTACTGTGAGTTTATTTATTTGTTGTTTTATTCTTTTTTTGAGGAAAGAACTCCAAGAAATGAATTTCCCTCTTAAAACTGCCTTCTTTGTGTCCCATAGATTCCAGTATGTTGTGTCTGTATTGTCATTTGATTCTAAGAATTTTTTTATCTCCTCCTTTTATGTCTTCTGTAACCCATTGATCATTCAGTAGAATATTGTTCATTTTACATGTGATGTAGGATTTTTCCTTCCTTCTATTCTCATTGATTTCCAGTTTCATTCCATTATGATCAGATATGGTGCATGGTATTATCTCCACGCCTTTATATTTACTAAGAGTTGCCCAATGGCATAATATATGGTCTAACTTGGAGTAGGATCCATGTGCTGCTGAGAATAAAGTGTATCCACTTGATGATGGTTGATATATTCTATATATGTCGGTTAAGTCAAGGTTATTGATTGTGCTGTTGAATTCTATAGTTTCTTTATTCAGTTTTTTATAGAGGATCTGTCTAATGGCGAGAGCGGTGTGTTGAAGTCACCCATAATTATTGTGTTGTAGTCTATTTGACTCTTTAACTTGAGGCGAGTTTGTTTTATAAGCGTTGCAGCTCAATTGTTTGGTGCATATCAATTGATAATTGTTATGTCTTGTTGGTGGATGGTTCCTTTTAACAATATATAGTGTCCTACTTTATCCCTTTTGATTAACGTAGGTTTGAAGTTGATTTTATATGATATGAGTATGGCCACTCCTGCTTGCTTCCGAGGGCCATGTGAGTGGTAAGATTTTTCCCAACCTTTCACTTTCAGCCTGTGTATGTCTTTACCTATCAAAAGAGTCTCCTGAGGGCAGCATTTTGTTGGATTTATTTTTTTGATCCAGGTTACTAGCCTATGTCTCTTGATTGGTGAGTTTAGATTTTTAACATTTAAGGTTACAATTGAAATATGATTTATACTTCCAGTCATGTTTATTTATTTATTTATTTTAATTTGGGTAGTTTTTACTTTTTGGTTATTTTCTTACCCCTTTACTGAGATACCTCCCACTGTTAGTTTTGGGCACTATTTTTCAATTCCTCTTCTTGTAGTATTTTGCTCAAAATGCTTTGCAGTGCTGGTGTTCTGTCTGCGAATTCTTTTAGCTTTTGTTTATCAAGAAAGACTTAATTTCATTGTCAAATCTGAAGCTTAATTTTGTTGGATACAGTATTCTTGGTTGGAATCCATTATTTTTCAGTGTTTGAAATACATTGTTCAAAGATCTTCTCGCTTTCAAAGTCTGTGATGAAAAATCAATTGTTAACCTAATTGGTTTACCCCTGAATGTTATCTGCCTACTTTCTCTCGTAGCTTTTAATATTCTCTCCTTGTTCTGTATGTTGGCTATCTTCATAATTATATGTCTTGGAGTTTGTCTATTATGGTTTTGAATGTTTGAGGTCCTGTAGGCTTCCAGGATATGGCAATCCATTCCATCTTTCATCTCTGGGATGTTTTCTAGAATTATTTCATTTAATATGTTGTCCATTCCTTTGGTTTGAATCTCTATGCCTTCTTCTATCCCAATGACTCCCAATTTTTTTTTTTTTATGACATCCCATATCTCTTGAATAGTTGCTCATGGGATTTAAGCATGTTTTCTGTGTTGACTATATTCTTTTCAAGTTGACAAACTTTGTCTTCATTATCTGATGTTCTGACTTCTACTTGATCTAGTCTATTTGAAATATTCTTGTTTGAGTTTTTAATTTGGTTTATAGTTTCCTGCATTTCTAGAATTACTGTATGATTTTTTAAAAGATCTCTATCTCCTGGTAAACCTTGTTCTTTGCCATTTGAATTTGGTTGTTTAATTCATTTTCAAAATATACTTTTATTTCTTGGACTTGCTGCCTCATGTCTTCTCTATTATTCCTTTCCATCTGAGTTAGGTATGACTTAAGTTTTTTCCCTATCCCTGTTTCTGATGCTTCTAGGTTCTCCTGTAGTATTAAGTTGTCCTTCATTGTTTCTACACCTTTTTTTCCCCTTGTTTTTTCATGATGTTCACGTTATTTTCTGGCTCTATTTGATTGCTGTGTTTCTGCTCTCTTCTATAGATTTGTTATGGGTTTATATATCTCTGTTTTCTCTCCTTTGTGTTGCTAGACTATGCCTGCTTAAGTGGATTTCGCTGTTAAGGAATTCTGACAGCCGAGCTCCAGTGATGTCACCTCTCTGCTGTGGTGGGCCCCAGGCTCCTTGCCGGAGTGTCCGAATTGGGGGGGTGGACTGGATTGTCTCTTGTTGGTTTCAGCTCCCGGTCGCTGGCATGCCGGCAGTCTCCAGCCACCCAGTAGCGCGGGCAGCGGATGGGCTGTCGCCGGCGGGTGTGTGATCTCTAGCCACACAGTTGCGCGTTCGGTCGTCGGCAGGCGAGCGTTCTCCAGCCATCAAGACATGCCGTCAGCAGGTGGGCTGGCACTGGCAGGAAGGTGGTCTCCAGTTGCCCAGTCACACTGGCAGCGGTCTGGCGTTCTCCAGCCACCCAGTCAGGAGGGCCTGGCCTCTAGTCCCCTGGTTTATCCTGCTAGTCCTGATTTCTCCTGCTAGACCAGATTTCTCCTGAGTGATGCTTCTCGGCAGCTCAAACTGTTCTCCGGGTCTGCCGTTTGTTGGGTGGGGAGGGTGTCTATTGTGAACCCTGGAACTCTATTGTTTTAATATTTTCCGCTTGCCCCTCGCCCCGCACTGGCTAGACAAGTTTCATTTTTACCGCTGATGGGAAGGGGAGATGAAGGTCAGGTGCCTCTAGTTTTCCCCCAGTCTTTATGCAGACTTGCTCTGATTATCCCTCCCCCAAAAGCCTAGGAGAGATTTTATGCGAATTTTCCTCTGTATGTGAGATGAGCTGAGAAACACACACCTGTTTTATTGTTGCAATCTGTCTGGGAGTGGTGGTGGTTACTTCAGCTCTCCAAGATGGTGGCTGCTGGTTTCCTTTGTGGAGTTTCCACTTTGGGGGATAGAAATGTACTGCTAACTTTCCCGTCTGAAATCCCAAATTCAGCTGGGGGCTCAGTGGATGCTCAGCCAGCAGGATTCCACAGAATCTGCAGCAACGTTTCTCCCTGCTTGCTGGTCGCTTCTCGGTGGTGCCTCACCATTTGTAGACACGGGGCAGGTCACGCGGATAAATCAGAATGGATCTCCGGTTGCACAAGTGGCTTGTGTTTGAGACTCAATTACCGGACCTCGGTGGTGGAAGTCATTCTTCTAGATTTCGGTAAACACCCATTTTCCTGTAAGATCCTAACAAGATAGTTTTTCATCGTTCTAACTCGTTATTCACCTGCGCAGTGGCAGGGTACACTGGGTGTGATACACTGTCTTCACAGTCATCTTGCAATGCCGAAATATTAGGATATGGATGCACCATTTACTGAAAACTGTTTCAGTACTAGGAAAAAATATGTATTTCAGGTGGATGAATATTTCTGAGATTAATTTTTTAAAAAGTGGATTATAAATCCACATACATGAATATGAATGAATTTAGGGAGTGCATAATAAGACACAAATATTTCATATTTTGAAAAATCCGGAGAGTATATATATATATATATATATATATATATATATATATATATATATATACATATACACACACACACACACAGACATTAAAAACTAGCAATATATATGTCAATTGAAATTCATCATGAAATACATATCATCCACAGACCCAAAAATATTCATATACTTAACATGGATTTATGTATAATGTTGTTCAACTAGGAGGCTTACCCATAGGTTGAATTTTCAGTTCCAACAGCATTTAGGAGGAGTGATCTCTTCTCAAAATTTGTATTTGCCAAGTCAGTCACCTCACAAAAATGTACGTGTGATACCAGGTACGATTCTATATGTGCATATAAAATTACATGTGCTGAATAGGCTACAGAGAAAGGGAGACAGGAATTTACATATTTGTTAACTTTCAAAACACACGGAGAACTATTTCAACAAAAAATTGACTAGATTTATAACTTCTAACCTATATAATGCAAAAGGCAATTCCAACTATACACCATGCCTCCTCTGAACTGCTTGTATTTCTATTCTGTTTGAGTTTTTATTCTCTATCATATTACGATTAGTAGTCAGAGTCTAGTAGGGTAGGGGTTAGAGTCAGGGATTCAGTATTTCGAATGGAAAATTGGAAAATGAATCCAATGTGTATGCAAATATGTGCTACACAAAATCTTCCCACTCCTCCAGAACAATGGCTTGACATTATCTTCGCCCCAAGTAAGACATAATTAGAGGAGAAGAGTTAGAAAATCAGTGAATACTTATCTGGAATGGAATATGCTAAGGAGTTCACTACCTTGGAGGTGGTAGAGGAGTTTCCAAAAGTAAGGGACAGGGTGAACACTCCACAAACATGGAGCTCTGCTGGCCTAAAGACTTATTGAGAAATTGCCTCTGAGTTTGGTCACTTGAAACATATGTTGTTATCAGGAGCTTTAGCTTCCTTTGTAGTGAGATCATCAAAGCTGGGTCTGCACCTATGTGACCTGTAAAACATAGTTTCTTATTTTCCAATGAACATGAGGCAGCAGTCCTGAATTTGATCTTTGTAGGTAAACTGTGGCCACTGGGTTCTAAGTGTCTCCCTGTGTGGACTGTGAAGCCATTTGTTCATCCTCCAATTTTCATGGTGTTTCTTGCTGCTACAATGGGAGTTTGGTATTTGCTTCATGAAATACACGGAGTTCAACTGGGACACAGTGCAGGAGGGAGTTCTGTCACGTGTGGTATTTCAATTTCTGCAGGAGAATGCACCAACCATGCTTCTATATCACATAGCTTGCCCCATTGACGATAGCAAATCGATTCTGAACATTGCCCTGAAACTTCTCCAAATAACAAGATGCCTTTACTTAGAAGGGACTGCTGGCTGCATCATGTCAGTCACAAGCCATTTGGAAGCCAATGGCAGATTCACATGGCCCCACCACAGATGTTTTATCACACACCTGCCTACCACTGCTCTAGGCCCACTAATAATCAGGCTCCAACTTATTGGCATCTCTGTTTTACACAATTTTCATTAAAACCAGTCAATCAAGGCAGTGTCTGCTATACTCATGATCAGCAACAGGAAATCCAAAGGTTCTCCTGTGCCAGCTGGTCATGGAAATTTCAAAAATTTCATGGTATTTTTCTAGCCATATTTCAACAATGAAGGTGGAGGCACTGTGAGTTTCAGTTCATTCCAGAACCATTAATGTTGACGAAGCTCATTTCAATGAAAGCTCTGGAGAAATCTCACAGGCAATGCTTCCCAAAGAATGGCCAAAAGGTCAAATGAAGCCAGGCCCATTGAGTTCTACAATGTGAGGTCCATGTGACTTTTGACTCTCAACTACGGCTGCCAAGTCTTTCAGAAGAAAATTATGTGATATCTTGGCTGTGATTCCCAGTGCTCTGTTGAAAGCCACCCTGGGCCTTGATCTCAGTTTCCAAGGGCGACTCTCATGCATGGCCTTCTAAAATCCCAACACAATTAATGGCAATACTTTTCTGAGGTCAGTTCCAGAACTCAGTCTCTAAGGGGAAAAACACCAGAGTTCATGTCAAGGTGGACCCAGTCATCTCTTCCAATCACCACACTAACAACCACAATTAAAACCAAAACAATCCCACATGGCCCTCATGTTCTTTTATATAGACACTCATCAGAACCTATCGCTGGAAATTCCCATGAGGGGCGAAGCCCAAGACAGTCTCCTAAATAATCTCTCTTGCCCCTAATTTGCCTAAATTCAGGGTGGCCTGGACACCATTCCTGTGAACCAGGAGTGTTCAAATAGGCCTGCTGTTAATACTTCTCTGCTTCTTCAATTTGAGGCGTATTGACTGTGCAGTTTGGATTCTTTATGTGAATTGTAGTCACGGGAAAACTCAAGCAATTTAGGGATTTGAAGAAATGATTTGGCCCAATGGATCCCTATTCTAACTTGATGGAGGTCAGGAACCTTACAGAGAATGGGGAGAGACTTCATCCACAATAACTGCACTTTTGGCCATTTTTGTTTTGGATGCACACATGTGATGTTTCTTTAGATTCTTCAGGGGTTGAGAATCTAAGCCACGGCCTCACACAGGGCCAAGAGGCTGATTCAGACACTTCCATTTTCAAAGGAATTAAGCAAATATCCACAGGTGATGTCCATTCATTTCCATTTGAACCTGTTTTCTTCAGGCTTCACAAACGGATGTCTTGAGGCAAAGACCTTCCTGACATTCAGGGCAACAGAACAATAGGTAAGCAAAAGGCCCAAAGCAGGGTTTCTCCACTGAGACTATCATGGTCACACTTATATCTGAGTTTTCTGAGATGCTCGACATTCCCTTTAGCTATCCAGTACATGGCCATGTCACAGGGCTTGGAACTGCTACATATCTTGGACACAAAACCATGAGCCTATTCTGGAGAGTAGCCAGAATTCATGAAGAATGCAGGAATTTTGGAAGATACCACATGTTGCCCATCGATCAGGCAAGCTGAAATCCATTCATAAATTCGGCAGGATGAATGCTGGGAAGCTTTCTGCTAGACAGGAGACAACAATTGATTCATTCAGTTTTCTAATATCTAAAACCATGCACATAGTGGGATACACAGACATAGAAACACTTGCTTGCCAAACGACTTACTATAAACAGTTCACTCCAAACCAAACAAACCACCTTTCCTACCTATTCTCAGAACATGAGACAAAACCACAAACCCACACCGACAACCACAGAGGCACCACCTTCTACAAAGTATGTCTGTGACTATCCAGAGTGTCTTCTGACTGGTGGGCCAACTTATGTTCCCTGGAAAACACCAACTCTGTGAACTTGTCAGGAGCCAGCGGTGAGCCACTATCTGCTTTCTCAGAAAAGGCCCCTCTTCAGAGTTTTCCTGGCAGTTGGCCATCCTCATATCTGTAGGTACCATGAAAGACTGACTCTGTCCTTGGTAAATCCAAACAAGTGAGCCCACTGGGACTGGGACTGGGACAGGCTCTTGGTACCTTGCTTCCTGGATCCCAAGTACCGAGAGTTCCATGACCAAGGAAGTGAGGTGAGGTCACTTCCTTCAGGAACTGAATGAGGTCACTGCTTTGGCAACCACTTTGTCCTAACAGTTGCTTCCAAGGGTCCCATGAGATCGAGGCTTCTCCTACTTCCTGTGACACTTTCACAAGTTAGAATGGTATATGAACCATAGGCACCCAGGAACAGGTCTCCAAAAAGGACTGTTTGTGTCCATCTTCTCTACATTATGAACAGAGAGGCTGATTCAGACACAACCCTTCATCCTGACCAGGTTGTTTGCAATGGAAGATGACGTTTGCTCTCTCAGGTCCTTCATGGCTGCCTACATCTTCTCCAGGGATCACTTCTTCATGGACCTTTGAGTTTTACAACAGGTGGAAGATTCTCTACATTCCTGTATTGTAAGACCAACTTGGTCCCTGCTCTTCTGTAAAGTTAGATTGAGGGAACAGTGTATGGTTAGGGTTAATAACAGGTTTGATTTGGGTTAGGAATTATTCTAATTGATGAATAATGGTATTGGGAACCTGTGATATTTATAAGAATATATAGGTGAAATATAAGTATGAAAACAAAAATCTAGGTAAGATTTGAAGCCCAGAAGGGCATTGCGCTATTGATTGGGATACTTAGCTTTGATATACGTTCTGCACAGGTGTTTCAGATAAATCGATAATCAATGGCATAGGACCTTGTACCTTGGATGATTGAATGTAGAAGTGAACATCCACTAGAACAGGGATAGTCGGTAGGATTAGGAAGATATTCGATAAGTTTCAGAAGAAGACTGAGTACAGAATTTGGACCAAAAGTTCTTTAGCAATAGTGTATCGGGTAGAGAGTGAATGTAAATGTCAGCACACGTGAAGGGTCAGTCACAATGGTGAACTGGGGAAAATATTTAGGTAAGCAGACATCAATAGAGACATTAGGAAATCAGGCAAAGTATAAATTGAGTGATAGGATTAGACATTTGCAACAGGGTTGAGGTTCAAAATATAGTCTTAAGAAGAAACAAATATGTAGTCACCAATAGGATTGACATTTGAGAGCATTAGGCACACTGGACATGAATGTTTTCAGTAATCTATGCTCACTTTTCATTTAGGCTTTGATACAATCATAAGTGTGACCTCTTCTTTTTGTGTCCAGAATATTACTGTGATAAAATGTATATGTAGATTAGGTGACATGAGTATTTCTTCCACCATTTCTGGGAGCAACATTTTGAAGATGAAAAAATTAGTATTGGGGTTACAAATAGATTTACTCTGTGTCTATGAACATAGAGATAATTTATGAATAGACGATACTGTGATTAAATATTATAACTTGTTCCAACTTTAAATATTCGATTGAATTGATATCTGAAAATAAACAGAAAATCGTATATTTATATGCAATCATTCATTCCAACCAGAAATACATCTAATGGTAATATTAGGGTTATGGTTTATCATGAAGAGTGTGTCAGTTTTTCTTCAAAATGATTATGGAAATCGAAAAAAAAAGCATTTGGAAAGAAGTCTCATGAAAAAACAATCAAGTAACCTGGAGGAATACATGTGTTCTGAATCAGGAAATGATTGAAAGTGAATCAAAATCCTATAAATTATTGAAGTTGTTGATGAAATATATATCCTATGATGTGTATAAACTGAACAAATAGTAATGTACCAGTGTTGAATAAAATGAACTTCAACATAGACATCATATCCAAGAGGAATCTAGTTGCATTGATGTTAAACTGGGTCAGTTACTGTAGAAATATTAGGATTGTATGCACCACTCACTGAAGTTAGTTTTCAGTACTATAAAACAAATATGTAATTCAGGTGGATGAATATTTCTGAGAATAATATTGTGAAAAGTTGATTATAAATCCACATACATGAACATGAATGAATTTAGGTAGTATATGTAAGACACATATATTTCATATTTTGAAATATTTGGAGAGTGTATATATATATATATATATATATATATATATATATACACCCACACACACACACACACACAACACACACACCCAGGCAATAAAATGTAGCAATATATATGCCAATCGAAATTCATCATGAAGTATATATCATCCACAGATGCAAAAATATTTAATTTACTGAACATGGATTTATGTATAATGTTGTTCTACTAGGAGGCTCACCCATAGGTTGAATTTTCTGTTCCAACAGCGTTTAGGAGGAGTGATCTCTTCTCACAATTTGTATCTTCCAAGTCAGCCACCTCACAAGAATGTACATCTGATACCAGGTAGGATTCTATATGTGCATATAAAAATACATGTGCTGAATCGGCTACAGAGAAAGGGAGACAGGAATTCACATATTTGTTAACTTTAAAAACACATGGAGAACTATTTCAATTAAAAATTAACTAGATTTATAACACCTACCCTATATCATGCAAAAGGCAAGTGCAACTATACACCATGCCTCCTCTGAACTGCTTGTATTTCTATTCTGTTTGGGTTATTTTTCTCCATCATATTAGGATTTGTCATCAGAGTCTAGGAGGGTATGGGTTAGTGTCAGATGGCCCGGCTGGCAGGACACATCAACTTGGGTGTCGATCCTAGTTGGGGAGGAATGAAGGGACAAGAGACACGAGAGATGACAGCAAGACAGGAGTTCTGATCATGCTGCAAACTTTTATTATTCTCAGAGGGTATTTATATGCTGCGGATGGGAAAGCTCTCTTATCGGCAGTTGCTGGATGTCTTCACAGGGTGAGATAACCTCAGGATGTTTCAGGTAGACAGATGGTAGCCGGATGTCAAAAGGAGATAGATGGCTGTGGGATGTCTCCCAGGCAGGTTGTGTCCCAGGGGGATGTTTCTTGTGTCAGTCTATTTTTTGAAGGAGAACTTCCTTCTAGTCCCTGACATCTCCCCTTTTGTTATATAAAATATTCGACCATACCTTACAGGCCATGGATTTAGGGGGTGATAGTGGCTCTGTTTCTCTAGGGTGCCTTAGAATATCTCCTGATTTGAGCGAGCATCTTTCCTAGGATATTTCGTGTTGGCTTTGGCATGTTTTTGGAGGAGACGTCTTTGAGGGGATAGCATGCCAACCGCCATGCACCAGAGCGTGTCATTCAGAGGTCTTGTGTTTGGGGATCCGTGGATCCATCCTCCTGCAGTCCTTCCTGGACCCTCCGTTATTATGGCCTAACGTGCTCATTCCAAGGGTGTGTCCTCCCCCAAGCGGAGGGGCCCATGGAGAAGGAACCCTTATTGCAAGGGTAGAAGATGGTTGCTCAGAGCTGTTACTTATAGTTTTCTGTAAGAAAGAGAGATCTGTGGGGATGTAAACTTAATAAGCCTGTGAGAAGGGTTGAACATTCTTTTAAATGTTGGCAGTGCTGTCTTCCATCTCCAGACCATGATAGTGGACCTGTATGGGCTTAGAAACCAAAATATTAATCTGTTCTTTAATAAATTGTACCAGCCTCTTTATAATGCAGGGGCCTATGGACACCATTAAAAGTAAACCCAACAAAGGGACTAATAGGGGAAGAAGGTAGGGTAGAAATCCATTATGCCCAATCCAGAGGGGATTTTCAAATAGTTCCCTTTGTCTCTTTTCTGGATCTTCTTGAAGCTGCTTAATTTTAATGCGTACTATGCCTGATTTATTGGCATAAAAGCAGCATCGTTCCCCTAAGGCTAAGCAAATACCACCGTGGTTAGCTGTCAGCAAATCTAAGCCCCGTCTGTTTTGAAGGAACACTTCTGCCAGGGAATTTATTTGGTCCTGCAAATCTTTAAAGGTTCCTGATAAAGTTTGTACATAATTTATAAGTTGTTGAGACAGGCGATGGTAAGAGTGAATAGCCGTGCCTAAGCCACTGTACCTGTGCCCACAGCAGCTGTTATTCCAAGGCTGGCAATGAGTGGTAAAGCCTGTATTGCCCACCTATGTCTTTTGACTAAAGTGTCTAGGCTAGAAATTGGTAGAGGTTCATCTCCTGGGACAATAGTTATATCAGGGAGTAATAAAGCAAGAACACAACCAATGGTCCAATTCGCTGGAAGCGTGGGAAGGCCGAGTTTCCTCCACACATAAAAACTGTGCCATTGGAGGAACAAAGAGATGGGGTGGGTGAGGAATAATTTTATACTGTTGAGCAATTTCCAAAGGAAGTAAGTCGAACATCAGTATCATAGGTATTATTCTGCATCGCGCCTAAAAGAAATAATGTAAAAGTGCCTATAGGCTGTACTTTAAAGGGAAATCCGGGTTGGCATGTATTATCATTGTCCATGATAGAATTAATAGGAACTGCCATAGGCATGATTGCCCCTGCTGTCATGCAGAGCCAGCAATCACCAGCAAGGGTGGGGTTCGAATTATTAAGCTAGGAGAATGTAGTTTGCAAAATATCTAATGTATTGGTATCTAAACCTGGGAACTGGGATTTAGGCTACATTAAGGGATGATATGTGAGCTCAGGGATTTGGGGTTTCAAAAGTTTGATTATCTGAGGATGCTTGACAGAATAAGTGGGTCCTCCACCATCAGAGACCCCTGTAGGGGCCTTAATGGGCCAGTAGGAACCTTTTCCGACAGTGCCTTGGCACCCAGCTGACTGTAGCTTGGTGTATTTGCCATCTCCTCCATGGTCAAAGAGAATGGGGGTATAATGAATAGTGGTCCCCCTGCTGCATGAGTTTTAGTTAGGGAGGCTTCAAAAAATTGTTCTCCCTGTTTATTAACACAAAGTGAAGCCAACACATTACAAGAGACATGCATCGCCTGGGTATGCGTACAAGTTGCAGAACAATTTTGGAGAGCTTTACTTGTACTAGGGGGAATAATCTTTGGCTTGTTAACACATACCCATTTAGGCTGATGAACTCCTCCGAGATTATGGTCAACCTTGGCACGGAGGTAAGTCACCTTAGTCATGCAGTCAGCAGTCTGGGTCCAACTAGTGGGAGCCTCAGTCCAAAATCCTCCTTTGCATTCACGGGGGGGGGCAAAAAGGTACTCCATGATGTTGGAAATTGGAGGTCCAAGGTCTCCGTGTTCAAACCTGTTCAGCAGAAGTGCCTTAAGCAGGATCCTCGCACAGATTCTTGGCTGTATCTGAAATGGAGGAAAATTTGTCCTCAGGGGGAGGGCCTCCGTCCCTGGGTTGAGGTAAGTAATTTACCTGTTTAACCAGGCATTCTGGTAACCATCTTGGGGATGCTTGCTCTTGGTCCAAAACACAAGCTGAGCCTCATCCCCTGATGAGGATAGGATCTGGGCGTTTTCATTTATTTGTAATGGGATTGCACCACATAACAGGTGAGCGAACAGAATTGGACGAAGGATGCCAGTGTCTGTCTGTGGCCAAATGGCCTTCACTGTCTAAGGTAAGAAAAATAAGGGCAAATAATGCATGGTTAAGGCGATCCCTGGGAGTGGTAAATACAAGGGCGGAAGCCTTAAGACGGGATAGCCAAGTCTTTAAGCTAAGCTGGGCAAGTTCCACATGCCTTGGCCCTGAGAGTTGTATGGAATTTCAGTAGTATGACAAAATTGCAAGGTAGCACAAAACTGTTTAAACTTGGCACTGGTATATGCAGGACATTTATCTGTTTTAATATGTATTGGTTTACCCATTACGAAAAAGGCTGAAACAAGATGAGAAAGGACATCTTTGGTAGCCTCTCCAGAATGTGGTGATGCAAAACTAAAGCCGCTGAAGGTATCTATAGAAACGTATATATATTTGGTTTTTCAAAATTCAGGAAAATGAATAACATCCATTTGCTAAACCTGATTGGGCTGTAATCCTCGGGGGTTAACTCCCAAGTGTTGAATGGGGAGGGAGACAGTGCAACCAGGGCATGCTTTTACTATTTCTCATGCATGTTGCCTGGTAATTTTCCAAAGTAATCGATGGCTCTGGGAATTTAGATGGTGAAGATTTTGTAACTCCATGGCCTTTTGAATGGAGCCAACAAAAATTGGAAAGATGGAACGTGTTGCTGCATCAGCTTGGGCATTACCTTGTGTTAGAGGGCTCAGAAGGTCAGAGTGTGTCATGATGTGTCCTAAGGAAAATGCATGTTTTCTGGCCTGAATTAGCTGCTGAAGCTGGTGAAACAGAAAGGGGGAATTGGAAGAAGCCATAATGGTGGGTGAAATCTCCAGCAGGGGCACAGAAAGAGCAATGTAGGCACTGTCTGTATAAATATTAACAAGATTATCAAAAAAACTTTATGAAAACTTGTGTTATGGTGAACAATTCCACAAACTGAGCTGACTGATAGACAGTATCAAAGGTGGTAGGCTTGTTATTGACAACAAAGACTGCACGGCCATTACTGGAACCATCTGTAAAGACAGTAAGTTCTTGAGGAATGGGAGCCTTTTGAGTAATTTTGGGAAAAATAAATGAATGTAACTGGACAAAATTTAAAACGGGGTCATTGGGGATGTGGTTATGAATTGTTCCCAAAAAGCCTGATAGGGCAATACCCCATTGATCCATGTCTCTAGTAAAAATTGTAGTAAGTGTTTGGTCCTTAGTATATGGAATTAAAATATTATCAGGGTCTTTGCCAAAATGTTGTCGAGAAAGCAAACGACCTTTAAAAATAAGAGAAGCTACCTGAGCAAGATAAACAGTAATAACCTTGGAGGATGTGGTGGATACAAGGACCAAAAGCAAGGGGCAGCCTTTATTTTTAAAATGTGGATCTCGCTGCCAAAATATTCCTGTGGGTGTATGAGGAGTGTGGAAAATAACCAGAACCAGAGGAAGGTTATAAGAAATTTGTGTAACAAACTTTTGGGCAATGGCTTCTGTGGCTTGGTTTAATGCATGTCATGCCTCGGGAGTAAGCTTTTGAGGGGAGGAGGGGTGGGAATCACCTATCAAAATATCATTAAGGGGCAAAAGTACACAAGTGGGTAATTTTAAATATGTTCCTAGCAATTGAATATCCCCCAGTAATATTTGAAAATCATTAAGTGTGTGAAGATGGTAAACACATAGTTGTATTTTAGGAATTTGGATCTGATTATCTTGAAGTTTAAGGCCCAAATAGGTATAAGGGTCCTGTGTTTGAAACTTATCTGGAGCTATCTGTAGTCCCAAGGTAGTGAGGTTTTGTAAAAGTCCAAGTAACAATTATTAAGGTCATGGGTATTAGGTGCAGCAATTAACAAATCATCCATATAATGTAAAATATAATTTTGTGCTCATCGCTCTCTCACAGGGTCTACTGCTTGAGCAACGTGTTTTTGGCAAAGACTAGAGCTGTTGGCCATACCTTGGGGAAGAACCTTCCATTGAAATCTCTGCATAGGGCCCTGAAAATTAATGTGAGGGAGACTAAAGGCAAAATAGGGTCTATCCTCAGGATGTAAAAAGATGGTAAAAAAGCAATCTTTTAAGTCAATAACCATTTTACAATAGTTTTTTGGAATCGCCACTGGTGTGGGAATGCCTGGCTGTAGTGCTCCCATCGGGCGCATAACTTTATTAGTGGCACACAAATATTGTAAAAGGCACCACTTGCCTGATTTTTTCTTGATAATAAAAATAGGAGTAATCCATGATGAGGTTGAGGGCTTTACATGGCCGGCTGCAAGCTGTTCCTGCACTAACGTGGAGGCAGCCTCCAATTTTTCTTGGGTAAGGGGCCACTGATCCACCAACACAGGAGTCTGAGTCTCCCAAATAATTTTATCTGCATGGGGTACAGGAGGGTCAGGGACTGACACTAAAAATCTGAATACACAAGTCCACATGTATTTGTTTTTGTATGGGTTGTATAGCCTCCACCAGTCCTTGTTTCAGTATCCCCAGGCCTGTACCAGGAACAAAATTCATAGGAAGCATTTGATGAGTCACCATGGAATTGGGACTGGCGAGAATAACTTCCAATAACTCAAAATATCTCCTCCCTATACGTTAACAGGGAGGTCAGAATCAACGAAAGGAGTGACAGTTGACTTATTACCATCTTTATCAGTGCAGCTAATAGACCTAGAGCTGACCAGAGGATTTTTTTATTTTCCTATCCCTTTAAGGTCAGTCAAGAATGGAGTGAGGGGCTAACCTGATGGCTTGTATTTTTGAGAAATAATTGTGGCATCAGCTCCAATATCTAGAACTCCTTGGAATTCCTTTCCTTCAGTAAGTAAGGTAAGGGTGGGTCTATTGTGAGAAATGGGCTGAACCCAATACACATCAGAGAAGCCCAAGAAGGCAGTCCCCCGAGGTAGGTTTGGGTTTTGGAAATGCCTCCTGAATCCAAGGGAAGGAGAATTAATTGTGCAAGTCTTGTTCCTGCTGGGATGGCGGCAACTCCATTAATAGCAGTGGCCAGTATTTTTATTTCTCCAGTGAAATCATTATCATTAATGCCAACGAAGACCTGAACACCTTGTATGGTAGTGGAGGTTCTTCCAAGATTAAGGGCACATGTATGAGATGGAGGGGGACCCATAATTTCATTGGGTATTATCTGGGGCCCTTGCATTGGGTCTAATATTGTATTTGTGGCAGCACAGAGGTCCAATTTTGTGCTGCCTGGGGTGGCTAGTTGGAGGGAGGCAATTGTGGAGAAGGATTTTGTGGTAGGTTGGGAGTTTAGGAGGGAACAAACTTTATTGCTCCTGTGTTTGTCGTGGGGGATGTTGTGGCCGGGGGCTGGCCCCGCAGGGAGTTTCCCGAGAAGTAGGAAGAAATAGGCTGTGTGAGGGCATTTGTCTTAGATCTACACTCACTGGCCCAGTGATGACCTTTACCACTTCTATGGAAAAGGGTAGCTGGGGGCGGTTAAGCCCCAGTTTGAGGAGACGCTATTCCTAGGCTTTGTTTGCCTGTGGGACACTCACATGCAAAATGGCCAGGTTGTTTACAAGTAAAGCAAGTACGTGAGCCAGGATTGTGAAAGGCCTTGGTAAAGGCGGTCCCTAAAGCCAGACCCATGGCATGGGCTGCACCCACGTCTGCACAGAGTCTAATAACTTCAGAAAATTTCCCTTTATCCTTATGTGGTTGAAGAACACTCTGACATGCTGGGTTAGCATTTTCAAAGGCAAGATGTTTTACATAGGTGCTTTCACCTTCGCTTGGTAAATCCTATAGGCTGTGGCACGGTCCTGAGAGGTCGCGGGTGTTCTGAATGGTTGAGAGCTGATTCCTTCTCCAAGATAGCATCCTCCCCAGGGGTCAATGTGTCTCTGGGATTTAAAACTGGATAAAGGTGGTTTTTAATCATTGGAGCCTTATTAATTAGGGTCGTATTTTGAGGGGGACCAGGAAGGTTCTCAGGGTCCTGGGAAGACTGAGAAGGTTCTATGTCTATACTAATGATGGGCATGCAGAGGGGGGACGAGAGGTCTTTTGCATAATCTCTTCCCCAATCCTGACAAGTTGTAAGGTACCATTGTCAAAGCGAAAACTTTTAAGAATTTCATTAATTAAGTTCCAGTAAGAAAAGGTGGGAACTGGCATTTTTTCTGGGCCAAAGGATTCATAATAATCTTTTAAACAGTCTCCTACTCTAAGCCATTTTTGCCATCAATGGTCCCTTCAAGAGGAAACCATGGACACAATTCTCCTATGTATGAAAAGAAAAATTTTAAGTCCTTTTTCTTAACATGTGCCCCTCATGTCTTGAAGGACTCCTTGAGGCCTGAAATAAACAAATCATGTGACGATACTGCTTGTCACATGGTGCGTCACTCACCGTGCATCATCCCCACCTTCCTCCTGGATATGTCTCCGGGTGGTGTCTGCTGAGGCGATCGTGAGCTCCTCTTGACCAAGTCTTCCAGGAGGAAGGGGTTCCCCCTCAGTCAAAGGCTTGAGCCCCAGTCGGTGGGCGCCAGATGTCCCGGCCGGCAGGACACATCAACGTGGTCAGCGAACCTAGATGGGGAGGAATGAAGGGACAAGAGGCATGAGAGATGAGAGCAACACAGGAGTTCTGATCAAGCTGCAAAATTTTATTGTTCACACATGGGTATTAATATGCTGGATATGGGAAAGCTCTCTTATCAGCAGTTCCTGGATGTCTTCACAAGGTGAGATAACTTCAGGATGTTTCTGGAAGAAAGATGGCCACAGGATGTCTCAGGAACATATATGGCTACAGGATGTCTTCCAGACAGGATGTCTCCTGGGGGCTGTTTCTTGTAAGTGTCAGGCTGTTCTTTGAAGAAGAATTCCTTCTACCCCTGACAGTCAGGGATTCAGTATTTCGAATGGAAAATTCGAAAATGAATCCAATGTGTAGGCAAATATGTGCTACCCAAAAATCTTCCCACTCTCATTCAGAACAATGCCTTGACATTTCCTTCACTCCAAGTAAGACATAATTAGAGGAGAAGAGTTAGAAATCTGTGAATACATATCGGTAAAGGAAAATGCTCAGGAGTTCACAACCTTCGAGGTTGTAGAGGAGTTTCCAAAAGTAAAGGACAGGGTAAAAACTCCAAAAACATGGAGCTCTGCTGGCCTAAAGACTTCTTGAGAAACTGCCTCTGAGATTGGGCACCTGAAATATATGTTGATGACAGGAGCTTTAGCTTCCTTTGTAGTGAGACCATCAAAGCTGGGTCTGCATCTATATGACCTGGAGGACATGGTTTCTTTTTTTCCTATGAACATGAAGCAGTAGGGCTGAATTCTCTCTTTATAGGTAAACTGTTGCCACTGGGGGCTAAGTGTCTTGCAGTGTGGACTGTGAAGCCATTTGGTCATCCTCCACTTTTCGTGGTGTTTCTTGCAGCTGCACTGGGAGTTTGGTATTTGCTTCACAAAATACGAGAAGTTCAACTGGGACACAGTGATGGAGGGAGTTCTGTCATGTGTGGTGGGTAAGGGTCTGCAGGAGAATGCACCAACCTGGCTTATATCCCACATAGCTTGCCCCCTTGACCACAGCAATCTGATTCTAAACATTGCCCTTCAACCTGTCCATATAACAAGATGCCTTTACATACAAGGGTATGGGGGCTGCACTATATCAGTCACAAGGCATTTGAAAGCCAATGGCATATCCACATCAGCCCACCACAGATGTTTTAACACACACCTGCACACCACTGCTCTAGGCCGACTACTCATCAGGCTCCAAGTTACGGGCATCTCTGTTCTACACCATTTTCATGAAACCCAGTCAATCAAGGCACTGTCTGGTACATTCATGATCAGTAATAGGACACCTAAAGGTTCTCCAGTGCCACCAGGTGATGGGAATTTCCAAACTTTAATGATATTTATCTAGGCATTTTTCATGGATGAAGTTGAAGGCACTGTGGGTTTCAATTTATTCAGGAACCATTAAATGGAGAAGAAGCTCATTTCAATGAAAGCTCTGGAGAATTCTAACAGGCAAGGCTTCCCAAAGACAGGCTAAAAGGTCACATTAAGCCAGGCATTTGAGGTCTACAATGTGAGGTCCATGTGTGTTTTGACTTGCAACGATGGCTGCCAAGTCTTTAAGAATAAAATCATGTGATGTCCTTCCTGAGATTTCCAGTGCTCTTCGGAAAGCCTCCCTGGGCCTAGATCTCAGTTTCCAAGGGCGACTCTCATGCGTGGCCTCCTAAAATCCCAACACAATACATGGCAATACTTCTTTGAGGTCAGTTCCAGAACTCAGTCTCTAAGGGGAATCACATAAGGGTTCAAGCCCAGGTGGACATAGCCATGTCTTCCAACGGCCACAAAAATGACCACAATTAAAACCAAAACACTCCCACATGACACACCTGATGCAAAGACCTTCCTGACTTTCAGGGCAACAGAAGAATCGGTAAGCAAAATGTCCAAAGCAGGGTTTTTCCAATGAGGCATTCCTGGTCTCACTGATATCTGAGCTTTCTGAGATGCTCGCCATTCCCTTCAGCTATCCAGTACATGGCCATGTCACAGAGATTTGAGGTGGTACATATATTTGACACAAAACTATGAGCCTATTCTGGAGAGTGCACACAATTCAGGAAGAAAACAGGAACTTAAGAAGTTAGCAGGTGTTCCCCATCGATAAGTCATGCCGCAGTCCATTCATGAATTGTGCAGGATGAAAGCTGAGAAGCTTTCTACTAGACAGGACTCACCAATTGATGCATTTTCTTTTCTAATGTCTACAACCAGGGACACAGTGGTATAAACAGACATAGAAACACTCGCCTTGTCAAATGACTTACTAGAAACAGTTCCCTCCAAACCAAACAAACCGCCATTCCTACCTATTCTCAGAATATGAGACAAAACCACAAACCCACACCCACACCCACAAAGACACCTCCTTCCCCCATGTAGGTCTGTGACTATCCGGAGTGTCCTCTGACTGGTGGGCCATACTATGTTCCAATGAAATGGCCTGTCCTGTCTCAGATCTGGTCTCCTTGGCCAACTCTGTGAAGTTGTCAGGAGCCAGCAGTGAGCCACTACCTACTTTCTCAGGAAAAGCCCCTCTTCAGAGCTTTCCTGGTTTTGGCCGTCCTCACATCAGTAGGTAGCAAGAATGACTGACTCTGTCCTTGGTAAGTCCAAACAAGTGAGACCACTGGGACTGGGACTGCCTCTTGGTGCCTGGCTTCTTGGATACCAAGTTCAGAGAGTTCCATCAACAAAGAAGTGAGGTGAGGTCACTTCCTTAAGGAACTGAATCAGATCACTGCCTTGGTAACCACTTTGTCCTAACAGTTGCTTCCAAGACTACCATGAGATGGAGGCTGCCCCTACTTTCTGTGACACTTTCACAAGGTAGAATGGTATATCAACCATAGGCACCTAGGAACAGCTCTCCACACCAACCTGGTTTGGTCCATCTTCTCTACATTAAGAAAAGAGAGGCTGATTCATAAACAACCCTTCATCCTGACCAGGTTGTTTTCCATGGAAGCTGACTTTTGCTCTCTCAGGTCCTTCATAGTTGTCTACATCTTCTCCAGGGATCATTTCTGCATGGACCTTGAGGTTCTCAGGAGGTGGAAGATCCCCTACATTCCTGTATTGTAAGACCAACTCTGTCCCTGCTCTTCTGTAAAGTTAGATTGAGGGAACAGTGTATGGTTAGGGTTAATAATATGTTCAATTTGAATTAGGAATCATTCTGCTGGATGAATAATGGTACTGGGAACCTGTGACATTTATAAGTATATATAGGTGAAATATATGTATGAAAACAGAAATCTAAGTAAGATTTGAAGCGCAGAATGGGGATGGGCCCTTGATTGTGATACTTAGCGTTGAATTATGTTCTGCACAGATGTCTGAGATAGATCGATATACAATGGCATTAGACCCTGTACCTTGGATTATTGAATGTATAAGAGAACATCCAGTCAAAAAGGGATAATGGGTAGGATTAGGAAGATAGTCAGTAGGTTTAAGAAGAAGAGTGAGTATAGGATTGGGAACAAAAGTTCCTTAGCAATAGGGTTTGGATTAGAGTGTGAATGTAAGTGTCAGCACAATTGAAGAGTCAGTCACAATGATGAACTGCGGAAAGTATGTAGGAAAGCTGATATAAATAGAGACATTATGAAATCAGGAAAAGTATAAAGTGAGATATAGGATTAGATATTTTCAACAGGGTTGAGTTTGAATATATAATCTTAGCAAGAAACAAATATGTTGTCACAAATAGGATTGAATTTTGAGAGCATTAGCCAAACTTGATATGGATGGTTTTAGTAATCCATGTTCACTTTACATTTAGGCTTTCGTGCAAACATAAGTGTGACCATTTCTTTTTGTGTCCAGAATATTACTCTGATAAAATGTATATGTAGATCAGATGACATGAGTATTTCTTCCACCATTACTGGGAGCAAAATTTTGAAGACGTATAAATTAGTATTGGGTTTACAAAGAGGTGTACTCTGTGTCTATGAATATAGAGACAATGCATGAATAGACAATAGTGTGAATAAATAATATAACTGGTTCCACTTTAAATAATGGATTGATTTGATATCTGAAAATATATAAGAAATCTTATATTGATATACAATCATTCATTCCAACCAGTTATACATCTAATAGTAATATTAGGGTTATAGTTTATCATGAAGGGTGTGTGAGTTTTGCTTCAAATTTGATTATGGAAATCGAAAATAATATGTTTGGAATGAAGTCTCATGAAAAAACCAGTCAAGAAACATGGAGGATTACATGTGTTCTAAAGCAGAAAATGATTGAAAGTGAAACAAATGCCTATAATTTTGCTAACGTATGGATGAAATATATATCCTATAATGTGCATAAACTGAAGAAATTGTAACATACCAGTGGTGAATAAAAATGAACATCAAAATACACATCATGTCCCATAGGAATCTACTTGCATTGATGACAAACTGGATCAATTATTGTAGAAATATTAGGATTTGTATCCACCATTCACTGAAGTTATTTTTCATTTCTAGGAAAAAATATGTATTTCAGGTGGATGAATATTTCCGTGAATAATCTTGTGAAATGTTAACTCTAAATCCACATACATGAATATGAATGAATTTAGGGAGTGTATAATAAGACACATATATTTTATATTTTAAAAAAATTTAGTGTGTGTGTGTGTGTGTATATATATATATATATATATATATATATATATATATATCACACACACACACACACACACACACAGAGAGAGAGACATTAAAAATTAGTAATACATATGCCAATCGAAATTCACCATGAAATATATATCATCCACAGATCCAAAAATATTCATTTTACTGAACATGGATTTATGTATAATGTTGTTCAACTAGGAAGCTCACCCATAGTTTGAAATTTCAGTTTCAACAGCGTTTAGGCGGAGTGATCTATTCTCACAATTTCTATCTGCCAAGTCAGCCACCTCACAAGAGTGTACCTGTGGTACCAGGTAGAATTCTATATGTGCATATAAAAATACATGTGCTGAATAGGCTACAGAGAAAGGGAGAGAGGAATTCACATATTTGTTTACTTTAAGTACCCATGGAACTATTTCAATTAAAAATTAACTTGAATTATAACACCTACACTTTATCATGCAAAAGCCAAGTCTAACTTTACACCATGCCTCCTCTGAAATGCTTGCATTTCTATTCTGTTTGGGTTATTTTACTCCATCATATTAGGATTAGTAGTAAGAGTCTATTAGGGTATGGGTTAGTGTCAGTTATTCAGTATTTCAAATGGAAAATAGGAAAATAAATCCAATGTGTATGCAAATATGTGCTACAAAAAATTCCCACTATCATCCAGAACAATGCCTTGACAATATCTTCGCCCCTAGTAAGACACAATTAGAGAAGAAGAGTTAGAAAATCTGTGAATACATACCTGGAATGGAAAATGTTCAGGAGTTCACAACCTTGGAGGTGGTAGAGGAGTTTCCAAAAGTAAGGGACAGTGTAAACACTCCACAAACATGGAGCTATGCTGGCATTAAGACTTCTTGAGAAACTGCCTCTGAGGTTGGACACTTGAAAAATATGTTGTTGTCAGGAGCTTTAGCTCCCTGTGTACGGAGACCATCAAAGCTGGGTCTGCATCTACGTGACCTGGAGGATATGGTTTCTTATTTTCTAATGAACATGAGGAAGCAGTGATGAATTCTCTCTTTGTAGATAAACTGTGGCCACTGGGGGCTAAGTGTCTCCCTGTGTGGACTTTGAAGCCATTTGGTCATTCTCCAATTTTCGTGGTGTTTCTTGCTGCTGCACTGGGTGTTTTGTATTTGCTTCACAACATACAAGGATTTCAAATGGGTCACAGTGCTGGTGGGAGTCCTGTAAGGTGTGGTGGGTCAGGGTCTTCAGGAGAATGCACCAACCAGGCTTCTATCCCACATTTCTTGCTCCCTTGACCATAGCAACCTGATTCTGAACATTGCCCTGAAACCTGTCCATATAACCAGATGCCTTTTCATATAATTTTCTGCTGGCTGCACCAAGTCAGTCACAAGCCATTTGGAAGCCAATGACACACCCACATGGCCACACCGCAAATATATTATCAGACAACTGCACACCACTGCTCTAGGCCCACTACTCAGCAGGCTCCAACTTACTGGCATCTGTGTTCCACACCATTTTCAAGAACTCCAGTCAATCAAGGCACTGTCTGGTACATTCATGAGCAGCAATAGGACATCCAATGGTTCTCCAGTGCCACCTGGTCATTGGGAATTTCAAAAATTTCATGGTATTTATCTATCCATTGTTCAAGAATGAAGTTGGAGGCACTTTGGGGTTTTCATTCATCCAAGAACCATTAAATGGTGAGGAAGCTCATTTCAATGAAAGCTCTGGAGAACTCTCACAGGCAAGGCTTTCCAAAGAGTGGTCAAAATGTCATGTGCAGACAGGCCCATTGAGGTCTAAAATGTGAGGTCCATGTGTGTTTTGACTCTTAACTATGGCTGCCAAGTCTTTCAGAATAAAATCATGTGATATCCTGGTTGAGATTCTCAGTGCTCTGTGGAAAGCCACCCAGGGCCCAATCTCAGGTTTCAAGGGTGACTCTCATGCGTGGCCTCCTACAATCCCAACACAATTAATGGCAATACTTCTCTGAGGTCAGTTCCAGAACTCAGTCTCGAAGGAGAATCACACCCGAGTTCAAGCCCATGTGGACCCAGTCATCTCTTCCAACCGCCACACAAATGACCACAATTGAAACCAAAACATTCCCACATGACCCTCATCTTCTTCCATATAGACACTCATCATAAACTCTTGCTGGAGGTTTCCATGAGGAGCGCAGCCCAAGGCAATGTCCAAAATATGCACCCTTGCCCGTCATTTGCCTAAAATGAGGGTGGCCTTGACACCCTTCCTGTGAACCAGGAGTGATCAAATAGGCCTGCCTTTAATACTGCTCTGCTTCTCCAATTTGAGGCCAACTGACTGTCAGGTATAGATTCTTTATGTGATTTGGCATCATGGGAGAACCCAAGCACTTCTGCAGGAGTTCAAAGAACTCATTTGACCCAGAGGATCCTATTCTCACTTGATGGAGGTTAGGAACCTAACAGAGGAAGGCAAGAAACTTCATCCACAATGACTGATATTTTTACCATTTTCGTTTTCAATACACACATGGGAACTTTCTTTATATCCATCAGGTGCTGAGAATCTAATCCATAGCCTGACCCAGAGGCAAGCAGCTGATTCAGACACATCCCTTTCGAAAGCAATTAAGCAAAGCACCACAGGTGATGCCCATTCATTTGCATTTAAAAACTGTTTACTTCAGGTTTCAAAAAGGAGTGGCCTGAGGTAAGGACCTTCCTGACATTCAGGGCAACAGAAAAATAGGTAAGCAGAAGGCCCAAAACAGTATTTCTCCACTGAGACTTTCCTGGTCACACTGATATCTGAGTTTCCTGAGATGCTCGCCATTCCATTCAGCTATCCAGTACATGGCCATGTCACAGAGCTTGGAGGTGTTACATATCTTGGACACAAAACCATGAGCCTATTCTGGGTAGTGGCCAAAATTTAGGAAGAAAACAGGAACTTAGGAAGATATTAGGGGTTGCCCATCCATAAAGCAACCTGCAGTCCAGTCATAAATTGGGTAGGATGAATGATGGAAAACTTTCTTCTAGACAGGACATATCCATTGATGCATTCTCTTTTCTTATGTCTACAACCACGGACACAGTGAGATACACAGATATAGAAACACTCACCTTGTCAAACGACTTTTCAGAAGCAGTCCACTCCAAACCAAACAAATCGCCTTTCCTACCTATTCTCAGAACATGAGACAAAACCACAAACTCACACCCACACCCACAAAGGCACTTCCTTCCCCCAATATGTCTGTGACAATCCGGAGTGTCCTCTGACTGTGGACCATATTGTTACCCTGAACTGGCCTGCCCTGTCTCAGATCTGGTCTCCGTGGCCAAATCTGTGAAGTTGTCAGGAGCCAGCGATGACCAACTACCTGTTTTCTTAGGAAAGGACCCTCTTCAGAGCTGTCCTGGCATTTGGCCATTCTCACATCAGTAGGTACCAAAAAAGACTCTCTCTGCCCTTGGTAAAACCAAACATGTGATCCCACTAGGACTGTTACTGGGACTGGCTCTGGATGCCTGGCTTCCTGAATCCCAAGTTCAGAGAGTTCCATCACCAAGTAAGTTAGGTGAAGTCACTTTCTTCATGAAATGAATGAGGTCACTGCCTTGGCAACCACTTTGTCCTAACAGTTGCTGCCAAGGGTCTCATGAGATGGAGTCTGTTCCTACTTTCTGTGACACTGTCACAAGTTAGAATGGTATATCAACCATATGCACCGGGGAACTTCTCTCCATACAGGCCTGCTTTGGTCCATCTTCTCTACATTAAGAAGAGAGAGGCTGATTCAGACACATCCTTTCATCCTGTCCAGGTTCTTTACCATGTCAGAAGACTTTTGCTCTCTTTGGTACTACATAGCTGCCTACAACTTCTCCAAGGATCATTTCTGCATTGACCTTTGAGGTTCTCAGCAGGTGGAAGATCCCCTACATTCCTGTATTGTAAGACCAACTCTATCCCTGCTCCTCTGTAAAGGTAGATTGAGGGAACAGCGTATGGTTAGGGTTAATAACAGGTTCGAATTCGGTTGGGAATCATTCTGCGGGATGAATAATGTTATTGGGACCCTGCGAAATTTAAAAGAATATATAGGTGAAATATAAGTTTGAAAACCCAAATCTATGTAAGTTTTGAAGCCCAGAAGTGTATTGGGCCCTTGGGTAGGATACTTAGCTTTGAATTATGTTCTGCACAGATGTCTCTGATTAATCGCTATACAATGGCATAGGACCTTTACCTAGGATGATTGAATGTCGAAGAGAACATGCAGTCAAAAAGGGATAGTCGATAGGATTAGGAAGATAGTCAGTAGGTTTAGAAAGAAGAGTGAGTATAGGATTTGGACAAAAACTTTTTTAGCAATAGGGTTTCGGGTAGAGAGTGAATGTAAATGTCAGCACATGTGAAGAGTCATTCACAATGATGAACTGGGGAAAATATGTAGGAAAGTAAATATCAATTGAGACAAAAGGAAATCAGGCAAAGTATAATGTGAGTTATAGGATTAGACATTTTCAACAGGGTTGAGGTTGAATATATAATCTTAGCAAGAAACAAATATGTAGTCACCAATTGGATTGACATTTGAGAGCATTAGGCAACCTGGACATGGATGTTATTACTAATCCATGCTCACTTTCTATTTAGGCTTTGGTACAATCATAAGTGTGATCTTTGCATTTTGTGTCCATAATATTACTGTAATAAAATATATATGTAGATCAGGTGACATGAGTATATCTTCCACCATTTCTGGGAGCAATATTTTGAAGACGTATAAATTAGTATTGGGGGTACAAACAGGTGTACCCTGTTTCTATGAATATACAGATAATGCATGAATGGAACATACTCTGAATAAAACATATACTCATTCCACTATAAATAATGGATTGAATTGATATCTGAAAAAATACAGGAAATCAAATATTGATATACAGACATTCATTACAACCAGTTATACATCAATGATAATATTAGTATTAGGATTTTCATGAAGAGTGTGTGAGTTTTGCTTCAAAATTGATTATGGAAATCGAAAATAATGTGTTTGGAAAGAAGTCTCATGAAAAGAGCAGTAAAGAAACATGGAGGAATACATGTTTTCAGAAGCAGGAAGTGATTGAAAGTGAAACAAATTCCTATATATTTTTGAACTTTTGGATGAAATATATATATTATGATGTGCATAAACTGAAGAAATAA
Source organism: Callospermophilus lateralis (assembly GCF_048772815.1). Lineage (NCBI taxonomy): Eukaryota > Metazoa > Chordata > Mammalia > Rodentia > Sciuridae > Callospermophilus > Callospermophilus lateralis. The sequence continues at coordinate 279,222 of NW_027516543.1, read as the reverse complement.
TAATGTCCCACTGTTGAATAAATATGAACGTCAAAATACATATCATGTCCCATAGGAATCTACTTGCATTGATGTTAAACTGGGTTAGTTACTGTAGAAATATTAGGATTTGTATACACCATTCACTGAAGTTAGTTGTCAGTACTAGGAAACAAATATGAATTTCAGGTGGATGAATAGTTTGGAAAATAATCTTGTGAAAAGTTGATTATAAATCCACATAAATGAATATGAATGGATTTAGGGCGTGTATAATAAGTCACATATATTACATATTTTGAAATATCTGGAGAGTATATATATATATATATATATATATATATATATATATATATATATAGAGAGAGAGAGAGAGAGAGAGAGAGAGACAGAGAGAGAGACATTAAAAACTAACAATATATATGCCAATCAAAATCCATCATGAAATATATATCATCCACAGATCCAAAAATATTCATTATACTGAACATGGATTGATGTATAATGTTGTTCAACTAGAAAGTTCACCCATAGTTTGAAATTTCAGTTCCAATAGCATTTATGAGGAGTGATCTCTTCTCACAATTTGTATCTGCCAAGTCAACCACCTCACAAGAATGTACGTGTGGTACCAGGTAGAATTCTATATGTGCATATAAAAATACATGTGCTTAATAGGCTACAGAGAAAGGGAGAAAGGAATTCACATATTTGTTAACTTTAAAAACACATGGAGAACTATTTCAAAAAAAATTTGCAAGATTTATAACTCCTACCCTATATTATGCAAAAGGCAAGTCCAAGTTTACACCTTGCCTCCTCTGAACTGCTTGTACTTCTTTTCTGTTTTTTGTTATTTTTCTCCATCATATTAGGATTAGTAGTCAGAGTCTAGTTTGGAATTGGTTAGGGTTAGAGATTCAGTGTTTTAAAGGGAAATTGAAAAATGAATCCAATGTCTATGCAAATATGTGCTACCCCAAAATCTTCCCAGTCTCATCCAGAACAATGCCTTGACATTATCTTTTACCAAAGTAAGATACAGTTAGAGGAGAAGAGTTAGAAAATCTGTGAATACATATCTGGAATGGAATTTGCTCAGGAGTTCACAACCTTGGAGGTGGTAGCAGAGTTCAAAATAGTAAGGCAAAAGGTAAACACTCCTCAAACATGGAGCTCTGCTGGCCTAAAAAATTCTTGAGAAACTGCCTCTGAGGATGGGCACTTGAAATACATGTTGTTTTCAGGAGATTTAGTTCTTTTATAGAGAGACCATCAAAGCTGGTTCTGCATATATGTGACCTGTAAGACATGGTTTCTTATTTTTCATTGAACATGTGGCAGCAGTGCTGAATTATTTTTTTGTAGCTAAACTGTGGACACTGGGGCTAAGTTTCTCCCTGTGCTAACTGGGAAGACATTTGTTCATCCTCCACTTTTAGTGGTGTTTCTTGCTGCTGCACTGGGAGTTTGGTATTTGCTTCACGAAATAAAGGAGGTCAATTGGGACACATTGTTGGAGGGAGTTCTGTCACGTGTGGTGGGTGAGGGTTTGCAGGAGAATGCAATAACCAGGCTTCTATCCCACATAGCTTTCCCCCTTGACCATAGCAACCTGATTCTGAACATTTCCCTGAAACCTCTCCATATAACAAGATGCCTTTACCTATTGGGTCTGTTGGCTGAAACCATATCAGTCACAAGCCATTTGGATGCCAATGGCAGTTCCACGTGGCCTCACCACAGATGTTTTGTCACACATCTGCTCACCACTGCTCTAGGCCCACTAATCAGCAGGCACCAACTAACTGGCATCTCTGTTCTACACCATTTTTATGAAACCCTGTCAATCAAGGCACTGTCTGGTATACTCATGATCAGCATCAGGACATCCAAAGGTTTTCCAGTGCCAACTGGTCATTGAAATTTCAAAAATTTCATGGTATTTATCTAGCCATTATTCAAGGAAGAAGTTGTAGTCAGTGTGGGTTTCAATTCATTCAGGAACCATTAAATGTTAAGGAAGCTCATTTCAATGAAAGCTCTGGAGAACAATCACAGGCAAGGCATCCCAAATAGTGGCCAAAAGGTCACATGAAGCCAGGCCCATTGAGGTCTACAATGTGAGGTCCATGTGTGTTTTGACTCTCAACTATGGCTGCCAAGTTTTTCAGAATAAAATCATGTGATATCCTGGCTGAGATTCTCAGTGTTCTGTGGAAAGCCACCCTTGGCATAGATCTCAGTTTCCAAGGGCGACTCTCATGCGTGGCCTCCTAACATCCCCACACAATTCATGGCAATACTTCTCTGAGGTCAGTTCTACAACTCAGTCTCTAAGGAGTATTACACCAGAGTACAAGCCGAGGGGGACCCAGTCATCCCTTCCAACTGCCACACAAATTACCAAAATTAAAACCAAAACATTCCCACATGGCCCTCATCTTCTTCCACATAGACCCTCATTTTAACCTCTGGCTGGAGATTTTCATGAGGGGTGCAGCGCAAGAGAGTGTCCAAAATAAGCTCCCTTGGCCCTCATTTGCCTAAAGTCAGGGTGGCCTGGACACCACTCCTGTGAACCAGGAGTGATCAAATAGGCCTGCCATTACAACTACTCTGCTTCTCCAATTTGAGGCCTACTGACTGTGGGGTTTAGATTCTTTATGTGAAGTGGAATCATGAGAAAACCCAAGCACCTCTGCATGGCTTTGAAAAACTCATTTTACCCAAAGGATCCCTATACTCACTTGATGATTGTCTGCAACCTAATAGAGGAAGGAGAGAGACATCATCCACAATGACTGAATTTTGCCATTTTAGTTTTGGATGCACACATGGGATCTTTCTTTATATCCATCAGGTGCTGAAAATATAAGCCACAGCCTCACACAGGGCCAAGAGGCTGATTCAGACACATCCCATTCAAAGCAATTAAGCAAAGAGCCACGGGTGATGCCCAATCATTTCCATATGAAAACTGTTTTTTTCATGCTTATCAAAGGGGTGGCCTGAGGCAAAGACCTTCCTGTCATTCAGTGAAACAGAAAAATAGGTAAGCAAAAGGCACAAACATGGTTTCTCCACTGAGACTTACCTGGTCACACTGATATCTGAGTTTTCTAAGAAGCTCGCCATTACCTTCAGCTATTCAGTACATGGCCATGTGACAGAGCTTGGGGTGGTACCTATCTTGGACACAAAACCATGAGACTATTCTGCAGATTGGTCAGAATTCAGGAAGAAATCTGAAACTTAGGAAGATAGTAGGTGTTGCCCATCGATAAGGCAACCTGCAGTGCAGTCATAAATTGGGCAGGATGAATGCTGGGAAGCTTTCTACTAGACAGGACACATTCATTGATGCATTCTCTTTTCTAATGTCTACAACCACGGACACAGTGTTATACACAGACATAGAAACACTTGCCTTGTCAAAAGACTATCTAGAAACAGTCCACTGCAAACCAGACATACCAGCTTTCCTACCTATTCTAAGAAAATGAGACAAAACCACAAACTCACACCCACAAACACAAAGCACCTCCTTCCCCCAAGTAAGTCTCTGAATATCCAGAGTGTCCTCTGACTAGCGGGCCCTACTATGTTCACCCGAAATGGCCTGTACTGTGGCAGATCTGGTCTCCTTGGCCAACTCTGTGTAGTTGTTAGGAGCCAGCGGTGAGTCACTACCTACTTACTAAGGAAAGGCCCGTCTTCAGAGCTCTCCTGATATTTGGCCATCCTCACATCAGTAGGTACCAAGAAAGACAGAATCTGTCATTGGTAAAACAAAACAAGTGAGCCCACTGGTACTGGGACTGGGACTGGCTCTGGATGCCTGGCTTCCTGGATCCCAAGTTCAGAGAGTTCCATCACCAAAGAAGTAAGGTAGGTCACTTCCTTCAGGAACTGAATGAGGTCAATGCCTTGGCAAACACTTTGTCCTAATAGCTGCTTCCAAGGGTCCCATGAGATGGAGGCTGCCCCTACTTCCTGTGACACTGTCACAAGTTAGAATGGTATATCAACCATAGACACACGGGAACAGCTCTCCACACAGACCTTGTTTGGTCCATCTTCTCTACATTAAGAAGAAAGTGGCTGATTCAGACACACTCCTTCATCCTGACAAGGTTGTTTGCCATGGAAGATGACTTTTGCTCTCTCAGGTCCTTCATAGCTGCCTACCTCTTTTCCAGGGATCATGTCTGCATGGACCTTTGAGGTTCTCAGCAGGTGGAAGATCCCCTACATTCCTGTATTGTAAGACCAACTCTGTCCCTGCTCTTCTGTAAAGTTAGATTGAGGGAACAGTGTATGTTTAGGGTCAATAACATGTTGGATTTGGTTTAGGAATCATCCTGCAGAATGAATAATGGTATTTGAAACTGCGATATTTACTAGAATATATATGTGAAATATAAGTGTGAAACTAGAAATCTAGGTAACATTTGAAGCCCAGAAGGGCATTGGACCCTTGATTGTGATACTTAGAATAAAATTACATTCTGCACAGAGGTCTCAGATAGATCAATATACAATGGCATAAGACCTTGTACCTTGCTTGATTGAATGTAGAAGAGAATATCCAGTCAAAAAAGGATAGTCGGTAGGATTAGGAAGATAGTCGGTAGGTTTAGAAAAAGAATGAGTATAGGATTAGGAACAAACGTTTATTAGCAATAGGTTATCGATTAGAGTGTGAATGTAAATGTCAGCACATGTGAAGAGTCAGTCACAATGATGAACTGGGGAAAATATGTAGGAAACAGATAGAAATAGAGCCATAATGAAATCAGGCAATGTATAAAGTGAGGGATAGGATTAGACATTTTCAGTAGGGTTGAGTTTGAATATATAATCTTAAGAAGAAACAAATATGTAGTCACCAATAGGATTGATATTTGAGAGCATTAGGCAAGCTGGACATGGATGTTTTTAGTAATCCATGTTTACTTTCCTTTTAGGCTTTGGTACAAACATAAGTGTGAGCTTTGCATTTTGTGTTTCGAATATTTCTGTGATTAAATGTATAAGTAGATCAGGTGACATGAGTATTTCTTCCAACATTTCAGGGAGCAATATTTTGAAGACATATAAATTAGTATTGGGGGTATAAAGAAGTGTACACTGCGTCTATGAATATAGAGATAATGCATGAATAGACCATACTGTGAATAAATAATATAACTCGTTCCACTTTAAATAATGGATTGAATTTTTATCTGAAAATATATAAGAAATCCTATATCGTTATGCAATCATTAATTCCAACCAGTCATACATCTAATGGTAATATCAGAGTTATAATTCATCATAAAGTTTATGTGAGTTTTGCTTCAAAAGTGATTATGGAAATTGAAAGTAATGTGTCTTGAAAGAACTCTCATGAAAAGACCTGTCAAGAAACATGGAAGAATACATGTGTCCTGAAGCAGGAAGTGATTGAAAGTGAAACAAATTCCTGTAAATTTGCGAACTTGTGGGGAAATCTTAAGAGCCCCTCCCAGCTCTCCCTTGAGCGCGATAGCCAGACCGAGGGAATTAGGAGTGGCACGGGACTCGTGGTGCAGACCTCCAGGCCACCGCTCCCACCAGTGCTGAAAACTGAAGTCTCTTGCTCCAGCTTCTGGGGGCATGGCTTCCGGAGTGCAAGCAAATTTGCTGGGGGTTCTCAGGCCTAAGCTCTACAAATTTAGGGTCTGAGGGAGACAAACAGGGAGAGTGTTCCCAGGCGTTCATGAAAACAGGGCTCCTAGGAGCAGCAGACCTGGCATGTAGCCAGTATTGTGGTGAGTGTCACAGGTGAGTGGGGCCTGGCTTGAGGAAACACAAAAGAAGGTCCTAGGCACTCAGGATTGGACACCCACCCAGTCTGGGAGGAAGAGCTGCTGCACAGTGATTGGTTCCCACTTATTGAAAGGAGAAGCTTGGCCCAGTGGGCACAGCTCTACGTACTGGAAAAGAAGTTTATTGCAATCTATGACTGCATTTATTGTTATTATTATTATTTTAATTTGTTTTTTTTTGTTTTTGTTTTTGTTTTTTTTGTTTTCTTTTATTTTCATTTTTTTGTTGCTGTTCTTTAACTTTTAAAAAATGTTTTAAAATTTTTTATTTTATTTTATTTTTTTTTCCGGTTCATGATGACCATCTGAGAACACAAATTTATTGCTTTTATTTTCCAAAATCCTCATAAAAGAACTTAAACACTATAAAAATAATCACACGGTATTACCATAAAACAACAAATGAAAGGGAAAAAACGTATTGGATCTCACCATTATGTATTCACACAACACACACCTGCACAATCCCCCCAAACTAAAAGTAAATAGCGGAAAGATCAGTAGAGTGGAGGGAAGGGAACAGAAAGAGGGAGGAAAGGAGAAAAAGAGGAAGTACTGGGGACTGAATTAGAGCAAATTATATTTCATGCTTTTATAATTATGCCAAAATGAATCTTAATGTTATGTATAATCTTAATGTTATGTATAAAAAGAACCAATTAAAAAAAGAAATATGATAGTATACCAGTGCTGTGTAGAGCCAATAAAAAAATACCTATACATAAACTAAAAAAAAATGTGAATTTTAAGAATAAACTGGAGTGGGCTAGAGTTGTGGATCAGTGGTAGAGCACTTGTCTAGCATGTGTGAGGCACTGGTTGGATTCTCAGCACTGCATATAAATTAATTAATTAAATAAGGATCCATCAACAACTAAAAAAACTAGTAAAAAAGAATAAATTATAAAAAATAAATGAAAGTGTGTAGAAAATATCATTTGAAGTAAAAATACAAAATCAGCTCTAAGTTGTTTGCAACACAAACACACAAGTTAAGTGGTGTTTGAAAATACAGGGAGCAAAAGCTATTGTATAAAAATTTTATTGATAATTCCAGAAAATCTATTATTAATATCAATGTAAAATATGTATTTTAAGTGAAAGAACCTTTAATAAGACAGCAATTGTGTTAATTAATTAAAGAATCTAAAAATTAGGTGAAAATATGATTTGTTTTTATTCAATGAAGCAAGATTAAATGTTTGAAATATGATTTTAAGGAGAAATATAGGCACCACAATAAGTTTTAGGAATTTTGTGGATACAAAGATAATTAACTTAGGACAACTTACTATGATAAATGAGTTTACTTTAGTAGAAAAATAGAATTTGCCCTCTGGAAACTGGGCACCCCTAATCCCCAAATCCCAAATCCAAAATGCCAAATCTAACGTGTTTTAGTACTGGAATGTGACAAGTGAAAAGTTTCCTACATGGCTTCATTTGACAGGTTACAGTCAAAATGCAGGTATACTAAAAATGTTGTATGAAATTTCCTCCAGGCTATGGGTCTAAGGCATGTATGAAATATAAATGAATTTCATATTTACACTTGAGTCTTATCCCCAAGATTATGTGTGTATAAATATTCCATAATTCCAAAAAAATCCAAAATCTGAAATGCTTCTTGTTCTAAGCATTTTTGATAAATAATACTTAACCTATATACAATTGTTTCCCCCACAACAAATAAACAAATTTAATAAGGTTAAAAACTTTCCAAAAATAAAATTTAAACATACTACAAAGCAAATAAATAACACATGAAATAATATTTTTTTTGGTGACTTAACAACTGGAAACTGTTTCATTTAACTTGCCCCTGGATCATAGATAAACTTCAAAATTATTTTCTTTTTTTTTTTTAAATGGCAAAATAATTTTATTTTATTTTATTTTTTTATTGGTTGTTCAAAACCCTACAAAGCTCTTGACATATCATATTTCATACATTAGCATACATTAGCTTCAAGTGAGTTATGAACTCCCTTTTTTAAACCAAGTAGAGATTGCAGAATCACATGGGTTACACATCCACATTTTTACATAATACCATACTAGTAACTGTTGTATTCTGCTGCCTTTCCTTTCCTCTGCAATCCCCCCTCCCCTCCCCTATTTTGTTATTATTATTTTTTAAAATTTTAATTTTAATTTTATATTATCATTATCATTTTTTAAAAAAAATCATTTTCATTCTTTATTTTCTATTTTTTCTATTGTATTTCATTTCTTTTCAATTTTCTTATTTCCCATTCCTTGCATTCTACCTGCCTACTCTCATTCTCTTTAGTGACTTTTTCCCTTCCCTTCTAAAATCTTTCCTCCCAAGCATCAAATAAATTTATAAGAGTAAACAGTAACTCAGCAGTCAAACAGAACAAGAAGTAACATGAGCAGCATAAACAAGCAAGGAAGAAAAGGAGAACAAACAACGAAGAACACCCTAAATATTCAGGAGGACCAGGATTCTTCAGAAAAGTGGTCATATAAAGAACTCAAGGAATACCTTAGACAGATGGAATGGAAACTTAAAGAAGATACGAGACAGAAAATCCAAACAGTAAAAGAAAACATTGAAAATGAATTACATAAACATATAAAAGAAAAAGTTAAGCATCTTTATCAGTGGATAGAGATTATAAAAAAAAATCAAACAATAATTCTAGAAATGAAGGAAATGATAAACCAAATTAAGAACTCCATTGAGAGTATCACTAACAGAGTGGAGCAAGTAGAAGCCAGAACGTCAGATAATGAAGACAAAATATATCATCTTGAAACGAGTCCAGCCAACTCAGAAAGGCTGGCAAAAAAATCACAAGAAAAACATCCAAGAGATTTGGGATAACATAAATAAAACCACACTTACGAGTCATCAGGATAGAGGAAGGTACAGAGACTCAAACCAAGGGAATGAGAAAACTGCTGAATGAAATAATTACAGAAAACTTTCCAGAAATAAAAAAGGAAATGGATATACAAATTGTAGATGCATACAGGACAAGAGCACACAAAATCACAGTAGACAAATGCCAAGACACATTGTTATGAAGATATCCAATATACAGAACAAAGAGAAAATAATAAATCTACAAGAGAATGGAGGCAGAATACATTCAGTGGTAAACCAATAAGGTTAACAACGGATATTTGATCACAGATGCTGAAAGCGAGAAGATCCTGGAAAAACGTATTTCAAACACTGAAAGACAATGGATGCCAACCAAGAATTATGTATCCAGCATAATTAACCATCAGGTACTACAATAAAATAAGAATCTTTCATGATAAACAAAAGCTAAAAGAATTTGAAGCCAGAAAACAAGCTTTACAAAGCGTCTTGAGAAAAACACTACACAAGAAAGAAATGAAAAACAACAACCAAAACCATCAGTGGGATGTACCTTGGTAATGACAGAGGCAGGGTGAAAGCTTATCATGGAGAAACAAACTAAATTTAAAAAAAGATAAATAATCAAACATGGCTGGCAGTACAAACCATACATCAATAGTAACTCTGAATGTAAATGGCTTCAACTCTCCAATAAAGCGACATAGGCTGGTAACTTGGATTAAATAAACAAATCCAACAATATGTTGCCTCCTGGAGACACATCTGAAATGCAAAGACACACAGGCTGAAGGTGAAAGGTTGGGAAAAAATACACCATGCACACTTATCCTCATAAACAAGCAGGGGTGGACATCCTCATATCAAATAAAATCGACTTCAAGACTAAGTTAATCAAAAGGGATAAGGAAGGACATTATATACTGTTAAAAGGAACCATTCACCAACAAGACATAACAATTATCAGTATTTATGCACTAAATAATGGTGCTACGATGTTCATGAAACAAATTCTCCTCAAGCTCCAAAATGAAATAGACCTCAACACAATAATTATGGGTGACTTCAACACACATCTATCACCATTGGACAGATCCTCCAAACAAAAGTTGAATAAAGAAAGTATAGAACTCAATATCACAATCAATAACCAACATGTAACTGACATATATAGAATATATCAACCATCATCAAGTGGATATACTTTTTTCTCAGCAGCACATGGATCCTTCTCAAAAAAAGACCATATATGATGCCATAGGGCAACCCTCAGTAAATATAAAGGTGTGGAGATAATAACATGCATTTTATCTGATCATAATGGAATGAAACTGGAAATCAATGATAAAAGAAGGAAGGAAAAATTCTACATCACATGGAAAATGAACAATATGTTACTGAATGATCAATGGGTTACAGAAGACATAAAGGAGGAAATCAAAAAATTCTTAGAGATAAATGTAATTATAGACACAACATATCGGAATCTATGGGACACAATGAAAGCAGTTTTAAGAGGGAAATTCATCGCCTGGAGGTCATTCCTGAAAAAAAAGGAAAAACCAACAAATAAGTGAGCTCACACTTCATCTCAAAGCCCTAGAAAAGGAAGAGCAAAACAACAGCAAATTTAGCAGAAGGCAAGAAATTATTAAAATCAGAGTGGAAATCAACAAAATTGAAACAAAAGAAACTATTGAAAAAATTAACAAAACTAAAAGTTGCTTCTTCGAAAAAATAAATAAGATCAACAGACCCTTAGCCATGCTAAAGACGAAAAGAAGAGAAAGAACTCAAATTACTAACATATGGGATGAAAAAGGCAACATCACAACAGATGCTACAGAAATACAGAAGACAATTAGAAATTATTTTGAAAACCATTATTCCAATAAAATAGAAAATAGTGAAGACATCGATAAATTTCTTAAGTCATATGATTTGCCCAAACTGAGTCAGGAGGATACACACAATTTAAACCGACCAATATCAATGGATGAAATAGAAGAAGCAATCAAAAGACTACCAACCAAGAAAAGCCCAGGAACGGATGGCTATACAGCGGAGTTTTACAAAACCTTTAAAGAAGAATTAATACCAATACTTTTCAAGTTATTTCAGGAAATAGAAAAAGAGGGAGCTCTGCCAAATTCATTTTATGAGGCCAACATCACCCTAATTCCAAAACCAGAAAAAGACACCTCAAAGAAAGAGAACTACTGACCAATATATCTGATTAACCTAGATGCAAGAATCCTCAATAAAAATCTGCCTAATCGAATACAAAGGCAAATCAAAAAAATTGTTCACCAGGATCAAGTAGGATTCATCCCTGGTATGCAACGATGGTTCAATATACGAAAATCAATAAATGTTATTCATCACATCAATAGACTTAAAGATAGGAACTATATGATCATCTCGATAGATGCAGAAAAAGCATTTGACAAAGTACAGCATCCCTTTATGTTCAAAACATTAGAAAAATAGGGATAACAGGAACTAACCTCGACATTGTAAAAGCTATCTATGCTAAGTCTCAGGCTAGCATCATTATGAATGGAGAAAAATTGAAGGCATTCCCTCTAAAATCTGGAACAAGACAGGGATGCCCTCTGTCACCACTTCTATTCAATATAGTTCTCAAAACACTGGCCAGAGCAATTAGACAGACGAAAGAAATCAAAGGCATAAAAATAGGAAAATAAGAACGAAAATTATCACTATTTCCTGGTGACATGATTCTATACATAGAAGACCCAAAAGGGTCTACAAAAGAACTACTAGAACTAATAAATGAATTCAGCAAAGTGGCAGGATATACAATCAAAACGCATAAATCAAAGGCATTTCTGTATATCAGCGACAAACCTCCTGAAACAGAAATGAGGAAAAACACTCCATTCACAATACCCTCAAAAAAATTAAATACTTAAAAATCAACCAAACAAAAAAGGTGAAAGACTTATACAATGAAAACTACAGAACCCTAAAAAGAGAAGTAGAAGAAGATCTTAGAAGATGGAAAAATATACCCTGTTCCTGGATAGGCAGAACTAACATCATCAAAATGGCGAAATTACCAAAAGTTTTCTATAGGTTCAATGCAATGCCAATCAAAATCCCAATGGCATTTCTTGTAAAAATAGATAAAGCAATCATGGAATTCATATGGAAAAATATAAGACCCAGAATAGCAAAAGCAATTCTAGCAGGAAGTGTGAATCAGGCGGTATAGCGATACCGGACTTAAAACTATACTACAGAGCAATATTAACAAAAACAGCATGGCACTGGTACCAAAACTGGCAGGTTGACCAATGGTACAGAATAGAGGACACAAAGACTAATTCACAAAGCTACAACTATGCTATATTTGATAAAGGAGCTAAAAGCATGCAATGGAGGAAATATAGCATCTTCAACAAATGGTGTTGTAAAAAATGGAAATCCATATGCAACAAAATAAAATCGAATCCCCTCCTCTTGCCATGCACAAAAGTTAACTCAAAGTGGATCAAGGAGCTAGATATCAAATAAGAGACTCTGCATCTGATACAAGAAAATGTTGGCTCCGATCTACATAATGTGGGGCCGGGCTCCAAATTCCTTAACAGGACACCCATAGCAGAAGAGTTAATAACAAGAATCATCAAATGGGACTTACTTAAACTGAAAAGTTTTTTCTCAGCAGGATAAAAAATGAGAGAGGTAAATAGGGAGCCTAAATTATGGGAACAAATTTTTACTCCTTACACTTCAGATAGAGCCCTAATATCCAGAGTATACCAAGAACTCAAAAAATTAGACAATAAGATGAGAAATAACCCAATCAAAAAATGGGCCATGGACCTGAACCGACACTACTCAGAGGAGGACATACAATCAATCAGTAAGTAAATGAAAAAATGCTCACCATCTCTAGTAGTCAGAGAAATGCAAATTAAAATCACCCTAAGAAACCATCCTACTCTAGTAAGATTGGCAGCCATTATGAAGTCAAACAACAAGTGCTGGCGAGGATGTGGAGAATAGGGTACTCTTGTACATTTCTGGTGGGACTGCAAACTGTTGTGGCAAATTTGAAAAGCAGTATGGAGAATCCTGGGAAAGCTGGGAATGGAACCACCATTTGACCCAGCTATTGCCCTTCTCAGACTATTCCCTGAAGACCTTAAAAGAGCATATTACAGGGATACTGCCACATTGATGTTCATAGCAGCACCATTCAAAATTGCTAGACTGTGGAACCAACCCAGATGCCCTTCAGTAGATGAATGGATAAAAAAATGTGGCATTTATACACCATTGAGTATTATGCATCATTAAAAAATGACAAAATCATTGAATTTGCAGGGAAATGGATGGCACTAGAGCAGATTATGCTTAGTGAAGCTAGCCAAACCCTAAAAAACAAATAAAAATGTCTTCTTTGATATAATGAGAGCAACTAATAACAGAGCAGGGAGGAAGAGCAGGAAGAAAAGATCAACATTAAACAGAGACATGAGGTGGGGGTCGGAAAGAGAGAGATAAAGGAAATTGCATGGTAATGTAGGGAGACCCTCATTGTTACACAAAATTACATATAAGAGGTTGTGAGGGGAATGGGAAAATTAACAAAGATATAAATGTATTACAGTAGATGGGGTAGAGAGAGAAGATGGGAGGGGAGTGGGGATACTAGAGGATAGAAAATGTAGCAGAATACAACAGTTACTAATAGGGCATTATAAAAATGCAGATGTGTAACACATATGATTCTGCAATCCGTATTTGGGATAAAAATGGGAGTTCATAACCCACTTGAATCTAATGTATGAAATATAATATGTCAAGAGCTTTGTAATGTTTTGAACACCCAATTAAAAAAATAAAAAAATAATATGAAATAAAATAATTGAAAAAAAAAACACATGGAGAAATATTTCACTCTCTTCCAGAACAATGCCTTGACATTACCCTCGCCCCAAGTAATACATCATTAGAGGAGAAGAGTTAGAAAATCTGGGAATACATAGCTGGAATTTAATATGCTCAAAAGTTCACAACATTGGAGGTGGTAGAGTAGTTTACTAAAGTAAGGGACAGGGTAAACACTCCACAAATATGGAGCTCTGCTGGCCTAAAGACTTCTTCAGAAACTGCCACTGAGGTTGGGCACTTGAAATATATGTTGTTGTCAGGAGCTTTAGATTCCTTTGTAATGAGAGCATCAAAGCTGGGTCTGCATCTATGTGACCTGGAGGACATGGTTTCTTATGTTCCAATGAACATGAGTCAGCAGTGCTGAATTCAATCTTTGTAGGTAAACTGTGGTCACTGGGGGCTAAGTGTCTCCCCGTGTGGACTGTGAAGCCATTTGGTCATCCTCCACATTTTGTGGTGTTTCTTGCTGCTGCACTGTTAGTTTGGTATTTGCTTCACAAAATACAAGGAGTCCACCTGGGCCAAAGTGTTGGAGGGAGTTTCTCACGTGTGGTGGGTCAGGGTCTGCAGGAGAATGCACCCACCAAGGTTCTATCCCAAATAGCTTGCCTCTTGACCATAGCAACGTGATTCTGAACATTGCCCTAAAAACTCTACAAATAAAAATACGCCTTTACATATAAGGGTCTGCTCGCTGCACAATGTCAGTCACAAGCAATTTGGAAGCCAATGGAAGATCCACATGGCTCCACCACAGATGATTTATCACACACCTGCCGACTGCAGCTCTATGCCCACTACTCAGCAGGCTCCAAATTACTGGCATCTCTGCTCTACACCATTTTCTGGAAACCCAGTCCATCAGGCACTGTCTGGTATACTCATAGTCAGCAACAGGATATCCAAAGGTTCTCCAGTGCCACCTGGTCATGGAAATTTAAAAAAATTTCACGGTATTTATCTAGCCATTTTTCAAGGATGAAGTTGAAGGCACTGTGGGTTTCACTTCATTCAGGAACCATTTAATGGTGAGGATGCTCATTTCAATGAAAGCTCTGGAGAACTCTCATAAGCATGGCTTCCTAAAGAGTGGCCAATGATCACATGATGCTAGGCACATTGAGGTCTACAATGTGAGGTCCATGTGTGTTTTGACTCTCAACTATGGCTGCCAAGTCTTTCAGAATAAAATTATGTGATACCCTACCTGAGATTCCAAGTGCTCTGTGCAAAGCCAACCTGGGCCTAGATCTCAGTTTCCAAGGGCAAATCTCATGCGTGGCCTCCTAATATCCCAACTCAATTCATGGCAATACTTCTCTGAGGTCAGTACCTCAACTCAGTATCTAAGGGGAATCACACAAGAGTTAAAGCCCAGGTGGACCCAGTTGTCACTTCCAACCACCACCCAAATGACCACAATTAAAACCAAAACACTCCCACATGACCCACATTTTCTTCCATATAGACACTCATCATAACTTCTGGCTGGAGGAATCCATAAGGGGCTCCGCCCAAGCCAGTGTCAAAAATAAGCTCCCGTGCCCCTTAATTTGACTAAACTTAGGGTGGCTGTACACACTTCCTGTGAACAAGATGTGATCAAATAGGTCTGCCATTAATACTGCTCCGCTTCTCCAATTTGAGGACTACTGACTGTGGGTTTTAGATTCTTTATGTGAACTGGAGTCATGATAAAACCCAAGCACCTAGGGGATAGAATCTGCAGGGCTTTGAGGAACTCATTTGAGACAAAGGATCCCTATTCTCACTTGATGGAGGTCACGAACCTTACAGAGGAAGACGAGAGACTTCATCCACAATGACTGCTCTTTTTGCCACTTTGGTTTTGTATGTACACATGGAATCTTTCTTTAGATCCATCAGGTGATGAGAAACTAAGCAACAGCCTCACACAGGGCCAATGGTCTGAATGAGACACATCTTTTTCAAAGCAATTAAGCAAAGAGCCACAGGTGATGCCCATTCATTTCCATTTGAAAACTGTTTTCTTCAGGCTTCACAAAGGGGTGGCCTAAGGCAAAGACCTTCCTGACATTTAGGGCAACAGAACAATAGGTAACCAAAAGGCCCAAAGCAGGGTTTCTCCACTGAGTCTTTAATGGTCATAGTGATTTCTGAGTTTTCTGTGATGCTCGCCATTCCCTTGAGCTATCCAGTACATGGCCATGTCACAGAGCTTGGAGGTGGTATATATCTTGCACAAAAAACCATGAGCCTATTCTAGAGAGTGGCCAGAATTCAGGAAGAAAAGTGGAACTTAGGAAGATAGCAGGTGTAGCCAATTGATAAGGCAAGCCGCAGTCCATTCATAAATTGTGCAGGATGAATTCTGGGAAGCTTTCTACTAAACAGGACATATCCATTGATCCAATATCTTTTCTAATGTCTACAACCATAGATAACAGTGGGATACACAGACATAGAAACACTCGCCTTGCCAAACGACTTACTAGAAACAGTTCACTCCAAACCAAACAAACCGACTTCCCTGCCTATTTTCAGAACATGAGACAAAACCACAAAACCACAACCAAACCTACAAAGGCACCTCCTTCTGCCAAGTAGGTCTTTGACTATCTTGAGTGTCCTCTGACTTATGGGCCATACTATGTTCCCCCGAAATGGCCACTCCTGTCTCAGATTTGGACTCCATGGCCAACTCTATTTAATTGTCAGGAGCCAGCTGTGAGCCACTACCTGTTTTCTCAGGAAAGGCCCCTCTTCAGAGATTTCCTGCCATTTGGCCATCCTCACATGAGTAGGTACCAAGAAAGACTGACTCTGTCCTTGGTAAATCCAAACAAATGAGACCACTCGGACTGGAACTGGCCCTGGCTTTTTTGCCTGAATTCCTGGATCCCAAGATCAGAGAGTTCCATCACCAAGGAAGTGAGGTGAGGTCACTTCTTTCAGAAATTGAAAAATCTGTGGAAAGCAACGCTGGGCCTAGATCTCAGTTCCAAGGGTGACTCTTATGCGTGGCCTCCTAAAATCCCAACAAAATTCAATGCAATACTTCTCTAAGGTCAGTTCCACAACTCAGTCTCTAAGGGGAATCACACCAGAGTTCAAGCCCAGGTGGACAAAGTCATTTCTTCCAACCGCCACACAAATGACCAAAATTAAAACGAAAAGACTCCCACATGGCCCTCATCTTCTTACATATTGTCATTCATCATAATGTCTGGCTGAAGATTTTCATGAGGGGCGAAGCCCAAGAAAGTGTCCAAAATAAGCTCACTTGCCCCTCATTTGCCTAAAGTCAGGGTGGCCTGGACACCCTTCCTGTGAACCAGGAGTGATCAAATAAGCCTGTCATTAATAATGCTCTGTTTCTCCAATTTGAGGCCTACTAATTTTCAGGTATAGATTCTTTGTGATTTGGAGTCATGCGAAACCCCAAGCACCTCTGCAGGGCTTTGAGGAACTCTTTTGACCCAAAGAATCCATTTTCTCACTTGACAGAGGTCAGGAACCTAACAGAGGAAGGCAAGAGACTTCATCCACAATGACTGATCTTTTCGCCATTATGGTTTTTGATGCACACATGGGATCATTCTTTAGATCCATCAGGTGCTGAGAATGTAAGACACAGCCACACACAGGCCAAGAGGCTAATTCAGCCACATCCCTTTACAAAGCATTAAGCAAAGAGCCACAGGTGATGCCCATTCATTTCCATTTGAAAACTCTTTCTTCAGGCTTCACAAAGGGGTGGCCTGAGGCCAAGTCTTTCCTGACATTCAGTGCAACAGAACAATAGGTAAGCAAAAGGCCCAAAGCGGGGTTTTTCCACTGAGACATTTCTGTTCACACTGATATCTGAGTTTTCTGAAAGGCTGGCCATTCTCTTCCGCTATCCAGTACATGGCCATGTCACAGAGCTTGTAGTGGTGCATATCTTGGACACAAAACCATGAGCCTATTCTGGAGAGTGGCCAGAATTCAGGAAGAAAACAGGAACTTAGGAAGATAGAATGTGTTGCCTCTCGATAAGACAAGCTGCAGTCCATTCATAAATTGGGCAGGTTGAATTATGGGAAGATTTATAGTAGACTGGACGCATCCATTAATGCATTCTCTTTTCTAATGTCTACAACAATGGACACAGTGGGATACACAGACATAGAAACACTCGCCTGGTCAAACGACTTACTAAAAACAATCCACTCCAAACCAAACAAACCAACTTTCCTACCTATTCTCAGAACATGGCCTGACCTCTCTCAAATCTGGTTTCCTTGGCCAACTCTGTGAAGTTGTCAAGAAAAAGGGGTGAGCCACTACCTGCTTCTTCTGGAAAGGTCCCTCTTCAGAGCTCTCCTGGCATTTGGCCATCCTCACATCGGTAGGTACCAAGAAAGACTGACTCTGTCCTTGGTAAATCCAAACAAGTGAGTCCACTGGGACTGGGGCTGCCTCGGGGTGCCTGGATTCTTGGATACAAAGTTCAGAGAGTTCCATCACCAAGGAAATGAGGTATATCACTTTCTTTGGAACTGAATGAGGTCACTGCCTTGGCAACCACTTTGTCCTAACAGTTGCTTCCAAGTGTCCCATGAGATGGAGGCTGCCCCTACTTCCTGTGACACTTTCACAAGGTAGAATGGTATGTCAACCATAGGCACCCAGCACCAGATCTCCACACAGGCCTGGTTTGGTCCATCTTCTCTACAATAAAAAGAGAGAGGCTGATTCAGACACATCCCTTCATCCTGACCAGGTTGTTTGCCATGGAAGATGACTTTTGCTCTCTCAGGTCCTTCATAGCTGCCTACATCTTCTCCAGGTATCAATTCTGAATGGACCTTTGAGGTTCTCAGCAGGTGGAATGTCCCCTACTTTCCTGTATTGTAAGAACGACTCTATCCCTGCTCTTCTGTAAAATGAGATTGAGGAAACAGTGTATGTTTAGGCTTAATAACAGGTTCGATTTGGGTTAGCAATCATTCTGTGTGATAAATAATGGTATTGGGAACCTGCGATATTTACAAGAATATTGAGGTGAAATATAAGTATGAAAACAAAAATCTAGGTATGATTTGAAGCCCAGAAGGGCATTGGGCCCTTAATTGGGATACTTAGTTTTGAATTATATTCTGCAAAGATGTCTCAGACAATTTGATATACAATGGCATAGGACCTTGTACCTTGGATGTTTGAATGTAGAAGAGAACATCCAATCCAAAGGGATAGTCAGTAGAATTAGGAAGATAGTCGGTAGGTTTAGGAAGAAGACTGAGTGTAGGATTGGGACTAAAAATTCTTTAGCTATAGGGTTTCGGATAGAGAGTGAATGTAAATGTCAGCACATATGAAGAGTCAGTCACTATGATGAAATTGGGAAAATATGTAGAAAAGCAGATAACAATAGAGACATTATGAAATCAGGCAAAGTATTAAGTGAGTGATAGGAGTAGACATTTTCACCAGGGTTGAGTTTGAATATATAATCTTAGGAAGAAACAAATATGTAGTAACCAATAGGATTGACATTTGAGAGCATTAGGCAACCTGGACAAGGATGTTTTTAGTAATCCATGATCGCTTTCCATTTAGTCTTTGGTACAATCATAAGTGTGACCTTTACATTTTTTGTCCAGAATATTAATGTGATAAAATCTATATGTAGATCAGGTGACATGAGTATTTCTACCACCATTTCTGGGAGCAATATACTGAAGACGTAAAATTTTTATTGGGGGTACAAAGAGGTGTACCCTGTGTCCATGAATATAGAGATTAAGCATGAATACACCATACTGTGAATAAATAATATAACTGGTTCCAACTTTAAATAATGGATTGAATTGATATCTGAAAATATACAATAAATCTTATATTGATATATATTCATTCATTCCAACCAGTTATACATCTAATGGTAATATTAGTGTTTTGATTTATCATGAAGAGTGTGTGAAGTTTGCTTCAAAAGTGATTATGGAAATCGAAAATAATGTGTTCGGAAAGAATTCTCATGCAAAGACCAGTCAAGAAATATGGAGGAATACATGTGTTTTGAAGCAGGAAGTGATTGAAAGTGAAACAAATGCCTATAAATTTGCTAAATTTTTTATGAAATATATATCCTATGATGTGCATAAACTGATGAAATTGTACCAGTTTTGAATAAAAATTAACGTAAAAATACACATCATGTCCATTGGAATCTACTTGCATTGATGTTAAACTTGGTCAGTTACTGTAGAAATATTAGGATTCGCGTGCCTCATTCACCGAAGTTAGTTTTCTTTTTTTTTTTTAATTTTTTATGGTTGTTCTAAACATTATTTATTTCTTGATATATCATATTTCACACTTTGATTCAAGTGGGTTATGAACTCCCATTTTTACCCCGTATACAGATTGCAGAATCACATCAGTTACACATCAATTGATTGACACATTTCCATACTAGTGTCTATTGTATTCTGCTGCCTTTCCTATCCTCTACTATCCCTCCTCCCCTCCGCTCTCTTCCCCTCTCCTCTCTCTACCCCCTCTACTGTAATAAATTTCTCCCTTTTGTATTATTTTTCCCTTTCCCCTCACATCCTCTTTTATGTAATTTTGTATAACCCTGAGGGTCTACTTCCATTTCCATGCAATTTCCCTTCCCTCTCCCTTTCTCTCCCACCTCTCATCCCTATTTAATATTAATCTTCTTCTCATGCTCTTCATCCCTACTCTGTTCGTAGTTACTCTCCTTTTAATCAAAGAAGGCATTTAGCATTTGTTTTTTAGGGGTTGGCTAGCTTCACTTTGCATAATCTGCTCTAATGCCATCTATTTTCCTGCAAATTCTATGATTTTGTCATTTTTTAAAGCAGAGTAATACTCCATTGTGTATAAGTGCCACATTTTTTTTATCCATTCTTCTATTGAACAGCATCTAGGTTGGTTCCACAGTCTTGCTATTGTGAATTGTGCTGCTATGAACATCAATGTAGCAGTGTCCCTGTAGCATGCTCTTTTAGGGTCTTTAGGGAATAGACCGAGAAGAGGAATAGCTGGGTCAAATGGTAGTTCCATTCACAGCTTTCCAAGAAATCTCCATAATGCTTTCCAAATTGTCTCTACCAATTAGCAGTGCCTCCAATAATGTACAAGTGTACCTGTTTCTCCACATTCTCACCAGCACTTGTTGTTGTTTGACTTCATAATGGCTGCCAATCTTACTGGAATGAGATGGTATCTTAGGGTGGTTTTGATTTGCATTTCTCTGACTGCTGGCGATGGTGAGCATTTTTTCATGTACTTGTTTTTTGATTGTATGTACTTCTCTGAGAAGTGTCTGTTCTGGTTCTTGGCCCATTTGTTTATTGGGTTATTTGTTATCTTATTGTCTATTTTTTTGAGTTCTTTGTATACTCTGAATATTAGGGCTCTATCTGAAGTGTGAGGAGTAAAGATTTGTTCCCAGGATTAGGCTCCCTATTTACCTCTCTTATTGTTCCTTTTGCTGATAAAAAACTTTTTAGTTTGAGTAAGTCCCATTTGTTGATTCTAGTTATTAACTCTTGTGCTATGGGTGTCCTATTCAGGAATTTGGAGCCCGACCCCACAGTATGTAAATTGTAGCCAACTTTTTGTTCTATCAGACGCCATGTCTCTGATTTGATATCAAGCTCCTTGATCCATTTTCAGTTAACTTTTGTGCATGGCGAGAGAAAGGGATTCAGTTTCATTTTGTTACATATGGATTCCAAGTTTTCCCAGCACCATTTTTTGCAGATGCTATTTTCCTTCATTGCATGCTTTTAGCCCCTCCATCAAATATAAGATAGTTGTAGTTTCCTGGCTTGGTTTGTGTGTCCTCTATTCTGAACCATTGGTCCACCTGCCTGTTTTGGTACCATTACCATGGTATTTTTGTTACTATTTTTCTGTAGTATAGTTTGAAGTCTGGTATCGCTATGCCGCCTGATTCACACTTCCTGCTTAGTGTTGTTTTTGTTATTCTGTGTCTTTTATTTTTCCATATGAATTTCATGATTGCTTTCTCTATTTCTAGAAAAAATTCCGTTTGGATTTTGATTGGCATTGCATTAAACCTATTGAGAACTTTTGGTAATATCACCATTTTGATGATATTAGTTCTGCCTATCCATGAACAGGATATATTTTTACATCTTCTAAGATCTTCTTCTATTTCTCTCTTTAGGGTTCTGTAGTTTTCATTGTATAAGACTTTCACATCTTTTGTTAGGTTGATTCCTAATTATTATTATTTTTTTTTAGGATATTGTGTATGGAGTGGTTGTCCTCATTTCTATTTCAGAGGATTTGTCGCTGATATGCAGGAATGCCTTAGATTTATGCATGTTGATTTTATATCCTGCCACTTTGCTGAATTCATTTATTAGCTCTATTAGTTTCTTTGTAGACCCTTTTGGGACTGCTAGACATAGAATCATGTGATCTGATAATTTAAGTTCTTCTTTTCCAATTTTTACACCTTTTATTTCTTTCGTCTGTCTAAATGCTCTGGCTAGTGTTTCGAGAACAATGTTGAACAGAAGTGGTGAGAGAGGGCATCCCTGTCTTGTTCCAGATTTTAGAGAGAATACCTTCAATTTTTCTCCATTCAGAATGATGCTAGCCTGAAGCTTAGCATAGATTGCTTTTACAATATTGAGGTATGTTCCTCTTATCACTAGTTTTTCTAGAGTGTTGAACATAACAGAATGCTGTACTTTATAGAATGCTTTTTTTGCATCTACCGAGATGATCATACGGTTCTTATTTTTAAGTCTATTGATGTGGTGAATAACATTTATTGATTTCCGTATATTGAACCAGCCTTGCATCACACGGATGAATCCTACTTGATCAGGATTCACAATTTTTTTGATATGTTTTTGTATCCAATTCGCCAGAATTTTATTGAGCATTTTTTCGTGTAGGTTCATTAGAGATATTGGTCTGTAGTTTTCTTTCTTTGAAGTGTCTTTGTCTGGTGTAAGAATCAGGGTGATCTTGGCCTCGTAGAATGAATTTGGAAGAATCTCCCTCTTTTTCAATTTCCTGAAACACCTTGAAAAATATTGGTATTTGTTCCTCTTTAAAGGTTTTGTTAAACTCTGCTGTATACCCATACGGTCCTGGGCTTTTCTAAGTTGGTAGTGGATTGATGGTTTCTTCTATTTCCTCAATTGATATTGGTCTGTTTATGTTGTCTATATCCTCCTGACTCAATATGGGCATATCATATGACTTAAGAAATTTATCGATGCCTTCACTGTCTTCTATTTGTTTGGAGTATAAGGATTAAAAATAATTTCTGATAATCTTCTGTATTTCAGAAATATCTCTTGTGATATTTTCTTTTTTAATCCCTTATGCTAGTAATTTGAGTTCTCTCTTCTTCTCTTTCATAGCATGGCTAAGGGTCTGTCAATTTTATTTATTTTTTCAAAGAACCAACTTCTACTTTTGTCAAGTTTTTTCAATTGTTTCTTTTGTTTCAATTTCATTAATTTCAGCTTTGATTTTAATTATTTCTTGCCTTCTACTTCTTTTGCTGTTTCTTTCGTCTTCTTTTTCTAGGATTTTGAGATGAAGTATGAGATCATTTATTTGTTGGTTGTTTCTTTTTTTAAGGAATGAACTCCAAGCAATGAATTTTCCTGTTAGAACTGCTTTCAATGTGTCCCATAGATTCCGATATGTTGTGTCTGTGTTTTCATTTATCTCTAAGAATTTTTAAATTTCCTCCTTGATGTCTTCTATAACCCATTGATCACTCAGTAACCTATTATTCATTCTCCAAGTGATGCATGATTTTTCCTTCCTTCTTTTATCATTGATTTTTAGTTTCATTCCATTATGATCAGATAATATGCATGGTATTATCTGTACTCCTTTATATTGTCTAAGAGTTGCCCTGTGACATAATATATGATCATTTTTTAGAAGGATACATGTGCTGCTGAGAAAAAAAGGTAACTGTTTGATGTTGGGTGTTATATTCTACATATCTCAAATAAGTCTAGGTTATTAATTGTGTTATTGAGTTCTATAGTTTCCTTATTCCTTATTCCTTGTTTGGAAGATCTGTCCAGTGGTGAGAGAGGTGTGTTCATGTCTCCCATGATTACTGTATTGTGGTGTATTAGACTCTTGAACTTGAGAAGAGTTTGTTTGATGAACATAGCTGCACCATTGTTTGGGGCATATATATTAATGATTGCTGTCTCTTGTTGGTGTATGGTTCCCTTGAGCAGTATGTAGTGTCTCTCTTTATCCCTTTTGATTAACTTTGGCTCAAAATCTATTTTATTTGATATGAGTATAGACTCTCCTGCTTGTTTCCGAAGTCCATATGAGTGATATGATTTTTCCCAAACTTTCACCGTCAGTCTATGTATGCATTTTCCTATCAAATGCATCTCCTGTAGGCAGCATATTGTTGGGTCTTGTTTTTTGTTCAATTCTACTAGCCAGTGTGTCTTCATTGGTGAGTTTAAGCCATTAACATTTAGGGTTATTATTGAGATATGGGTTGTTCTTCCAGCCATATTTGTTTATTTATGTTACTAAACATGGTTTGTTTTCCTCTTTGATTATTTTCCCCCCTTTAATGTCCTACCTCCCACTGATGGTTTTCATTGTTATTTTCCATTTCCTCTTCCTGCAATGTTTTGCCGAGGATGTTTTGAAGAGATGGTTTTCTAGCTGCAAATTCTTTTCACTTTTGTTTATCGAGGAAGGTTTTAATTTCATCTTCCATACTGAAGCTTAATTTCGCTAGATACACAATTCTTGGTTGGAACCCATTTTCTTTCAGTGTTTGAAATATGTTATTCCAGGATCTTCTAGCTTTCAGAGTCTGTGTTGAAAGATCAGCTCTTATCCTGATTGGTTTACCCTTAAACGTAATCTGCTTCCTTTCTCTTGTAGCTTTTAAAATTCTCTCTTTTTTCTGTTTGTTGGGCATCTTCATTATAATGTGTCTAGTTGTGGCTCTCTTATGATTTTGCACATTCGGCGTTCTGTAGGCTTCTAGGACTTGGGATTCTGTTTTATTTATCAAGTCTGGGAAGTTTTCTCGTATTATTTCATTGAATAGGTTGCTCATTCCTTTGGTTTGGACCTCTATACCTTCCTGTATCCCAATGACTGTTAAGTTTGGCCTCTTTATGTTATCCCATATTTCTTGGATATTCTGTTCGTGGTTTCTTAACAGTCTTGCTGAGTGGTCTATGTTCTTTTCAAGTTGAAATACTTTCTCTTCATTGTCTGATGTTCTATGTTCTAAGTGTTCTACTCTCCTGGTAGTATTCTCAATTGAGTTTTTAAGTTGGATTATTCCTTCCTGCAATTCTAGGATTTCTGTTTGTTTGTTTTTACAACCTCTATCTCCCTATATAGTTGATCTTTTGCTTATTGGATTTGTTTATGTAATTCATTGTCGAAGTGATCTTTAATTGTCTGATTTTGTTGTCTAATGTCTTCCTTGAGACTCCAGATCATCTAAAGCATGAGTATCCTGAATTCTTTATCTGACATTCCATCTGATGCAGCTATTACCTCTTCTAAAGTTGTGTTGACCTGCATTGCTTGTGGTCCTTTATTTCCTTGTCTTTTCATACTGCTCGCGGTTCTCTCTGCTTGTTGAAACTGTTTTGTTTTGGGCAGTGGCTCTGCTCTGCCCCTATTCCTATTTGGGTGACCTAACAACCACGCTGGTGGGCCGCTGGGCTTGTACTGGGCGCGGGAGAAGGCTCTGCTTTGCCACTACTCCAATAGGGGTGCCGTGTCTACCACACCAGCGGGTCATTGGGCCTGTTCTGGGCATAGGCGGTGGCTCTGCTCTGCCCCTACTCCAATTGGGGTGACGTGACTACCACGCCTGCTGGTTGATGGGCCTGTTCCAGGCACGGGCAGCAGCTCTGCTCTGTCACTACTCCAATTGGGATGACATGACTACCACGCCTGCAGGTCGCTGGGCCTGTGCCGGGCATGGGCGGCGGCTCTGCTCTGCCCCTCTGGCTTGAAGACAAAGTGAGAGAGACTCGGGTGTTTGTGACTCACTTTTTTTACCAGGAGACCAACTGTTTCTGTCACCGCTGGTATCGATGAAGTTATCTCCTCCACCACTTTGTGATGACATCAGATCTCTAACATGTTGGTATCCCATGCGAATGGCAGCATTTCGTTCCCTTTGCCGGATGACCAAAGCAATGGGTGAGTCCTGACCAGCCCTCACAAGCCCCGTCTCAATCCTGTTGCCACTGCCTATGAAGGCTAGGTAGGTATTTACCTCCACAGTATTCAGCAAGACCTAGACCGAGAAGGAGTTTCCGCGGGTTCTTTAGCCCTGGGCCTGATCAGTTCCAGGAGCCAGAATTCGGCCGCTCTGGGCTTGGTGTATGTTCTGATAGGAACAGGCCTGAGTAATTTGTCTCCGAGACACAGGCGAATGGTAGCCTGAGATTACCTATTCTATAGCTGAATGAGCTGCTATGAGTTGAAAACAGGAATGGTGACGTCAGCTCTCCAAGATGGTGGCCCCTGGCTTCCTCTGTGGTCTGACTGGTGTGGAAAAAGGAATTGGACCGCGTCCTTCCCCGGTCTCAAACCCAGAATTCAGCAATGAGCACAGTGATTGTACAGCTGGCTGGAGCCCACAGAATCCGCACCACTGAATATTTGTGTTGCTATCTCATTGTTTGCCAGCATGCGCCACAGACTCTAGCCGCAGGGCGATTTGCTGAATAAGCAGCATGACGCTCTATGCGGACAAATCACTCACGTTTGAGCCCCGTAGCTAATCCTCATGAGATGGAAATACTTCCACTAGGTTTTGGAGCACCCAAATTTTGCTGGAAATTCGTCATTCTCTTGCACAGTGATGCTGTATATGGGGTTGATGCACTCCTTTCGCTGCCATCATATGATCCCCTGAAGTTAGTTTTCAGTACTGGAAACGAATATGTATTTCAGGTGGATGAACATTTCTGAGAATAAACTTGTGAAAAGTTGATTATAAATCCACATACATAAATATGAATGAATTTAGGGAGTGTAAAATAAGACAAATACATTTCATATTTTGAAAAATCTGGAGAGTGAATTCATATATATAGATAGATAGATAGATAGATACACACACAGAGAGAGACATTAAAAAGTAGCATTATGTATGCCAATTGAAATTCACCATGAAATATATATCATCCACAGATCCAAAAATACTCATTTTCCTGAACATCAATTTATGTTGTTCAACTAGAAAGCTGACCCATATGTTGAATTTTCAGTTCCAACAGCGTTTAGTAGGAGTGATCTTTTCTTACAGTTTGTATCTGCCAAGTCAGCCACCTCACAAAATGTATGTGTGATACCAGATAGAATTCAATATGTGCATAAAAAAATACATGTGCTGAATGGACTACAGAGAAAGGGAGACAGTTATTCACATATTTGTTAACTTTTAAAACACATAAAGAACTGTTTCAATAAAAATTTGCTAGATTTATAGCACCTACCATTTATCATAGGAAAGGCAAGTCCAACTATACACCATGCCTCCTGTGAACCTCTTGTATCTCTATTTTGTTTGGGTTATTTTTCTCCATCATATTAAGATTAGAAGTAAAAGTCTAGAAGGGAATTTGTTAGTGTCAGGGATTCAGTATTTCGAATGGAAAATTGGAAAATGTATCCAATGTGTATGCAAATATGTGCTACACAAAAATCTTCCCACTCTCATTCAGAACAATGCCTTGGCATTACCTTCGCCCCATGTAAGACACAATTAGAGGAGAAGAGTTAGAAAATCTGTGAATACATTCCTGTTATAGAAAATGCTCAGGAGTTCACAAATTTGGAGGTGGTAGAGGAGTTTCCAAAAGTAAGGGACAGGGTAAACACTCCACAAACATGAAGCTCTGCTGGCCTAACATCTGGAGAAACTACCTCTGAGGGTGAGCACTTGAAATATATTTTGTTGTCAGGAGCATTAGCTTCCTTTGTAGTGAGACCATCAAAGCTGGGTCTGCATCTATGTGACATGGATGACATGGTTTCTTATTTTCCGATGAACATGAGGCAGCAGTGCTGAATTTTCTCTTTGTAGGTAAACTGTGGCCACTGAGGGCAAGTGTCTCCTCATCTGGACTGTGAAGCCATTTGGTCATCCTCCACTCTTTGTGGTGTTTTTTGCTGTTGCACTAGGAGTGTGGTATTTGCTTCATGAAATAAAAAGAGTTCAACTGGGACACAGTGCTGTAGGGAGTTCTTTCAGTTGTGGTGGGTTGGGTTCTGTTGGAGAATGCACCAACCAGGCTTCTATCCTACATAGCTTGCAACATTGACCATAGCAACCTGATTCTGAACATTGCCCTGAAACCTCTCCATATAACAAGATTCTTTTACATATAAAGGTCTACTGGCTGCAAAATGTCAGTCACAAGTTATTTGGACACCAATGGCAGATAAACATGGCCACACCAGAGATATTTTATCACACACCTGCCCACCACGGCTCTAGGAACACTACTCAGCAGGTTCCAACTTACTTGCATCTCTGTTATACACCATTTTCATGAAACCCAGTCAATAAAGGCAATGTCTTGTATTCTCATGATCAGCTAGAGGACATCCAAAGGTTCTCCTGTGACACCTAGTCTTGGGAATTTCAAAAATTTCATGGTATTCATCTAGCCATTATTCAAGGAAGAAGTTGTAGGCACTGTGGGTTTCAATTCATTCATTAACCATTAAATGTTGAGTAAGCTCACTTCAATGAAAGCTCTGGAGAACTCTCAGAGGCAAGGCTTCCCAAAGGGTGGCCAAAAGGTCACATGAAGCCAGGCCCATTGAGGTCTACAATGTGAGGTCCATGTGTGTTTTCACTCTCAAATATGGCTGCCAAGTCTTTCAGAATAAAATCATGTGATATCCTGGCTGAGATTCCCTTTGCTCTGTGGAAAGCCAACTTGGGCGTAGATCTCACTTTCCAAGGGCGACTCTCATGCATGGCCTTCTAAAAGCCCAACACAATCCATGGCAATACTTCTCTGAGGTCAATTCCAGAACTCAGTCTCTATGTTGAATCACACAAGAGTTCAAGCCCAGGTGTACCCAGTCATCTCTTCCTACCGCCATACAAATGTTCACAGTTAAAACCAAAACACCCCAACATGGCCCTCATCTTCTTCCATGTAGACACTGATCATAACCTCAGGCTGGAGGTTTCCATGAGGTACACAGCCCACGTCCGTGTCCAAAATAAGCTCCCTTGCCCCTCATTTGCCTAACATCAGGGTTGCCTGGACTGCCTTCCTGTGAAACAGAAGTGAAAAAATAGGCCTGGCGTTAATACTGCTCTACTTCTCCAACTTGAGGCCTACTGAGTGTGGGGTTTAGATTCTTTATGTAAATTCATATTTTTTGTTGTTGTACTTTAACTTTTTAATATGTTTTCATTTTTAAAATATTTTTATTTTATTATTATTATTATTTTAAACTTTAATTTACATCTTTTAAATGATCATTATTTTTAAATTTTTTTCTTTCTTTCTTTCTTTTCTATTTTTTCTTTTGTCTTATCATTTCTTTTCAATTTTCTGATTTCCCCTTCCTCGAATTCTACCTGCCTACTCTCATTCTCTTTAGTGACTTCTTCCCTTTCTTTCTAATATCTTTTCTTCCAAGCATCAAATAAATTTATAAGAGTAAGCAGTAACTCAACAGTCAAACAGAGCAAGAAGTAACATGAGCAGCACAAAAAATCAAGGAAGAAAATAAGTACAAACAACGAAGGACAGCCAAAATATTCAGGAGGACCTATAGTCATCAGAAAAATGGTCATATAAAGAACTCAAGGAATACCTTAGACAGATGGAATTGAAACTTAAAGAGGATATGAGACAGCAAATCCAAACAGTGAAAGAACACATTGAAAATGAATTACATAAACAGATAAAAGAAGAAGTTATGCATCTTTATCAGGAGATAGAGATTATAAAAAAATCAAACAATAATTCTAGAAATGAAGGAAACGATAAACCAAATTAAAAAGTCAATTGAGAGTATCACTAACACTGTGGAGCAAGTAGAAGACAGAATGTCAGATAATGAAGACAAAATATATCATCTTGAAATGAATCTAGCCAACACAGAAAGGCTGGTAAAAAATCATGAGTAAAACATCCAAGAGATATGGGATAACATAAAAAAAAATTAATGAGTCATCTGGATAGGTACACAGATTCAAACCAAGGGAATTAGTAATCTATTGAATGAAATAATTACAGAAATATTTCTAGAAATACAAAGTAAATAGATTTACAAATTGGACATGCTTACAGGACACGGAGAACACAAAATCACAGTAGACCAACACCAAGACACATTGTTATGAAGATATCCAATATACAAAACAAAGAGAAAATATTAATAGCTCTAAGAGAAAGGAGGCAGATTACATTAAGGGGTAAACCAATAAGGTTGAGAATGGATTTTTCATCACAGTCGCTGAAAGCGAGAAGATCCTGGAGCAACGTATTTCAAACACTGAAAGACAATGAATGCCAACCAAGAATTCTGTATCCAGCAAAATTAAGCTGCAGGTATGACGATGAAATAAAAATATTTCATGATAAACAAAAGGTAAAAAAATTTGTAGCCAGAAAACCAGCATTGCAAAGCATCTTGAGCAAAACAATACACGAAGAAGAAATGAAAATCAACAACCAAAACCATCAGTGGGAAGTGCCTCAGTAATGACTGAGGGTGGGGGAAAAGCTAATCATGGAGAAACAAACTAAATTAAAAAAAAAAAGATGAATCATCAATCATGAGCGGCAGTACAAACCATATATCAATAGTGACTCTAAATGTTAATGGCTTAAACTCTCCAATAACGCGACATAGGCTGGTAACTTGGATTAAAAATGAATCCAACAATATATTGCCTCCAGGAGGCACATCTGAATGGAAAAGACATACACAGGCTGAAGGTGCAAGTTTTGGAAAAAATATACCATGCAACGCTCCCCATAAGCAAGCAGGGGTGGCCATGCTCATATCGAATTATATACTGTTAAAAGGAACCATTCATCAACAAGACATAAAAATTATCAATATTTATGCACCAAATAATGGTGCTGCAATGTTCAAAAAACAAATTCACCTCAAGTTCCAGAATGAAATAGACCACAACACAATAATTATGGGTGACTTCAACACACCTCTCTCACCATTGGACAGATCCTCCAAACAAAAGTGAATAAAGAAACTATAGAACTCAATATCACAATCAATAACCTAGACTTAACTGACATATATCGAATATATCAATCATCATCAAGTGGATATACTTTTTTCTCAGTAGCACGTGGGTCCTTCTCAAAAATAGACCATATATTATGTCATAGGGCAACCCTCAGTAAATATACAGGGGTTGAGATAATACCATGAATTTTTTCTGATCATAATGGAATGAAACTGGAAACCAATGATAAAAAAAGGAAGGAAAAATCCTACATCACATGGAAAATGAACAATATGTTACTGAATGATCAGTGGGTTACAGAAGATATAAAGGAGGAAATCAAAAAATTCTTAGAGATACATGAAAATACAGACACAATATATCAGAATCTATGGGAGACAATGAAAGCAGTTTTAAGAGGGAAATTCATCGCCTGGAGGTCATTCCTGAAAAAAAGTAAAAACGAACAAATAAATGAGCTCACACTTCAACTCAAAGCCCTAGAAAAGGAAGAGCAAAACAACAAAAAATGTAGCAGAAAGCAAGAAATAATTAAAATCAGAGCAGAAATCAACGAAATTGAAACAAAAGAAACTATTGAAAAAATTAACAAAACTAAAAGGTGGTTCTTCGAAAAAATAAATATGTTCGACAGACCCTTAGGCATGCTAATGAAGAGAAGAAGAGAGAGAACTCAAATTACTAACATATGGGATGAAAAAGGCAATATTACAACAGATGCTTCCGAAATACAGAAGACAATTAGAAATTATTTAGAAAACCTATATTCCAATAAAATAGAATATAGTGAAGACATCGATAAATTTCTTAAGTCATATGATATTCCCAGACTGAGTCAGAAGGATACACACAATTTAAACAGACCAATGTCAATGGATGAAACAGAAGAAGCAATCAAAAGACTACAAACCAAGAAAAGCCCAGGAACGGATGGCTATACAGCGGAGTTTTACAAAACATTTAAAGAAGATTTAATACCAATACTTTTCAAGTTATTTCAGCATAGAGAAAAAGAGGGAGCTCTTCCAAATTCATTCTATGAGGCCAACATCACGCTGATTCCGAAATCAGAAAAAGACACCTCAAAGAAAGAAAACTACAGACCAATATATCTGATGAACCTACATGCAAAAATCCTCAATAAAACTCTGGTGAATCGAATACAAAGGCACATCAAAAAAATTATGCACCATGATCAAGTAGGATTCATAGCTGGGATGCAAGGATGGTTCAATATACGGAAATCAATAAATGTTATTCACCACATCAATAGACTTAAAGATAAGAACCATATGATTATCTCGATAGAAGCAAAAAAAGCATTTGACAAAGTACAGCATCCCTTTATGTTCAAAACATTAGAAAAAATAGGGATAACAGGAAGTTACCTCGACATTGTAAAAGCTATCTATGCTAAGCCTCAGGCTAGCATCATTATGAATGGAGAAAAATTGAAGGCATTTCTTCTAAAATCTGGAACAAGACAGGGATGCCCTCTCTCACCACTTCTATTCCATATAGTTCTCGAAACACTGGCCAGAGCAATTAGACATACTAAACAAATAAAAGGCATAAAAATAGGAAAATAAGAACGCAAATTATCACTATTTTCGGGTGACATTATTCTATACATAGAAGACACAAAAAGGTGTACAAAAACTACTAGAACTAAAAAATGAATGACCTGCGACCCACCGGCAGGTCAGGCCCAGAAACCTGCAGAGGGTCACAGCTGCCCCACCCACCTGCAAGGTAGGCGATACCGTGACCACTGATAAAACAGGCCCAGTGGCCGTCTGACACATCACCCCGTTTGGGGGAGGGACAGAGCCGCCACCAGCACCTGTTAGGTAGACAGACCTGCAAACGACAGACAGAACAGGCCTAGCGGCCAGCAGAGGTGCAGAGCCGCTTCCCACGCCTGCAAGGGAGGCGAACCTGTGACCACCGAAAGAACAGGCCCACCGAAAGTAGAGGCACAGCAGCCTGCCGGCGTAGTAGGCACATTGCCCCAATTGGAGGAGGGGCAGAACCACCGCCAAAGCCTGCGAGGGAGACTTTGCAACTATATAAGAGCAATATAAATATATAGGGGGAAAATCAATAACAAAACAGTTTCACCAAGCAGAAAGAAACGCGATCAGTATGAAAAGACAAGGAAAGAAAGGACCACAAGCAATGCAGGTCAACTCAACTTTAGAAGAGGTAATATCTGCAGCAGATGGAATGTCAGATAAAGAATTCAGGATATACATGCTTCAGATTATCTGGAGTCTCAAGGAAGACATTAGACAGCATAATCAGACAATGAAAGACCACTTCGAGCACTTCGAAAATGAATTACATAAACAAATACAAGAAGCAAAAGATCAATTATACAGGGAGATCAAGGTTATAAAAAACAAACAAACAGAAATCCTGGAAATGCAGGAAACAATAAACCAAATTAAAAACTCAATTGAGAATACTACCAGCAGAGTAGAACACTTAGAAGATAGAACATCAGAAAATGAAGACAAAGTATTTCAACTGGAGAAGAACATAGACAGCTCAGCAAAGCTGTTAAGAAACCATGAGCAGAACATTCAAGAAATATGGGATAACATAAAGAGACCAAACTTAAGAGTCATTGGGATACAGGAAGGTATAGAGTTCCAAACAAAAGGAATGAGCAATCTATTCAATGAAATAATACGAGAAAACTTCCCAGACTTGAAGAATGAGACAGAATCCCATATCCTAGAAGCCTACGGGACGCCGAATGTGCAAAATCATAAGAGATCCACACCTAGACACATTATAATGAAGATGCCCAACATACAGAATAAGGAGAGAATTTTAAAAGCTACAAGAGAAAGGAAGCAGATTACATTTAGGGGTAAACCAATCAGGATAACAGCTGATCTTTCAACACAGACTCTGAAAGCTAGAAGATCCTTGAATAACATATTTGAAACACTGAAAGAAAATGGGTTCCAACCAAGAATTGTGTATCCAGCAAAATTAAGCTTCAGTATGGAAGATGAAATTAAAACCTTCCATGATAAACAAAAGTGAAAAGAATTTGCAGCTAGAAAACCATCTCTTCAAAACATCCTCGGCAAAACATTGCAGGAAGAGGAAATGGAAAATAACAATGAAAACCAACAGCGGGAGGGAGTACAGTAAAGAGGGGGAATAATCAAAGAGGAAAACAAACCATGTTTAGTAACATAAATAAACCAATATGACTGGAAGAACAACCCATATCTCAATAATAACCCTAAATGTTAATGGCTTAAACTCATGAATTAAGAGACACAGGCTAGTAGAATGGATCACAAAACAAGACCCAACAATATGCTGCCTTCAGTAGACGCATTTGATAGGAAAAGACATACATAGACTGAAGGTGAAAGGTTGGGAAATATCATATCACTCTTATGGACTTCGGAAACAAGCACGAGTGTCCATACTCATATCAAATAAAATAGATTTCAAGCCAAAGTTAATCAAAAGGGATGAAGAGGGACACTACATACAGCTCAAGGGAACCATACACCAACAAGACATCACAATCATAAATATATATGCCCCAAACAATGGTGCAGCTATGTTCATCAAACAAACTCTTCTCAAGTTCAAGAGTCTAATAGACCACCATACAATAATTATGGGAGACTTCAACACACCTCTCTCACCACTGGATAGATCTTACAAAGAAAAGTTGAATAAGGAATCTATAGAACTCAATAACATAATTAATAACCTAGACTTAATTGACATATATAGAATATACCACCCAAGATCAAGCAGTTACACTTTTTTCTCAGCAGCACTTGGATCCTTCTCAAAAATAGATCATATATTATGTCACATGGCAACTCTTAGACAATAGAAAGGAGTAGAGATAATACCATGCATCTTATCTGAACATAATGAAATGAAATTGAAAATCAACGATAAAAGAAGTAAGGAAAAATCATGCATCAATTGGAGAACGAAAAATAGGTTACTGAATGATAAATGGGTTATAGAAGACATCAAGGAGGATATTAAAAAATTCTTAGAGATAAATGAAAACACAGACACAACATATCGAAATCTATGGGACACATTGAAAGCAGTTCTAACAGGAAAATTTATTGCTTGGAGTTCATTCCTTAAAAAAAGAAACAAACCAACAAATAAATGATCTAATACTTCAACTCAATGTCCTAGAAAAAGAAGAGCAAAAAAACAGCAAAAAAGTAGAAGACAAGAAATAATTAAAATCAGAGCAAAAATTAATGAAATTGAAACAAAAGAAACAATTGAAAAAATTGACAAAACTAAAAGTTGGTTCTTTGAAAAAATAAATAAAATTGACAGACCCTTAGCCACGCTAATGAAGAGAAGAAGAGAGAGAACTCAAATTACTCGCATATGGGATGAAAAAGGCA
This sequence comes from Callospermophilus lateralis, assembly GCF_048772815.1. Taxonomy (NCBI): domain Eukaryota; kingdom Metazoa; phylum Chordata; class Mammalia; order Rodentia; family Sciuridae; genus Callospermophilus; species Callospermophilus lateralis. Next base: position 243,915 of record NW_027516543.1, on the reverse strand, counting down.
ATATCACAACAGACACTTCAGAAATACAGAAGATTATCAGAAATTATTTTGAATCCTTATACTCCAATAAATTAGAAGATAGTGAAGGCATCGATAAATTTCTTAAGTCATATGATTTGCCCAGATTGAGTTAGGAGGATATTGACAACCTAAACAGACGAATATCAACTGAGGAAATAAAGAAACCATCAAAAGACTACCAACTAAGAAAAGCCCAGGACCGGATGTGTATACAGCAGAGTTTTACAAAACCTTTAAAGAGGAACTAATACCAATACTTTTCAAGCTATTTCAGGAAAATGAAAAACAGGGAGAACTTCCAAATTCATTCTATGAGTCCAACATCACCCTGATTCCTAAACCAGACAAAGACACTCCAAAGAAAGAAAACTACAGACCAATATCTCTAATGAACCTAGATGCAAAAATGCTCAATAAACTTCTCGCGAACCGGATACAAAAACATATCAAAAAAATTGTGCACCATGATCAGGTAGGATTTATCCCTGGGATGCAAGGTTGGTTCAATATACGAAAATCAATAAATGTTATTCACCACATCAATAGGCTTAAATATAAGAACCATATGATCATCTCGATAGATGCGGAAAAAGCATTCGACAAAGTACAGCAACCCTTTATGTTCAAAACTCTAGAAAAACTAGGGATAACAGGAACATACCTCAATATTGTAAAAGAAATCTATGCTAAGCCTCAGCCTAGCATCATTCTGAATGGAGAAAAACTGAAGGCATTCCCTCTAAAATCTGGTACAAGACAGGCATGGCCTCTCTTACCACTTCTGTTCAACATAGTTCTTGAATCACAGGCCAGTGCAATTAGACAGACAAAAGAAATTAAAGGCATAAAAATAGGAAAAGAAGAACTCAAATTATCACTATTTGCAGATGACATGATTCTATACCTAGCAGACCCAAAAGGGTCTACAAAGAAACTATTAGAGCTAATAAATGAATTCAGCAAAGTGGCAGGATATAAAATCAACAGGCATAAATCAAAGGCATTCCTGTATATCAGCGACAAATCCTCTAAAATATATATGAGGACAACCACCCCATTCACAATATCCTCAGAAAAAATAAAGTACTTGGGAATCAACCTAACAAAAGAGGTGTAAGACTTATACAATGAATACTACAGAACCCTAAAGAGAGAATTGAAGAAGATCTTAAAAGATGGAAAAATATACCCTGTTCATGGAAAGGTAGAATTAACATCATCAAAATGGCGATATTAACAAAAGTTCTCAATAGGTTTAATGCAATGCCAATCAAAATCCCAATGGCATTTCTTGTAGAAATAGAGAAAGCAATCATGAAATTCATATGGAAAAATAAAAGACCCAGAATAGCAAAAACATTGCTAAGCAGGAAGTGTGAATCAGTCGGTATAGCTATACCAGACTTCAAACTATACTACAGAGCAATAGAAACAAAAACAGCATGGTACTGGTACCAAAACAGGCGGGTGGACCAATGGTACAGAATAGACGACACAGAAACCAATCCACAAAACTACAACTATCTTATATTCGATAAAGGGGCTAAAAGCATGCAATGGAAGAAGGCTAGCATCTTCAACAAATGGTGTTGGGAAAACTGGAAATCCATATGCAACAAAATGAAACTGAATCCCTTTCTCTCACCATGCACAAAAGTTAACTCAAAGTGGATCAAGGAACTTGATATCAAATCAGAGACATGGTGTCTGATAGAAGAAAAAGTTGGCTATGATCTACATACTGTGGGGTCGGGATCCAAATTCCTAAATAGGACACCCATAGCACAACAGTTAATAACTATAACCAACAAATGGGACTTACTCAAACTAAAAAGTTATTTTCTCAGCAAAAGAAACAATAAGAGAGGTAAATAGGTAGCCTACGTCCTGGGAACAAATCGTTACTCCTCACACTTCAGACAGAGCCCTAATATCCAGAATATACAAAGAACTAAAAAAATTAGACAATGAGATAACAAATAACCCAATCAACAAATGGGCCAAGGACCTGGACAGAAATTTCTCAGAGGAGGACATACAATCAATCAAGAAGTATATGAAAAAATGCTCACCATCTCTAGCAGTCAGAGAAATGCAAATAAAAACCACCCTAAGATACCATCTCACTCCAGTAAGATTGGCAGCCTTTAGGAAGTCAAACACCAACAAGTGCTGGCGAGGATGTCGGGAAAAGTGTACTCTTGTACATTACTGGTGGGACTGCAAATTGGTGCACCCAATTTGGAAAGCAGTATGGAGATTTCGTGGAAAGCTCGGGATGGAACCACCATTTGATCCAGCTATTCCCCTTCTCGGTCTATTCCCTAAAGACCTAAAAAGAGCACACTATAGGGCCACTGCTACATCCATGTTCATAGCAGCGCATTTCACAATAGCAAGACTGTGGAACCAACATAGATGTCCTTCAATAAAAGAATGGATAAAAAAATGTGGCATTTATACACAATGGAATATTACTCTGCATTAAGAAATGACAAAATCATAGAATTTGGAGGGAAATGGATGGCATTAGAGCAGGTTATGCTAAGTGAAGCTAGCCAATCCCTTAAAAACAAATGCCAAATATCTTCTTTGATATAAGGAGATTAACTAAGAACAGAGTAGGGACGAAGAGCATGAGAAGAAGATTAACATTAAACAGGGATGAGAGGTGGGAGGGAAAGGGAGAGAGAAGGAAAATTGCATGTAAATGGAAGGAGACCCTCAGGGGTATACAAAATTACATACAAGAGGAAATGAGGGGAAAGGAGGAAAAATATAAGGGGGAGAAATGAATTACAGTAGAGGAGGTAGAGAGAGAAGAGGGGAGGGGAGGGGGAGGGGGGATAGTAGAGGATAGGAAAGGCAACAGAATACAACAGTCACCAGAATGGCAATATGTAAATCAATGGTTGTGCAATTGATGTGATTCTGCAATCTGTATATGGGGTAAAAATGGGAGCTCATATCCCACTTGAATCAAAGTGTGAAATATGATATATCAAGAACTATGAAATGTTTTGAACAACCTACAATAAAATTAATTAAAAAAAAACCAGCATGGTACTGGTACCAAAACAGGCGGGTGGACCAATGGTACAGAATGGAGGACACAGAGATTAATCCAAAAAGCTACAACTATTTTATATTTGATAAAGGAGCTAAAAGCATGCAATGGAGGAAATATAGTATCTTCAACAAATGGTGTTGGGAAAAATGGAAATCCATGTGCAACAAAATGAAACTGAATTCCTTTCTCTCGCCATGCACAAAAGTTAACTCATAGTGGATCAAGGTGCTAGATATCAAATCAAAGACTCTGTGTCTGATAGAAGAAAAAGTTGGCTCTGATCTACATATTATGGGATCGGGCTCCAAATTCCTTTATATGACATCCATAGCACAAGAGTTAATAACAAGAATCAACAAATGGGACTACTTAAACTGAAAAGTTTTTTATCAGCAAGAGAAAGAATAAGAGAGGTAAATAAGGAGCATACATCATGGGAACAAATTTTTACTCCTCACACTTCAGATAGAGGCCTAATATCCAGAATATACAAAGAACTCAAAAAATTAGACAATAAGATAACAAATAACCCAATAAACAAATGGGTCAAGGACTTGAACAGACACTTCTCAGAGGAGGACATACAATCATTCATCAAGTACATAATAAAATGCTCACCATTTCTAGCAGTCAGAGAAATTCAAATCAAAATCACCCTAAGATACCATCTCACTCCAGTAAATTGGTAGCCATTATGAAGTCAAACAACAACAAGTGCTGGCAAGGATGTGGGGTAAAAGATACTCTTGTACATTGCTGGTGGGACTGTAAACTGGTGTGGCCAATTTGGAAAGCAGTATGGAGATTCCTGGGAAAGCTGTGAATGGAACCACAATTTGACTCAGCTATTGCCCTTCTCTGACTATTCCCTGAAGACCTTAAAAGAGAGTAATACAGGGATACTACCACATGGATTTTCATAGCAGTACAATTCACAATTGATACACTGTGGATCCAACCCAGATGCCCTTCAATAGATGAATGGATAAAAAAATGTGGCATTTATACACTATGGAGTATTACGCAGCACTAACAAATGACAAAATCATAAAATTTGCAGAAAAATGGATGGCACTGGAGCAGATTATGCTTAGTGAAGATAGCCAATCCCTAAAAAATAAATACCAAATGTCTTCTTTGATATAATGAGAGCAACTAAGAACAGAGCAGGGAGCAATAGCAGGAAGAAAAGATTAACTTTAAACAGAGACATGAGGTGGGAGGGTAAGTGAGAGAAAAGGGAAATTGCATGGTAATGGAGGGAGACCCTCATTGTTACACAAAATTACATATTGTTGTGAGTGGAATGGGAAAATAAACATGGAGTGAAATAAATTACAGTAGATGGGGAAAAAAGAGAAGATCGGAAGGAAGGGGAGGGGAGATAGTAGAGTATAGGAAAGGTAGCAGAATACAACAGTAGCTAATAGGGCATTATGTAAAAATGTGGATGTGTAATCAATGTGATTCTGTAATCTCTATTTGGGCTAAAAATGGGAGTTCATAAGCCACTTGAATCTAATGTATGAAATATTATATGTCAAGAGATTTTTAATGTTTTGAGCAACCAATAAAAGAAAAAAAGTAGCAATATATATGCCAATCGAAATTCATCATGAAATATATATAATCCACAGATCGAAAAATATTCATTTTACTGAACATGGATTAATGTATAATGTTATTCAACTAGGAAGCTCACCCATAGGTTGAATTTTCAGTTCCAACAGCATTTAGGAGGAGTTATCCTTTCTCACAATTTGCATCTGCCAATTCAGTTACCTCACAAGTATGTACGTGTGGTACCAGGTAGAATTCTATATGTGCATATAAAAATACATGTGCTGAATTGGCTACAGAGAAAGGGAGACAGGAATTCACATATTTGTTAATTTTAAAAACACATGTAGAACTATTTCAAAAAAAAAATGACTAGATTTATAACTCCTACACTATATAATGCAAAAGGCAATTGTAACAATACACCATGCCTCCTCTGATCTGCTTGTATTTCTATTCTGTTTGGGTTATTTTTCACAATCATATTAGAATTATTAGAGTATAGTAGGGTATGTGTTAGTTTCAGGGCTTCAGTATTTCAAATAGAAAATTGAAAAATGAATCGAATGTGTATGTAAATATGTGCTACACAAAAATCTTCCCACTCACATTCAGAACAATGCCTTGATATTACCTTGGCCCAAGTAAGACACAATTAGAGTAGAAAAGTGTGAAAATCTGTGAATACATATCTGGAATGGAATATGCTCAGGAGTTCACAACCTTGGTGGTGGTAGAGGAGTTTCCAAACGTAAAGAACAGTGTAAACACTCCACAAACATGGAGCTCTGCTCGCCTAAGACTTCTTGGAAAACTGCCTCTGAGGTTGGGCACTTGAAATATATGTTGTTGTCATGAGCTTTAACTTCCTTTGTAGTGAGACCATCAAAATGGGTCTGCATCTATGTGACCTGGAAGACATGGTTTCTTATATTCCAATGACCATGAGGCAGCAATGCTGAATTCTCTCTTTGTATGTAAACTGTGGCCACTGGAGGCTAAGTGTCTCCTCGTGTGGACTGTGAAGACATTTGGTCATCCTCCACTTTTCGTGGTGTTTCTTGCTGCTGCACTGGGAATTTGGTATTTGCTTCACCAAATACAAGGAGTTCTACTAGGATACAGTGCTGAAGGGAGTTCTGTCACGTGTGGTGGGTCAGGGTCTGCAGGAGAATGCACCAACCAGGCTTCTATCCCACACAGCTTGCCCCAATAACCATAGTAAACTGATTCTGAACATTGCCCTGAACCTCTCCATATAAAAAATGCCTTTACATATAAGTGTCTGATTTCTGCACTATGTCAGTCATAATCCATTTGGAAGCCAATGGTCGATCCACATGGCCCCACCATGGTGTTTTATCACACACCTGCCCACCACTGCTCTAGGCCCACTAATCAGCAGGATACAAATTACTGGCATCTCTGTTCTACACCATTTTCATAAAACCCAGTAAAACAAGGCATTCTCTGGTATACACATGATCAACCACAGGACTTCCAAAGATTCTCCAGTGCCACCTGGTCATGGAAATTTCAAAATTTTCATGGTATTTATCCAGCCATTTTTCAAAGATTAAGTTGGAGGCACTGTGGGTTTCAAATCATTCAGGAACCATTAAGTGTTGAGAAAGCTCATTTCAATGAAAGCTCTGGAGAACACTCACAGGCAAGGCTTCTCAAAGAGTTGCCAAAAGGTCACATGAAGCCAGGCAAATTGAGGCCTACAATGTGAGGTCCATGTGTGTTTTGACTCTCAACTATACCTGCCAATCTTTCAGAATAAAATCATGTGATATCCTGGCTGAGGTTCCCATTGTTTTGTGGAAAGACACCCTGGGCCTAGATCTCAGTTTCCATTGGTGAGTCTCATGCATGGCCTTCTAAAATCCCAACACAATTCATGGCAATACTTCTCTGAGTTCAGTTCCAGAACTCAGTCTCTAAGGGGAATCACACCAGAGTTCAAGCCCAGGTGGAACCAGTCATTCCTTCCAACCACCACAAAAATGACCACAATTAAAATCAAAACACTCCCACAGGGCCCTCATCTTCTTCCATATAGACACTCATCATAACCTCTGGCTGGAGATTTCTATGAGGGTCACAGCCTAAGAAAGTGTAAAAAATAAGCTCACTTGCCCCTCATTTGCCTAAAATCATGGTGGCCTGGACACTCCTCCTGTGAACCTGGAGTGATCAAATATTCCTGCTGTTAAAGTGTTCCGCTTCTCCAATTTGAGGCCTACTGGCTGTGAGGTATAGATTCTTTATGTGATTTGGAGTCATGAGAAAACCCAAGCACATATGGGCAAGCCTCTGCAGGGATTTGAAGAACTCATTTAATCCAAAGAATCCCTATTCTCACTTAATGGAGGTCAGGAACCTAAAACAAGAAGGCAAAAAAATTCATCCACAATGACTTCTCTTTTGGCCATTTCGGTTTGGGAAGCACATGGGATTTTTCTTTAGATCCATTGGGTGCTGAGAATCTAAGTCACAGCCTCACACAAGGACCAGAGACTGATTCAGACACATCCCATTCCAAAGCAATTAAGCAAAGAGCCACAGGTGAAGCCCATTCATTTCCATATGAAAACAGTTTTCTTCAGGCTTCACAAAGGGTTGGCATGAGGCAAAGACCTTCCTGAAATTCAGGGTAATTGAAACACAAGTAAGCAAATGGCCCAAGAAGGGTTTCTTCACTGAGACTTTACTGGTCACACTGATATCTGAGTTTTCTGAGATGCTCTCAATCTCTTCAGCTATCCAGTACATGGCCATGTCACAGAGCCTTGTGGTGTTACATATCTGGGACACAAAACCATGAGCGTATTCTGTAGAGTGGCCAGAATTCATGAAGAAAACAGTAACTTAAGAAGACAGTAGGTGTTGCCCATCCATAAGGCAAAGTGAAGTCCATTAATCTATTGGGCAGTATTAATGTGGGGAAGCTTTCTACTAGAGAAAACAAATCCATTGATGCATTCTCTTTTCTAATGTCTACAACCACGGATACAGTGGGATACACAGACATAGAAACCCTCACAATGTCAAAGGACTTACTAGAAACAGTTCACTCCACACCAGAAAAAAACACCTTTCCTACCTATTCTCAGAACATGAGAAAAAAACCACAAACTCACACCCACAACGGCAAAGCCACCTCCTTCCCCCAAGTAGGTCTGTGACTATCCAGAGTGTCTTCTGACTGGTGGGCCATATTATGTTCCCCCGAAATGGCCTGTCCTCTCTCAGATCTGGTCTCCTTGGCCAACTATGTGAAGTTGTCAGGAGACAGCGGTGAGCCACTACCTGCTTTCTCAGGGAAGGTGCCTCTTCAGAGCTCTGCTGGCAATTGGCCATCCTCACAACAGTAGGTACCAAGAAAGACTGACTCTGTCCTTGGAAAAAGCAAACAAGTTAGCCCAATGGAACTAGGACTGGGACTGGCTCTGGGTGCCTGTCTTCCTGGATTCCAAGTTCAGAGAATTCAATCACCAAGGAAGTGAGGAGAGGTCACTTCCTTCAGGAACTGAATGAGGTCACTGCCTTGAAAACCACCTTGTCCTAACAGTTGCTTCCAAGGGTCCCATGAGATGGAGGCTGCCCCAACATCCTCTGACACATTCAGAAGTTAGAATGGAATATCAACCTTAGGCACCCAGGTACAGATCTCCACACAGGCCTGGTTTCTTCCAACTTCTTTACAATAAGAAAAGAGAGGCTGACTTAGACCCATCAATTCATCCTGACCAGGTTGTTTGCCATGGAAGATTTCTATTGCTCTCTCAGGTCCAACATAGCTGCATAAATCTTCTCCAAGGATCATTTCTGCATGGATCTTTGAGGTTCTCAGAAGGTGGAAGATCACCTACATTCCTATATTGTAAGACCAACTCTGTCCCTGCTCTTCTGTAAGTTATATTGATGGAACAGTGTATGTTTAGGGTTAATAACATGTTTGATTTGGGTTAGGAATCATTTTGCGAGATGAATAATGGTATTGGCAACCTTCGATATTTACAAGAGTATATAGGTGAAATATAAGTATGAAAGCAGAAAATTAGGAAAGATTTGAAGCCCAGAAGGGAATTGGACCCTTAAGTGGTATACTTAGCTTTGAGTTATGTGCTGCACAGTTGTCTCAGATAAATCAATATACAATGGCATAGGACCTTGTACCTTGGATGATTGAATGTTGAAGAGAACATCCAGTCAAAAAGCGATATTCAGTACGATGAGGAAGGTAGTAGTTAGGTTTAGAATGAAGAGTGAGTATTGGATTTGAACAAAAAGTTCTTTAGCAATAGGGTTTCGGTTAGAGAGTGAGTGTTAATGTCAGCACATGTGAAGAGTCAGTCACAATGATGAACTGGGGAAAATATGAGGGAAAGCAGATATCAATAAAGACATTAGGAAATCAAGCAAAGTACAAAGTGAGTGATAGGATTAGACATTTTCAACAGGCTTGAGGTTGAATATATAATCTTAGGAAGAATCAAATATGTAGTCACCAATAGGATTGACATTTGAGAGCATTAGGCAACCTGGACATAGATGTTTTTAGTAATCCATGCTCACTTTCCATTTAGGCTTTGGTACAATTGAAAGTGTGACCTTTGCTTCTTGTGTCCAGAATATTTCTGTGATAAAATGTATATGTATATCACGTGACATGAGTATTTCTTCCACCATTTCCAGGAGCAATATTTTGAAGACATATAAATTTGTATTGGGGTACAAATAGGTATACCCTCTGTCTATGAATATATCAATAACGCATGAATAGACCATACTGGGAATAAATAATATAACTGGATCCACTTTAAATAATGGATTGAATGGATATCTGAAAATATATAAGAAATGTTATAAAGATGCACAATCAATCATTCCAACCAGTTATATATCTAATGGTCATCTTAGGGTTATGTTTTATCATGAAGGATGTGTGAGTTTTGCTTAAAAATTGATCATGGAAATTGAAAATAATATATTTGAAAAAAGTCTCATGAAAAGACCAGTCAAGAAACATAGGGAAATACATGTGTTCTGGAGCAAGAAGTGATTGAAAGTGAAACAAATGCCTATAAATTTGCTAAGTAGTGGATGAAATATATATCCTATGATGTGCATAAACTGAAGAAATAGTAATGTACCAGTGTTGAATAATAATTAATGTCAAAATACACATCATGTCCCATAGGAATCTACTAGCATTGATGTTAAACTAGGTCAGTTAATGTAGAAATACTAGGATTTGTTTTCACCTTTCACTGAAGTTAGTTTTCAGTACTAGGAAACAAATATGTATTTCAGGTGGATGAATATTTCTGAGAATAATCTTGTGAAAAGTTGATTATTAATCCACATACATGAACATGAATGAATTTAGGGAGTGTATATAAGACACATATATTTCATATTTTGAAAAATCTGGAGATTTATTTTATATATATATATATATATATATATATATATATATATATATATATATACACACACACACACACAAACACACACACAAACAAAGACATTCAAAAGTAGAATTATATATGCCAATCGAATTTCACCATGAAATATATATCATCCACAGATCCAAAAATATTCATTTTACTGAACATGGATTTATGTATAATGTTATTCAACTAGGAAGCTCACCATTAGCTTGAATTTTCAGTTCCAACAGCATTTAGGTGGAGTAATCTCTTCTCACAAATTGTATCTGCAATGTCAGGCACCTCACAAAAATGTACGTGTGATATCAGGTAGGATTCTATATGTGTATATAAAAATTAATGTGCTGAATAGGTTACAGCGAAAGGGAGATAGGAATTCACATATTTGTTAACTTTAATACACATATAAAACTATTTCAATTAAAAAATGACTAGATTTATAACACCTACCTTTTATCTTGCAAAAGGCAAGTCCAATATACACCATGCCTCCTCTGAACTGCTTGTATTTCAATTCCGTTTGGGTTATTTTTCTCCATCATATTAGTATTTGTAGTTAGCGTCTAGAAGGGTATGGGTTATTGTCAGGAATTCAGTATTTCAATTGGAAAATTGGAAAGTGAATCCAATGTGTATGCAATTATGTGCTGCACAATATTCTTCCCACTCTCATCCAGAACAATGGCTTGACATTAACTTCGCCCCAAGTAAGACGCAATTAGAGAAGAAGAGTTAGAAATTCTGTGAATACATATCTGGAATGGAAAATGCTCAGGAGTTCACAACCTTGGAGGTGGTAGAGGATTTTCCAAAAGTAGGGGACAGGGTTGATCACCCAACATGATCTTTCATTAAAATTGTGAGCCATCTTGCCACAAAGCCATGAAAAGATAATTTTTGCTTTACTATAAATTACTGAAAATTCTGAACCTGCTTAGAATGCCTGACCATGTTTTGAACTCACCCATGCCTGGCTCTCTGACCAGAAAACGGCCCTCTCTGAAACTTTAATGACACCTCATAAATATTCGCCTTCCCTGGCCAGACAATGACCCTCTCTGAGGCTCTAATGGTCCTCATAATTTCTGATGCTGGGGCCAGAAAAAACAAATGTAAACTACAATTAGTGTGATGCTTGTCAAAGTTCTGTTTTCTGTAACCCCCCTTTTGTGTAACTTTCTGGGCTATAAAGCTGGGCTGTAGGAAAGGTGGGGTTGCTGTCTTGTTCCCGCCATTTTGAGAGGGAGAGGCAGCCCGGCTGCTTGAAATATTAAGCTTGCCTTAATTTTATTTTAATTGGAGTCAGTGGTCTTTTCTTGTGTCCTGGACTAACATTTTGGAGTTCCCCAGCAACATGACCCGACCAGATCACAAAGCCATACTGCTGGAAATTCTGAAGCTGGCCTATCCTCCAAGACTCCAGGCTGGAGAGCCAAGTTCCAAGGCCTTGGAATGAGCCTTCAGTCCGTGGATCACTGCAGTGAACCATCGCACTAAAACTATTATCAAGCACCTGGTGGAGGAGGCCTTCATAGGTAAGAGGCGCCTTTATAACATCTGATATCCGGTTAAGGGAGTTCTCTTCTGATGACAGAGAGGTGGCCTGGGAAGGCTCACATATACTCCTGTCCGGGACAGTAATAGGAATCCTTCTTTCCTCTGTTCTTTTCTGTAGGGAATACCTCTGAAAGTGTAGAGAGGTGCCGACTGGCACGCAGGAGCTCCTACCCCGGAGCTTTAGCAAGACGCTGCATTGCTCCTCTGGTTTTCTGTTTATTCGCCGAGTTTCTGTTTTTTTTGTGTGTGTTTTGTTCTGTGTTCTAAATGTTTTTTATTTGTTTGTTTTTGTGCGTTTTGTTGTGTGATTTCTGTGGTAAAAACTTAAGGATATTGGACGTGAAAATGGGTAATAAAGCATGTAAGCCTGTCACCCCTTTGGACTGTGTTTTAAAGAAATGGGATGCACTATACCCCCCTTTGTTAAGCAGGATGAGAGAAGCCCCTAGCTGGCTGTCTGGAGCACACCCACTGCAGAGGGCAATGCCTGCTGGAGACCTAATAACTGAGTATCTCCCAGGTTAACAAGTGAAGCTCCTTTAAAACCCCTTGTCCCTCCAGATCAAGAGAGTCACAACTTTGGACAGAGTCCCCTGTTTTTATCCTTTGTTAGCAAAGCAGTAAACCTCCCTTTTACTTTTTCTCAAACCCTGTCCTTATATTAAATTGGTATTAATTGGCTTCAAGGTCCAGAACCGAAATTTAAGTTACAAATTTTGATACCCCCCCGACCCCGGAATTTTTGAGAGCTGACTACTGAAATGTTGGGAGATTCAGCGTGCTTGGGGTGGAACCAAACCAGAGGAGCTAATCCTGTTTAAGTAAAAGACGGGACTGAGGGACTCCCAGCAGCTGCCGAAGTCCTGTTGCTTCAGTAAATTCCCTCCTTCCTTCCCTGCACTGTAAGTATAATGCCACCTCTGTTTTCTTAAAAAAGAGAAAAAGAAAAAGGAGACACTAAATGCAGTAAAGTCACCATGGAGACCTTTGATATTACATTTCAGGTTGCCCCTCTGTGAAAACATCTTATGCCCTTGTGGGGACATCTATCATGCCACTGGTGTAGGAGATTTTTCTCTTATCTGCTGTTTTAAAGGCTTCTTTCCTGTCAGCCATAGTCTGGAGCTCCTTTCTGTCTGTCTTTTGTCTTTGTTTCTGGCCATTTAAGACATGTGCAATAATGTGTTGATATTATAAATTGTTTCTTGGGAATGATCTTAGCTGAATGTGTGTCTAAATGATGATGTTTTATTGTAACAATATGGTATCTGGATGAGTTTTTGTAGCATTGCTCAATCTTGCAGTTAAAAGTCGGGTTTAGGTAATTTTTTAGTTTATGATTTCAGATAATTCATGCCAGAGAACTTAAATACTTAAAATGGAAAACTAAAGAATTCTACTTCCAAGTTGGCAAGTAACTTCCCAATCATTTAGTCTTTTTTTTCACCAATTTTTAATTGGGTAGCCTGGGTAAATGTCACAGTGTGTCAGTGCATTAATTTGGACAAGGATAGTAAATCATAGTATGGTATCTGTTGACAAAACAAGATGTTAAGGTATAAAATTTTGAATTGTATCTTAAAATTGTATCATAATTTTCAACATCCTCACCTGAAAATTATGGTTAAAGTGCCTTAGGCCTGAGGTGTCCGCTCAGAATATCAGTTTTGTCCAGCTCCTTCCAGAACTCAGCCAGGACTTATGTTGAAATGTAAATGAAAGAAGCCTACAAGCTCAGTAGGAGACTGATCTGATGTCTAAGTGGGAAAAAAAAAAAGGTAAATCGTATGGTATTTACTAATTACTGGCCAGTCATTTTTTCTAGGACTCTCATTTTTTTCCTTAGATTCTGTATTTTTTTTGAGCTCATTATTTTGATCCTAGAGAACTAGGTTAATATTTTTCTCATCAGTTCTATCTTTGACCAACAGTGGAGTTCTGAAACATTACAATGGAGATTTCACCTGTGAAAAGCTACAAGGCCTTACTATTATTATTTGTGCACACTTTTGTTATGTGTTGTATGTCCATATATCCATATGTTCGTATATCATATATATGATATACAAATTAACATATATAAGGAGCGATCATTAAAAAAAAAGCACTCATAAAAACAAATTTTAAAAATTGGATTCGAAGATCTTTAATTCACGTGAGTTAAATGGTTCACTTTAAATTTGGATAAACAAATAACAATAAATGTCTTTAAATTTAAGCTTACAAGTTTTTCTAGCTGCTCAAAAATCTAATAAAATATTAATGTCTATAAAATGTCTAATATGCCTTGGTTCTAGGACTTTTCCTTTAACAAAAAAATGGTTTACACTGTTCAATACATTTCTCTAATATTTTGATAAATAAGTGAAGTAAATTTGATATGGGATTACTCATTCATGAGTACTTTTGTTAGATATCTGATTGATTTAGTAAGGTCTGTATAAGTTTGTTCTAAAGTCTGTATAAGATTGTAAAAATCAGTCATGTGATAAAGCGACACAAATTTCTGAAAACAAAAGTTTACCCATAACATTGTGTTTATTTTTATTTTTCTAGAGCAAGCAACCATAAAAATTAAACAACTGATTAAATAAGAACTGTTATTTTAGAGCACTGTACTGGAATTTCTTTAAAAGCTAAATTTGGTTAATGTAAAAACATCAATGTCATTGTGATGCTATTAATGTGCTCATATCTTCCAGGTATACAAGTCTGTAAGGTAGAAACTTTAAAAGAGCATTACATCAAGCTGGTGTTCTGAAGTTGTATGGTAAAAAAAAAATATATATATATTGGGGATTTATTTACTTGTTATCAATAAGATATGTAAAGTTTTAAGTTACTTTTTACATTGGGGAAAAATTTAAATATATTTTTAAGTTAATGATCTCCTAATCTATGTAAAGGTTAAAAACTTTCAGCCTTTCTTTAATTCATGTTTTAAATGTGATATCATATGGTGTTAGCTAATGTTCATGTGACCTCAAACAATTTGTGTAAACTGTGTAAGATGATAAATAAAAAAAAAAAGATCAGCTTTAGAACTAAAAGACTTAAGATTTATATAGAGCCCTGCCTTACCTGAGATAAGGCTCTGTGTCTCATCTTACAACATGTGAGAATAACTACGAAAGCAGTAGGTCAGATGTTATTTAATTTAAAGTTACGTTCAGAAGTTTTTTTTTTTTTTCTGTCAAGACTACTAGGATCTCAAAAAGGGGATATAATTTATAACTCAGCCAAAAATTCAGGGTAGCTATTACACGAACTAAGTATTTTTACTCTTGTTAATTTTATTTTGTAATTTCCTTATAAGTTAACTAAAGATTCCCTGTTAGTGTTTTACAAAAGAGTTGCTTTTGAACACAACATTGGTTAATTTAAGATAATAAGGCATCACCTACAAGACAGAAAAATACAGATCCCAAATAATAAAAAGATAAATAATTTTAAATTATAGACATTAAAGCACAGTACTCTTAATATAAGGCTGTTAAAATTTATTTGTTGGATGTTTAAGATTAGGATTTAAAATTTAATTTAAATGAAAAGGGACAATAAAACAAATTTTGGCTCTTGACCTCTGAGTCAGTTTGTATCCAGGGAACAGGAGACTTCTCTAAAGAACTTTGCAACTCTCAGCCACATAAACTCCTGATCAGGAAGATTAATGAGGCCACTGGAGGACAGAAAGCCAATCAGTGCATTTTCTACGAAGAAGAGAGTCATCAGAGAAGGGAGATATTCCTGATGCTTCTGAGAGAAGCCACATGGTCAAGCAAGACCTGGAATCACCTAGCGCAAATGGCACTAGCAGAACTGAGAAGCTGCTCTCAAGTTTCCCCAGAAATGACTCCCATAAAATCTCAGCTGACTGTTAACAATAGATAGAAACAAAAGTCAGTTTTACTGCTTCATCTTAAACTCTTAGCAAAGACAGATAAACCCAAAATACAGCCATTTCTGGGCATTTTAAATAATAATAGTTATAATAATATTTTAACGTATACACTTTATGGTAGCCTCCCAAAATAAGTAAGACTGGAGGCTACAAAGAAAGATTCTCAGAGAGGAATGCCTGATGAGAATAAAAAGAGACTATCAAGAGGAGCTACCAGAGGCAGAAGTTTTTTGTTTAAGGCCTACAGATATTCCTAACCTACACAGGTAGGCTTGGTGTTTGCTAGTATGATTATCCAGCCCTGACTAACAGAATTAAAGGTTTCTCTATTACACACAGAGGTCATACTAGTAAAAGGAATTTGCAAGATCAGATGACATTAAATTATTAAACTGTATCTTATGGGGTGGGACAACTGTGAAACTAAAAGTTAAATATTAAGTTGAAAGTCCTGATAACTGGGGATATTGAAGACAGATGAGGGGACATCTATACAGTGACTTGTTTCAGCAGCTGCAACATTTATTCAGTACTCATGGTTTTTGTTTCTCTCATAGAAGAACCCATCCCCAGATGACTTTACAAACTGTTCTACCACAACCAGACTTCAAACCGAACTGACTTCTAAAAGGCAACTCATGTCCCTCATGCTGTGCCCCCTGATGTCACCCTCTCTCAGCTCAGAAGAAGCCAAAATGAGTGACGCCACTCTTCTTACAACAATGGAGCCAAAAATAAATAGACTTTCATTTTAAGTAATTAATTAAGTCAGGTAAAATCAGGGAGACTGGTTTTGTGTGAGTTCAAAAAATATGGAGACTGTTACGTGAGGTATTAAAATTCCCTCAGTGCTCTTCCCCTACCCTATCAAAGATTTGAAAGGGACACATTAGAAAAGGGGGGAATGATAGACCCAACCTGATCTTTTATTAAAATTGGGATCCATCTTGCCACAAAGCCATGAAAAGAAAATTTTGGCTTAACTATAAATTACACCAAATTCTGAACCTGCTTGCAATGCCTGCCCGTGGCCTTGAACTCACCCATGCCTGGCTCTTTGACCAGGAACAGCCCTCTATGAAACTTTATTGACACCTCATAAATACTGGCCTTCCCTGGCCAGACAATGACCCTCTCTGAGGCTCTAATGGTCTTCATAAATTCTGATGTTGGGGCCAGCAAATATATATATATATATATATATATATATATATATATATATATATATGTAAACTACGATTAGTTTGATGCTTGTCAAAGTTCTGATATTTTAACCCCCCTGTAGTGTAAAATTCTGGGTTATAAACCTGGGCTGTAGGAAATTTGGGTGGCTGTCTTGTTCCCACTGTTTTGGGAGGCAGAGGCCACCTGGGCAGTGGAAAATATAAGCTTGCTTTAACTTGATTTTAATTGGAGTCAGTGGTCTTTTCTTGCATCCTGGTCTAATAGGTAAATGCTATCAAACAAGGAGCTCTGCCAGCCTGAAGACTTCCTTAGAAACTGCCTCTGATGATGGGCACTTGACATATATGTTGTTGTCAGGAGCTTTAGCTTTCTTTCTAATGAGACCATCAAAGCTGGATCTGCATCTATGTGACCTGGAGGGCATGGTTTCTTGTTTTTCAAAGGACATGAGGCAGCAGTGCTGAATTCACTCTTTGTAGGTAAACTGTCGCCACTGAAGGCTAAGTGACTCCCCGTGTGGACTGTGAAGCAATTTGGTCATCCTCCACTTTTCGTGGTGTTTCTTGCTGCTGCACTGGGAATTTGTTATTTGCTTCACAAAATACAAGGAATTCAGCTGGGACACAGTGCTGGAGGGAGTTCTTTCACATGAGATGGGTCAGGGTCTGCAGGAGAATGCATCAACCAGGCTTCTATCCCACATAGCTTGTCCCCTTGACCATTGCACCTGATTCTGAACATTGTCCTGAAACATCTCCATATAACAAGATGCCTTATATCTAGAGTTATCAGACGTATAAGTGATTCCTGGCTGCACAATGTCAGCCACAAGCCATTTGGAAGTCAATGGCAGATACACATGGCCCGACCACAGATGTTTTATCACACACCTGCACACCACAGCTCTGGGCCCACTACTCAGCAGGCTCCAACATACTGGTATCTCTGTTCTACATCATTTTCATGAAACCTAGTCAATCAAGGCACTGTCTGGTACACACTTCATCAGCAAGAGGACATTGAAAGGTTCTCCAGTGCCACCTGGTCATGAAAATTTCAAAAATTTCATGGTATTTATCTAGCCATTTTTCAAGGATGAAGTTGGAGAAATTGTGGGTTTCAATTCATTCAGGAACCATTAATGTTTGAGGAAGCACATTTCAAGGAAACTCTGGAGAATTCTCAGAGGCAAGGCTTCCCAAAGAGTGGCCAAAAAGACACATGAAGCCAGGCCCATTGAGGTCTACAATGTGAGGCCCATGTGTGTTTTGACTGTCAACGATGGCTGCCAAGTCTTTCAGTATAAAATAATGTGATGCCCTGGCAGAGATTGACAATGCTCTGTGGAAAGCCACCCTGGGCATTGATCTCAGTTTCCAAAGGCAACTCTCATGCGTGGTCTCCTAAAATCCCAACACAATTCATGGCAATACTTCTCTGAGGTCAGTTCCTGAACTCAATCTGTAAGGGGAATCACACCAGAGTTCAAGCCCAGGTGGACCTAGGCATCTCTTCCAACCACCAAACAAATGACCACAATTAAAACCAAAACACTCCCAAATGGCCCTCATCTTCTTCCACATAGACACTCTTCATAACCTCTGGCTGGAGGTTTCCATGAGGGGCACAGCCCAAGACAGTTTTCCAAATGAACTCCCTTGCACCTCATTTGCCTAAAGTCAGGGTGGCCTGGACTCCCTTCCTGTGAACCAATAGTGATCAAATAGTCCTGCTCTTAATACTGCTCTGCTTCTCTAATTTGAGGCCTACTGACTGTCTGGTATATATTCTTTATGTGAATTGGTGTCATGAGAAAACACAAGCCCTTATGTGCTAGCCTCTGTAGGGCTTTGAAGAACTGATTTGACACAAAGGATCCCTATTCTCACGTGATGGAGGTCAGGAAGCTTACAGAGGAAGGCGAGAGACTTCATCCACAATGACTGCTCTTTTGGCCATTTTCGTTTTGCATGCACACTTGGAAACTTTCTTTAGATCCATCAGGTGCTGAGAATCTAAGCCGCTGCCTCACACAGGGCAAAGAGGATGATTCAGCCACATCTCTTTCCAAAGCAATTAAGCAAAGAGCCACAGGTGATGCCCATTCATTTCCATTTGAAAACTCTTTTTTTCTGGCTTCACAAAGGGGTTTCCTGAGGCAAAGATCTTTCTGACATTTAGGAAAACAGAACAATAGGTAAGCAAAAGGCCCAGTGCAGTGTTTTTCCACTGAGACTTTAATGGTCACACTGATATGTGAGTTTTCTGAGATGCTTCTATTCTCTTCAGCTATCCAGTACATGGCCATGTCACAGAGCTTGGAGGTGGTACATATCTTGGAAACCAAACCATGAGGCTATTCTGGAGAGTGGCCAGTATTCAGGAAGAAAACAAGAACTTAGGAAGATAGTAGGTGTTGCCCATCCATAAGGCAAGCCTCTCTCCATTCTTAAATTGTGCAGTATGAATGTTGGGATGCTTTCTACTAGACAGGACACAACCATTGATGCATTCGCTTTTCAAATGTCTACAACCACAGATACAGTGGAATGCACAGACATAGAAACACTCGCGTTGTCAAACGACTTTCTAGAAACATTCCAGTCCAAACAAACAAACAGTCTTTCCTACCTATTCTCAGAAAAGAGACAAAACCACAAACTCACACCAACACCCACAACGGCACCTCCTTCCCCCAAGTATGTTGGTGAATATATTGAGTGTCCTCTGACTGGTGGTCCATACTATGTTCCCCCAAAATGGCCTGTTCTGTCTCAGATCTGGTCTCCTTCGCCAACTCTGTGAAGTTGTCAGGAGCCATGGTTGAGCCACTACCTGCTTTCTCAGAAAAGGCTCCTCTTCAGAGGTCTCCTGACATTTGGCCATTATCACTTCAGTAGGTACCAACAAAGACTGACTCTGTCCTTGGTAAATCCAAACAATTGAGACCACTGGGACTGGGACTGGGACTTACTCTGGGTGCCTGGCTTCCTGGATCCCAAGTTCAGAGTGTTCCATCACCAAGGAAGTGTGTACTGATATTTGCTTCTAAGGGTCCCAGGAGATGGAGACTGCCCCTACTTTCTGTGACAGTTTCAGAAGTTAGAATGGTATATCAACAATAGGCACCCGGGAACAGCTCTTCTCACAGGCCTGGTTTGGTCCATCTTCTCTATATTAAGAAGAGAAAGGCTGATTCAGATACATCTCTTCATCCTGACCCGGTTGTTTAACATTGAAAATGACTTTTGCTCTCTCAGGTCCTTCATAGCTGCCTTCTTCTCCATGTATCATTTCTGCATGGACCTTTGAGGTTCTCATCAGGTGGAAGATACCCTACAATCCAGTATTGGAAGACCAACTCTCTCCCTGATCTTCTGTAAAGTTAGATTGAGGGAACAGTGTATGGTTAGGGTTAACAACATGTTCAATTGGGTTAGGAATAATTCTGCAGGATGAATAATGGTTATGGGAACATGTGATATTTACAAAATATACAGTTGAAATATAGGTATGAAAACAGAAATCTAGGTGAGATTTGATGCCCAGAAGGGCATTGGGGCCTTGATTGGGATACTTAGCTTTGAATTAATTTCTGCACAGATGTCTCAGATAAATCAATATACAATGGTATAGGATATTGTACCTTGGATGATTGAATGTCGAAGAGAACATGCAGTCAAAAAGGGATAGTCGGTAGGATTAGAAAGATAGACGGTAGTTTTAGAAAGATGAGTGAGTATAGGATTTGGACAAAATGGTCTTTAGCAATAGGGTTTCATGTACAGAGTGAATGTAAATGTCAGCACATGTTAAGAGGCAGTCACAATGATGAACTGGGGAAAATATATATCAATAGAGACATTAGGAAATCAGGCAAAGTATAAGGTGAGTAATAGGATTAGACATTTTCAACAGGTTTGAGGTTGAATATATAATCTTAGGAAGAAACAAATATGTAGTCACCAATAAGATCCACATTTGAGAGCAATAGGCAAACTGGACATGGATGATTTTAGTAATCCATGTTCAATTTCCATTTAGGCTTTAGTACAATCATAAGTGTGACATTTGCTTTTTGTTTCCAGAATATTATTGTGATAAAATGTATATGTAGATCAGGTGACATGAGTATTTCTTTCACCATTTCTAGGAACAGTATTTTGAAGACGTGTAAATTAGTATTTTGAATACAAATAGGTGTACACTGTGTCTATGAATATAGAAATAATGCATGAATAGACCATACTGTGAATAAATAATATAACTGGTTCCAACTTAAATAATGGTTCAAATTGATATCTGAAAATATACAGGAAACCTTATATTGATATATATCCATTCATTCAAACCAGTTATACATCTAATGGTAATATTAGGGTTATGGTTTATCATGAAGAATGTGTGAGTTTTGCTTCAAAAGTAATTGTGGAAATCGAAAATAATGTGTTTGGAAAGAAGTCTCATGAAAAGACCAGTCATGTAACCTGGAGGAATACATGTGTTCTGAAGCAGGAAGTGATTGAAAGTGAAACAAAAGGCTTTAAATTTGTGAACTTGTGGATGAAATATATATCTTATGATGTGCATAAACTGAGGAAATAGTAATGTATAAGTGTTGAAAAAAAATGAACGTCAAAATACACATCATGTCCTATAGAAATCTACTTGCATTTATATTAACCTGGGTCAATTAGTGTAAAAATATTAGGATATGTATGCACAATTCACTTAACTTAGTTTTCAGTACTAGGAAACAAATACGTATTTCAGGAGGATGAATATGTCTTAGAATAATCTTATGAAAAGTTGATTATAAATACGCACTTAAATATTAATGAATTTAGGGAGTACATAATAAGATACATTTATTTCATATTTTGAAAACTCTGGAGAGTGTGTATATATATATATATATATATATATATATATATATATATATATATATATATATATATATATATTAAAATACACACACAGAAATTAAAAAGTATTAATATACAAGCCAAATGAAATTCACCATGAAATATATATCATCCACAGATCTAAAAATATTCATTTTACTGAACATGAATTTATGTATAATGTTGTTCAGCTAGGATACTCACTCATAGGTTGAATTTTCCGTTTCAACAGTGTTTAACAGGAGTGATCTCTTCTCACAATTTGTATGCCAAGTGAGCCACCTCACAAGAATGTACGTGTGGTACCAGGTAGGATTCTATATGTGCATATAAAAATATATGTGCTGAATAGGCTACAGAGAAATGGAGACACGAATTCACATATTTGTTAACTTTAAAAACACATGGAGAAGTGTTTCAACAAAAAAATGACTAGATTTAAAACTCCTACCATATATAATGCAAAAGGAACGTCCAAATGTTAACCTTGCATCCTCTGAATTACTTGTATTTCAATTTGGTTTGGTCTATTTTTATCCATCATAATAGGATTTGTAGTCAGAGTCTAGTAGGGAGTGGGTTACTATGAGGGATTCAGTATTTTGAATGAATAATTGGAAAATGAATCCAATGTGTATGCAAATATGTGCTACAAAAAAATCTTCCCACTCTCATCCAGAACAATGCCTTGACATTACCTTAGCCCCAAGTAAGATACAATTAGAGGAGAAGAGTTAGAAAATCTAGGAATACATATCTGGAATGGAAAATGCTCTGGAGTTCACAACACTGGAGGTGGTAGAGGAGTTTCCAAAAGTAATGGAGACTGTAAAAACTCCACAAACATGGAAGTGTGCAGGCCTCAAGACATCTGGGAAACTGTCTTTGAGGTTGTACACTTGAAATATATGTTGTTTTCAGGAGCTTTAGCTTCCTTTTTAGTGAGACCATCAAAGCTGTGTATGCATCTGTTACATGGAGGACATGGTTTCTTATTTTCCAATGAACATGAGGTAGCAGTGCTGAATTCTCTCTTTGTGGGTTTACTGTGGCCACTGGGGTCTAAGAATCTTTCCGTGTAGACTGTGAAGCCATTTGGTCATTCTCCAATTTTGTTGTGTTTCTTGTTGCTGCACTGGGAGTTTGGTATTTGCTTCACAAAATACAAGGAGTTCCACTGGGACACAGTGCTGGAGGGAGTTCTGTCACGTGTGGTGTGTAAGGGTCTGCAGGAGAATGCACCAACCAGGCTTCTACGCCACATTGCTTGCCCCCTTGACCATAGCAACTTGATTCTGAACATTGCCCTGAAAACTCTCCATCTAACAAGATGGCTTAATATACAAAGGTATGCTGGCTGCACCATGTCAGTCACAAGCCTTTGGAAGCCAAAGTAAGATCCACATGACCCCACCACAGATATTTTATCACACAACTGCACACCACAGCTCTGGGCCCACTACTCAACAGGCTCCACCATACTGGCAGCTCTGTTCTACACCATTTTCATGAAACCCAGTCAAGGAAGGCACTGTCTGGTACACTCTTGATCAGCAACAGGACATCCAAAGGTTCTCCAGTGCCACCTGGTCGTGGAAATTTCAAAAATTTCATGGTATTTATCTAGACATTTTTCAAGGATGAAGTTGGAGAAACTGTGGGTTTCAATTCATTCAGGAACCATTAAATTTTTAGGAAGCACATTTCAAGGAAAACTCTGGAGAATTTTCAGAGGCAAGTCTTCCCAAAGAGTGGCCAAAAGGCCACATGAAGCCAGGCCCATTGAGGTCTACAATGTGAGGTCCATGTGTGTTTTGACTCTCAACAATGGCTGCCAAGTCTTTCAGAATAAAATCATGTGATGTCCTGGCTGAGATTGACAGTGCTTGGTGAATAGCCACCCCAGGCTTAGATCTCAGTTTCCAATGGCGACTCTCATGCATGGCCGCCTAAAATCCCAACACAATTAATGGCAATATTTCTCTGAGGTCAGTTCCAGAAATCAGTCTTTAAGGGGAATCGCACCAGAATTCCAGCCCAGGTGGACCCAGGATTCTCTTCTAACCACCAACAATTGACCACAATTAAAACCAAAAAACTCCCACATGGCCCTCATCTTCTTCAACATAGACACTCTGAATAACCTCTAGCTAGAGGTTTCCATGACGGGCGCAGCCCAAGACAGTGTCCAAAATAAGCTCCCTTGCCCCTCATTTGCCTAAAGTCAGAGTGGACTAGACACCATTCCTGTGAACCAAGAGTGATCAAATAGCCCTTCTTTAATACTGCTCTGCTTCTCCAGTTTGAGGCCAACTGACTGGTATAGATTCTTTATGTGAATTGGTGTCCTGACAAAACCCAAGCACCTATTGGCTAGCCTCTGCAGAGCTTTGAAGAACTGGTTTGACCCAACGGATCCCTATTCTCACTTGATGGAGGTCAGGAAGCTTACAGAGGAAGGCGAGAGACTTCATCCACAATGACTTCTCTTTTGGCCATTTTGGTTTTGGATGCACACTTGGAAACTTTTTTTAGATCCATCAGGTGCTGAGAATCTAAGCCACTGCCTCACAGAGGGCAAAGAGGCTGATTCAGCCACATCCATTTCCAAAGCAATTAAGCAAAGAGCCACAGGTGACGCCCATCCTTTTCCATTTGAAAACTGATTTCTTCAGGTTTCACACAGGGGTGGCCTGAGGCAAACACGTTCCTGACATTCAGGACAACAGAACAATAGGTAAGCAAAAGTCCAAAGTAGTATTTCTCCACTGAGACATTACTGGTCGCACTGATATCTGAGTTTTCTGAGATGCTCTCATTCCCTTCAGCTATCCAGTACATGATCATGTCACAGAGCTTGGAGGTGGTACATATCTTGGAAATAATACCATGAGGCTATTCTGGAGAGTGGCCAGTATTCAGGAAGAAAAGAGGAACTTAAGAAGATAATAGGTGTTGCCCATCCATAAGGCAAGCAGATCTTTATTCTTTAATTTGGCAAGATGAATGCTGGGAAGCTTTCTACTAGACAGGACACAACCATTGATGAATTCTCTTTTCAAATGTCTACAAAAACGGATTCAGTGGGATACACAGACATAGAAACACTCGCGTTGTCAAACGACTTTCTAGAAACATTCCAGTCTAAACAAACAAACCGCCTTTCCTACCTATTCTCAGAACATGAGACAAAACCACAAACTCACACAGACACCCACATCGGAATCTCCTTCCCCCAAGTATGTCTGTGAGTATCCTGAGTGTCCTCTGACTGGTGGGCCATACTATGTTCCACCAAAATGGCCTGTCCTATCTCAGACCTGGACTTCTTTGCCAACTCTGTGAAGTTGTCAGGAGCCATGGTTGAGCCACTACCTGCTTTCTCAGAAAAGGCCCCTCTTCAGAGCTCTCCTGGCATTTGGCCATTCTCACTTCAGTAGGTACTAAGAAAGACTGACTCTGTCCTTGGTAAATCCAAACAAATGAGACCACTGGGACTGGGACTGGGACTGGCTCTGGGTGCCTGGCTTCCTGGATCCCGAGTTCAGAGAGTTCCATCACCAAGGAAGTGTGATAGGTCACTTCCTTCACGAACTGAATGAGGTCACTGGGTTGGCAACCACTTTTTCCTAACAGTTGCTTCCAAGGGTCCCATGAGATGGCGGCTGCCCATACTTCCTGTGACACTTTCACAAGATAGAATGGTATATCAACCATAGGCACCAGGGAACAGCTCTCCACACAGGCCTGGTTTGGTCGATTTAATCTACATTAAGAAGAGAGAGGCTTTCAGACACATCCCTTCATTTTGACCAGGTTGTTTTACATGGAAGTTGACTTTTGCTCTCTCAGGTCTTTCATAGGTGTCTACATCTTCTTCAGGGATCATTTCTGCACGGAACTTTGAGGTTCTCAGCAGGAGGAAGATCCCCTACATTCCTGTATTGTAAGACCAACAATATCCTTGTTCTTCTGTTAAGTTATATTGAGGAAATATTGCATGGTTAAGGGTAATAACAGGTTCGATTTGGTTTAGGAATCATTCTGCAGGATGAATTATGGTATTGGGAACCTGCGATATTTACAAGAATATACTGGTGAAATATAAGTATGAAAACAGAAATCTAGGTAATATTTGAAGTCCAGAAGGGCATTGGGTGGCCTGAACACCCTTCCTTTGAATCAGGAGTGATCAAATAGCCCTGCCGCTAATACTGCACTGCTTCTCCAATTTGAGGCTTACTGACTCTCAGGTATAGATTCTTTATGTGATTTGGAGACATGAGAAAACCCAAGCACCTATTGTCTCATGCCACAGCAAATGGTTTATTGGGGGTCCAGCATGCTGGGGCTCAAAGCTCACTTCAGAGGAGGAAAGAACAAAGAGCCCCGAGAACAACTTGAGAAGAGATTATATACAATCTTTAGAGAGTGCAGGGACTTTATATACATCATAGCCTCCTTTAGCAATTATCATATACTGTGGGAAAATCAAATAACA
The DNA here is from genome assembly GCF_048772815.1 of Callospermophilus lateralis. Lineage (NCBI taxonomy): Eukaryota > Metazoa > Chordata > Mammalia > Rodentia > Sciuridae > Callospermophilus > Callospermophilus lateralis. The sequence continues at coordinate 217,754 of NW_027516543.1, read as the reverse complement.
ACTCTAAAACATGATTAGCACATTCATTGGCGGGAACAGTTCGGGCAGGGGGTGATTGGTCAGCCCTGAGAAGGGGTATACATTTAAACTGATTGGTTGAAGCCCTGAGATGTATACGTGCTGAGATGCACGGTTTCTGGGAAGGGGTTGTTAAGTAACTAGGTGGTCAGGAAAGATTTCAACACATCTAATGGGCAGTTCCGGGAATTGTCTTCACTGACACAGGAATTTAAGGTTCTGAGCACAGCTTGTAAACTTTACAAAACCTGGTTCTTTACGTTTTCAATTTTAATTTCTTTAATTCTTTCATTTCTCCTTTTAAAAGTAATGAATCATAATTTTTGTGGGGTCTCACATTCTATTTCTGCCAGTGAAGTGTATTTCTGTCTGATTACCATGAGTTTTACCTGCCCAATCTGAGCCTGGAGAAAGGAAACTATGAGGTTAAGCAAACAAGGTCCCACAGTTATCAACACCATAAGCATGATCAGGGGTCCAGCTAAGGCTGATAGGAGTGTAGTTAACCAGGGGGACAAGGTAAACCATGACTCAAACCACACTTGTTGAATCTCCCTTTCTCTCTGGTGCTCTTCAAGGCATTTTCTCAATTTACTCATGGATTATTTTACAACTCCAGTATGGTCAGCATAAAAACAGCATTTTTCTCTCAGTACAGCACAGAGGCCCCCCTCCCTTATTAAATGGAGGTCTAATCCTCACCTGTTCTATAAAACAACTTTAGAGAGAGAGGTTAAGGATTCCTGAAAAACTGTGATGGAGGTCTCTAACGTCTTCAAGTCTTGATTTATTGCTGTTTCTAATCAGTCCATTTGTTGTGACCCATGGATCATATCAGCTGTTCCTGTACCCACTCCTGCAGCAGCTCCTAGCCCCAATAGGATGGCTAGAGTAAGGGACACTGGCTCCCGGCAAAATCGGGCTGTTTGTCCACCTAGTAGACCTTCAAAGGATTCTGGATCATGATAGAGCACCCTGGGGGGTATCTGCACCATTACACCATAATGTACAGAGCTGTCAAATACCTGGGCTGAAATGCAAGGAGTTCTGACTGTGTGGAGTTCAGTACCATAAAGGTTCCTTTAATTAGTTCCCAGGGGGAGGAGTCAGCTGTACTCTGGACTGGGGAAGTAGGCAAAGACGGAAACTGCGAAGTATGAGATGGTAGAGGGGTTTTGGTAGATCTAGGCATGGGAGGTTTAGGAGGCTTAATTCCAGACTTGAATGGATTGGGCCCTATTGCTGTGGGATTTTCTTCCTTTTTAAGCCGAATGGTGAACCAGAGACCAAAGTCATAGCCAGGGCCATTAATATAGAATCGCATTCCCCAAGTATTTCCCATAGGCCATGTTGTTCTGAGGTAGCCCCTTCCTTTGGAAGTGAAAGTTATATTGAGGGGGTAACATAGACTATTTTTTCCACAGCAAGTTTTTGACACCACTTGGATAGCGGCACATTTATTGGGATCAATCCAGATGTCATTTCATCCTACCGAATCATACTGTCTGGGGAGTTTGGGTTTCACAATGTAGCTCCCGTGTGTTCACAACCCCAAGATCTACAATAAAAGTCACTGGGTCCTCCACAGGTTTGGGCCTGTTTGCGATTTCAGAAATCAGCTGGGCACACTTAATAAACAAGACTGGCTAGTTTACACCTGAGCTGGGGAGATGACATCAATAATTCATGGGGTAAGTTGGTTTGGGCTTTAGTGGGATCTGTGTGGGGTCCACTATGTCAGGGAGATCCCAGTCAGAGAGGCCTATGGCAAGCTGACAAATGTCCGGGTGGAGAGATGGCCACCAAGTCCATAAGGGGGCTGTATGTGAAATAGACCACACTACTTGCCCAGTAGGATTTATAACTTGCCATTGTTGCTGAACAGGCTGATGGGGATTAGGACTGCTGGTGGTCAGGGGAAGAATCCATAGCCCTACCCACACCACAGACATGCAACTTGAGAGGGTTACCAGTCTGTTCCAGTTTCCAGCCAGAGTATGGACAGGGCACAGGATTGAGATGGGAGGCATGGATCCAGGAAGTGATCCCATCCACTTTCACCACTGTAGGTGTTATAAGCAGCACCTGGTATGGTCCTTTCCAGCAGGGTTCCAGGGATGACACCCGATACTGTCTCATGTAGACGAAGTCTCCCACTTGATATCGATGTGGAGTTCCCTCGTCTCCAGGATGATAAGCAGTGGCCAACTGTTTCCACAGGTATCGCTGGGTGCTGGGTTTGTTCAAGGGCTTTAAGTCTGTCTAGCAAGGGTGTGTGAAAGGAATCATTAATCTCAGAGTTGGGGTTAGGTCCCTTAATGGAGGAGGGGCACCGTAGAGAATTTCATAAGGGGTGAGGTTACACAAAGGGGCGGAGGGGTATTTCTTGCACGAAAAAGTACATGAGGTAGGAGCATAGTCCAATTTTTTATGCCGGTCTCCAAGATTAATTTCGTTAAGTCTTTTGATGGTTCTATTCATCGTTTCTACCTGTCCTGAGCTCTGGGGTCTATAAGCACAATATAACTTCCAAGTAATCCCCAGGGTCCTGGAAAATCCCTGACTTACCTGGGCCACGGATGCTGGTCCGTTATCAGACCCTATTACCTTAGGCAGGCCGAACCTTGGAAAACTGTCTTCTAGGATCTTTTTGACCACCATCTGAGCTGTTTCTTTCTTCATGGGGAAGGCTTCGACCCATCCTGAAAAAGTATCTACAAAGACTAGGAGATATTTAAGTCCATACCTTGCTGGCTTAATTTCAGAAAAGTCCACTTCCCAGAATTGTCCTGGTCTGGTTCCTCGTATGCGCTTCCCTGCAGGAATCTTGGATGGGAAAGTATTAACTAATTGGAAGACTTGAAAAGCTCTAGTCACCTGCTCAGCTATTTTTTTCCTCTTTGAGTCAGTCAATAATAAGTCCTTTCTTCGGTCCTTTAAGAGTGCCTATAACTTCTTTGAGCCTAAGTGGTTTAGCTGGTGTACGTCTTTGACATAAAGGTGGGCTTTTTGAAATTGTAAACTTGGCTCTGTAGGGTCCCAGATTTCTGTATCTGTCTCCTCAGATGATAAGTTGCCTGAATGTTCCGGGGCAGCCAAGTCTCCTGATTTTTGTTCCCCCCGGTGTGGAAAAAGTTAACAGAGTCACTCTGTTTAGGGCTGCCAATTAAGCTTCCTCATCTGCCCTTCTGTTTCCAACTGCCACAGGGTTGTTTCTCTTCTGGTGCCCGGGACAGTCCACTATAGCTAGTTCCTTATGGCCCTGCACTGCTGAGCCAAGGTGGAGGATCTAATCTTTATTTTTTATTTTTTTCCCGGCAGAGGTTAATAGCCCGCATTGTTGGTAAATAGTCCCGAGCATATGAACAGTGGCAAATGCATAGTGGCTATCAGTTTATATGGTGGCCCTTTTCCCTGTTGCTAGTTCCAATGCTTTCATAAGGGCAATCAGTTCTGCTTTTTGGACTGATGTCCCTTCTGGGAGACCAGAGTATCAGATGAAATCAGTTTTGCTAACTGCTGCTGCTCCAGCCCGCCGCTTACCATCTTGGAGGAAGCTGCTGCCATCCGTAAACCATACGACTTCAGGGCGAGGCAGTGGCTGATCCTTCAAGTCTTGTTGTATACTGGTTTCCTTGCCAGTATGTGTTGACACTCATGAGTGACGGGTCCTGATGATTCTTCTGGCAGCAGTGTAGGTGGGTTGAGTGGAGCAGGGGGTCCCAGCGTTATTCTGTCTTTGTCAAGCAAGAGGCTCTGGTAGTGGTTTATTCTGGAGTTTGATTGCCACCTCTCTGGAGGCTAACAGATGATGCTCTCCAGGGCATGGGGGGCTATAATGGTTAGCTTCTGTCCCAACGTTAATTAATGAGCATCTTTTATTAGAAGGGCTGCCGCTGCTATAGCACTTAAGCAATGGGGCCACCCGCTAGCCAATGGGTCCAGTTTTTTGGATAAATACGCTACTGGCTTTTTCCAAGGTCCCAAAGACTGAGTGAGCACTCCCCGTGCTATTCCTTTCTTTTCCTCGATATAGAGAGTGAAGGGTTTTCTACATCTGGGAGTGCTAAGGCCGGAGCAGATAGCAGCACCTTTTTTTGACATTATCAAAAGCTTGTTGGTGCTCAGGGGTCCATTGGAAGTGGGCATCCCCCTTTATCAGCGGGTATAAAGGGGCAGCCAGAGATGCGAACCCAGGAATCCATAACCTGCAAAAGCTGGCAGTCCCAAGAAACTCTCTGAGTTTTCTCTAATTAGATGGGGGCAGTATCTGCAAAACGGTTTTTTTTTCTGGGCTCAGGGAGCCATCGTTTGCAACCCCTAAGAGAATAACCCAGGAAGATTACTTCTTGCTGACAAGTTTGGGCCTTTTGGCAGAAGCCATATATCCAAGCCGAGCAAGCTCGAATAATAGTGCTTGGGTCCCAGACTCATAGGTCTCCTTGGTGTTGGCTGCCAGTAGAAGATCATCCACTATTGGAGTAGGGTGACTTCGGGGTGTGCAGTTTTGAAGTCATTGATGTCTCTGTGGAGGGCTTCATCAAAGAGAATGGGGGATTTTTTGAACCCCTGTGGGAGTCTAGTCCAGGTTAGTTGGCCAGATGTTCCAGGTTCTGGGTCTATCCACTCTAAAGCTAACAGCAACTGACAGTCCTTATGTAGAGGCGAGCAGAAGTAAGCATCTTTTAAGTCCAGCACAGTGTACCATTTCTGCTCCGGATTCAGAGTGCTAAGCAAATTATATGGATTGGGTACTGTGGGGTGAATGTCCTGCACTCTGTTGTTTATCTCTCTTAGGTCTTGAACAGGACGGTAGTCCCCAGTTCCTGGCTTTCTTACTGGTACCGGGGGGTGTTCCAGGCTGATTGACAGGGCCTTAGGACCCCAAGACCCAGGTATTTATGAATATGGGGCCTTATCCCATCCTTAGCTTCTTTGCTTAGAGGATATTGTTTAACACTAATTGGAGACGCAGAGGCTTTTAATTCTACTACTATTGGAGGTTGTTGATGGCTAGACCTAACCCAGCAGTTTCTGCCCAGGCATTAGGATAATCTTTTATCCATTTCTGGGGTAGTTTGCCTGTTTGATCAGTCCTAGGGGGCGCGAAGAGTTGATGTTCATCTTCTACAGACATAGTCAAAGATGTTACTATGGGAGTTAATACTGCAGGCTTTAGAACCCCCACTTGGGGACCATTAGGGTTAAAGGTTATTCTAGTCCAGAGTTTGGTAAGCATATTCCTGCCCATCAATGGGGCCGGGCATTCTGGGATTACTAGGAAAGAGTGGTGGACTTTTTCCTTTCCGAGGTCCATATTCATCTTAGTTGTCCAAGCCTGATATCTACTGCCATTAGCCCCTTGAACTAGGGACGATTTAATTGATAGGGGGGCCAGTGAAGTCTTAAGGGCTGAGTATACTGCTCCTGTAATCACTTCAAAGTTCACTGTGTTCCCCTCAACTTCAAATTTTACTCTGAGCTGGGGGAGGGGATCTGAGCCCCGAATTTCCTAGTCCTCTTCTAGAGTCAGCACGGCGGGCTGGCGTGGCTGCTTCTTTTGGGGGCACTCTTTGGCCCAGTGTTCTTTTTTATTACAGTGGGCACATTGATTTGAGGCCAACGGCAGCCTTTGGCGTGGGCCCAGGTATGCCTTTATGTATCCCTGCTTTTTAACTTCTGGCCTATTTGCTGCTGTGACCAGAACCTTAGGCAATGCTTTACTCTGCCATTTGCTTCTTTCCTCCTTCTTTTGTTCCCTTTCCTTCTCTCTCCTCTATTCCCTTTCCTCCTCAGTTTCTCTCTTATAATATACTTTCTCAGCTTCTCTGACTAAATCTCTTAAGGTCATATCTTATAATCCATCTAGACGTTGTAACTTTCTCTTAATATCTAGGGCAGTCTGCTCGATAAAGGCCATTGCAACAGATGGCTTTTGGTCTTCTGCCTGAGGATCAAAAGGAATATATTTCCTATACGCTTCCATAATTCTATCCAGAAACATAGAAGGAGACTCATTAGGCCCTTGGATAATCTCTCTTACCTTGGCCAAATTAGTCGGCCCTCTGGCGGCCGCTCAGAGACCCACTATTAGAGAACGGCGATAAGTGGACAGATGCTACCTACATTCAAAGGTGTTGGGGTCCCAGTTGGGTCGGTTCATGGGCCCGTAGGGACAGAGAGGGAGCATCACTGGGGCTTCCGAGTTTTATATTATTTATCTCCTGCGGGTTCCTTTAGGTGGCCCAGCTTCCTTCAGGGGAGCAGGGTCTGCTGCTGCTGCGGGGAAGTCCCCTGGAGGGCTTGGGTCTGGCCCAATTGCCTCTAGTGGCGGAGAGGCTGAGTCAGCGGCGGGAGGATCATCTGGAACATGTTGTGGGTTGGGGAGCGAGGGTAGAGGATAAGGAGAGAGAGGAGTGTCCAGTCTTCTGACTCAGAATGGAGGGAAGAGGGGGAGGAGCAGAATGTTGGAATGATAAGATCGTGGGGGAAGGGGTATATGGCTGTTAATCTAGGTGGCCAAGTGGCCCCAGTGAAAGACAATATCTCTGACTTTTCGGATTAGAGGGAAGTGGAAGGATTCTTCTCGGGGCCATCCGACTCCTAGGATGGGCCATTCTGAAGCACAGAGAGTCTGCCAGATCCGGCATTTTACTGAAAAAGAAAGATTCTTGGTACTTGAGCGAACATCAGTCCAATGATCAAGGTTAAGAGACAGAGGCATGGAAGTGCTTTGTTCCATAATGTCCCATAATGGGAGTTACTCAAACAGGGACAGTGAATACACAAACGTGACACAGACAAAGACAAACAGTAAACGTTTAACATGAGTCCAAGAAAAAGATTAGAACTGAGTAACTGGCCAAACCTGATGGGTTAGACAATAAAGACAGACAGTAAACTCAACATGAGTTCCTGACAATGAACAAAACTGAGTAGCCAGCAAAACCTGATGGGCTGGAAAACCGAATCCTGAAGCAAAAAATAACCGAGTTGAGGAATCTACTAATCCTCAATTTCCCGAGTCCTCTGGAGTTTCCCCCAGGGACGTGGCCTGTGACTCTGTGACACATCTGTCAGCCACCATCGCAGAGAGCTAATGTTCTTCACCGACAGCCATTTTGCCAAGCCCTAACCTGAAACCTGAAACCAGAAAGAGGCACCTTAATTAAACTGAAAGGAGTCCATTGGGGTCTTTTGTTCGTCACTGCTGGATTTCTCAGCTAGGGCCTCCAGATGAAAAGGTGGGCCGAACGTCGGAGGAAAAGACCACCAAGAGAACTTCTCATGAAACAGCAAAGGGTTTATTGGGGGTCCAGCATGCTGGGGCTCAGAGCTCACTTCAGAGGAGCAAAAAACAAAGAGCCCCAAGAACAACATGAGCAGATTTTATATACATTCTTTAGAGAGGGCAGGGACTTAACATACATCCTAGCTTCCTTTAGCAAATCACCGTATACTGTGGGAAAATCAAATAACAACTCTAAAACATGATTTGCACATTCATTGGTGGGAACAGTTCAGGCAGGGGGTGATTGGTCAGCCCTGAGAAGGGGTATACATTTAAACTGATTGGTTGAAGCCCTGAGATGTATATGTGCTTAGCTGCATGGTTTTGGGGAAGAGGTTGTTAAGTAACTAGGTGGTCAGGGAAGATTTCAACACACATCTAATGGGTAGTTCCGGGAATTGTCTTAACTGCCACAGGAATTTCAGGTTCTGCGTGCAGCCTGGAAACTTTACAGAACCTGTTTCTTTACGTTTCAATTTCAATTTCTTTTATTCTTTCAGAACCTTACAAAGGAAGGCGAGAGACTTCATCAACAATGACTGCAATTTTGGCCATTTTGGTTTTGGAAGCAGACATGGGATCATTTTTAGATCCATACGGTGCTGGTAATCAAAGCCACAGCCTCACACAGGGCCAAGAGGCTGATTAAGACACATCCCTTTCCAAAGCAATTACTTCTCTGAGGTCAGTCACTGAACTCAGTCTCTGAGGGGAATCACAAAAGAGTTCAAGCCCAGGTGGACCCAGTCATCTCTTCCAAACTCCACACAAATGACCACAATTAAAACCAAAACACTCCACCAAGGCCCTCATCTTCTTCCATATATACATTCATCATAACCTCTGGCTGGATGTTTCCATGAATGGCACAGCCAAAGAGAGTTTCCAAAATAAGGTCTCTTTCCCTTCATTTGCCTAACCTCAGGGTAGCCTGGACACCATTTCTGTGAACCAGGATTGATCACATAGGTCTGCCATTAATACTGCTCTGCTTCTCCAATTTGAGGCCTACTGACTGTCAGGTATAGTTTCTTCATGTGATTTGGAGTCATGAGAAAACCCAATCATCTCTACAGGGCATGAAAGAACTCATTTGTCCCAAAGGATCCCTATTCTCACTTGATGGAGGTCAGGAACCTAAAAGAGGAAGGTGAGAAACTTCATACACCATGACTGATCTTTTCTGCATTTTGGTTTTGGATGCACACATTGGATTTTTCTTTAGATCCAACTGGTGCTGAGAATCTAAGCCACTACCTCACACAGGGCAAAGAGGCAGATTCAGACACATCCCTTTCCAAAGCATTTAAGCAAAGAGCCACAGGTGATGCCCATTTATTACCATTTGAAAACAGTTTTCTTCAGGATTCACAAAGGGCTGGCCTGAGGCAAAGACCTTCCTGACATTCATGGCAACAGGCAAATAGGTTAGCAAAAGGCCCAAAGCAGGGTTTCTCCACTGAGACTTTCCTGGTCACACTGATATCTGAGTTTTCTGAGATGCTCGCATTCCCTTCAGCTATCCAGTACATGGCCATGTCACAGAGCTTGGAGGTCGTACATATCGTGGACACAAAACCATGAGCCTATTCTGGAGAGTGGCCAGAATTCAGGAAGAAAACAGGAGCTTAGGAAGATAGTAGGTGTTGTTAACTAGATTTATAACACTTACCCTATATCATGCAAAAGGCAAGTCCAAATATACACCATGCCTCCTCTGAACTGCTTGTATTTCTATTCTGTTTGGGTTATTTTTCTCCATCATATTAGGATTAGTTGTCAGAGTGTAGTAGGGTATGGGTTAGTGTCAGTTGTCCCGGCCGGGGGAAACATCAACGTGGGCAAGAAACTTAGTTGGGGAGGAATGAAGGGACAAGAGACACGAGAGATTACAGCAAGACTGGAGTTCTGATCATGCTGCAAACTTTTATTGTTCTCACATGGAAATTTATATGCTGTGGATGGGAAAGCTCTCTTATCGGCAGTTGCTGGATGTCTTCAGAAAGTGAGATAACCTCAGGATGTTGCCGGAAGACAGATGGCTGCAGGATGTCTCAGGGAGATAGATGGCTGCGGGATGTCTCCCAGGCAGGATATCTCCCAGGGGGCTGTTTCTTTTCAGTGTCAGGCTATACTTTGAAGGAGAACTTCCTTCTAGCCCCTGACCTCTCCCCCTTTCTTATATAAAATATTTGACCATACCTTACCGGCCAATGTTTTAGGGGGTGATAGAGGCTCTGTTTCTCTAGCAGGCTTTTGAATATCTCCTGATTCGAGAGAGCATGTTTACAAGATTTCGTGGTGGCCTTGGCATATTTTTGGAGGAGACGGCTTTAAAAGGGAAGCATGCCGACCGCCATGCACCAGAGCGTGTCACTAAGAGGTCTTCTGTTTTGGTATCCGTGGATCCATCCTCCTGCAGTCCATCCTGCATCCTCCGTTATTATGGCCTAACGTCCTCACTCCATGGGTGCATCCCCCCCCCAAGTGAAGGGGCCCATGGAGGACGAACCCTTATGGCAATGGCAGAAGATGGTTGGTCAGAGCTGTTACTTATAGTTTAATGTAAGAAAGAGAGATCTGTGGGGATGTAAACTTAAGAAATAAGCCTGTGAGAAGGGTAGAACATCCTTTTAAATGTTGGCAGCATGGTCTTCCATCTCCAGGTGATGATAGTGGACCTGTATGGGCTTAGAGGCCAAAATATTAATCTGTTCTATAATAAATTGTACAAGCCTGTTTATAATGCAGGGTCCTATGGACACCATTAAAAGTAAACCCAACAAAGGGCCTAATAGGGGAAGAAGGTAGGGTAGAAATCCATTAAACCCAGTCCAGAGGGGATTTTCAAAAAGTTCCCTTCATCTCTTTTCTAGATCTTCTTGAAGCTGCTTAATTTTAGTGCGTACTATGACTGATTTATTGGCATTAAAGCAGCATCGTGCCCCTAAGGCCAAGCAAATACCTCCCTGGTTAGCTGTCAGTAAATCTAAGCCTTCTCTGTTTTGAAGGAACACTTCTGCCAGGGAGTCTACTAGGTCCTGCAAATCTCTAATGGTTCCTGTTAGAGTTTTTACATCATTTATAAGTTGTTGAGACAGGCGACGCTAAGAGTGTATAGCCATGCCTAAGCCAGCTGTACCTGTGTTCACAGCAGCTGTTATTCCAAGGCTGGCAAAGAGTGGTAAGGCCTGTATTGCCCGCCTGTGTCTTTTGACTAAGGTGTCTAGACTAGGAATGCATAGAGTTTTGTCTCCTGGGACAATAGTTATATCAGGGAGTAATAAGGCAAGAACACAGCCAACGGTCCAATTCGATGGAAGCCTCAGGAAGGCCGAGTTTCCTCCACACATAAAAACTGTGCCATTGGAGGGACAAAGAGATGGGGTGGGTGAGGAATAGTTTTGTACTGTTGAGCAATTTCCAAAGGAAGGAACTCCAACATCAATATCATAGGTATTATTTTGCATCGCGCCTAAAAGACATATTGTAAAAGTGCCTATAGACTGTACTTTAAAAGGAAATCTGGGTTGGCATGTATTATCATCGTCTATGATAGAATTAATAGGAACTGCAATAGGCATGATTGCCCCTGTTGTCATGGAGAGCCAGCAATCACCAGCAAAGGTGGGGTTGGAATTATTAAGCAAGGAGAAGGTAGTTTCCAAAATATCTAATATATTGTTATCTAAACCGGGGAGCTGGCATTTTCTCTATATTAAGAGATGATATGTGAGCTCAGGGATTTGGGGTTTCAAAAGTTTGATTATCTGAGGATGCTTGACAGCATAAGGGAATCCTCCACCATCAGCGACCCCTGTAGGTGCCTTAATGGGGCAGAAGGGGGGTTTACCAACAGGGCCTTGGCACCCAGCTGACTGTAGCTTGGTGTATTTGCCTTCTTCTCCCCGGTCAAAAAGAACGGGGGTATAATGAATAGTGGTCCCTCCTGCTGCATGAGTTTTAGTTAGGGAGGCTTCAAAAAATTGTTCTCCCTTCTTGTTGACACAAATTGAGGCCGACGCATAACAAGTGGCATGCATCTCTTGGGTATGCGTTCAAGTTGCAGAACAATTTTAGAGAGCATTACTTGTACTAGGGGGAATAATCTTTGGCTTGTTAACACATACCAATTTAGGCTGATGAACTCCTCTGAGTTTATGGTCAACCTCGGCACGGAGGTAAGCCACCTTAGTCACGCAGTCAGCAGTCTGGGTCAAACTAGTGGGAGCCTGAGTCCAAGATCCTCCCTTGCGTTCACAGGGAGGGCCAAAAAGGTACTCCATGATGTTGGAAGGTGGAGGGCCAAAGCCTCCGTGTACAATCCTGTTCAGCAGAAGTGCCTTAAGTAGGATCCTCACACAGATTTTTGGCTGCATCTGAAAAAGAGGAAAATTTGTCCTCAGGGTGAGGGCCTCCATCCCTGTGTTGAGGTAAGCCATTAACCTGTTTAACCAGGCGTTCTGGAAACCATCTTGGGGCTGCTTGCTCTTGGTCCAAAACACAAGCTGAGCCTCGTCCACAGATGAGGACAGGACCTGGGCCTTTCCATTTATTTGTAAGGGGATTGTGCCACATAACAGGTGGGCGAACAGAATTGGACGAGGATTGCCAGTGTCAGTCTGCAGCCGAATGACCTTCATTGTCTAGGGAAAGAAAAATAAGGGCAAATAATGCATGATTAAGGCAATGCCTGTGAGTGGTAAATACAAGTGCAGAAGCATTAAAGCGGGTTAGCCAAGTCTTTAGGTAAGGTGGGCACGTTCCACAATGCCTGAGGCTTGTATGGAATTCCAGTAGTATGACAAATTTGCGAGGAAGCACAAAACTGTTTAAACTTGGCACTGGTATATGCAGGACAATTATCTTTTTTTTTAATATGTATTGGTTTACCCATTACGGAAAACACTGAAACAAGATGAGAAAGGACATCTTTGATAGCCTCTCCAGAATGTGGTGATGCAAAAATAAGGCCGCTGAAGGTATCTACAGAAACGTGTATATATTTGGTTTTTCCAAATTCAGAAAAATGAGTAACATCCATTTGCCAAAACTGATTGGACAGTAATCTTCGGGGGTTAACTCCCAAGTGTTGAATGGGGAGGGAGACAGGGCAACCAGGGCATGCTTTTACTATTTCTCGTGCCTGTTGCCTGGTAATTTTACATAGTTATCGAAGGTTCTGGAAATTTAGATGGTGAAGATTGTGTAAATCCGTGGCCTTTTGAATGGAGCCAACAAAAATTGAAAAGATGAAACGAGTTGCTGCATCAGCTTTGGCATTACCTTGTGTTAGAGGGCTGGGAAGATCAGAGTGTGCCTTCATGTGTCCTAAGAAAAATGGGTGTTGTCTGGCCTGAATTAGCTTCTGAAGCTGGTGAAACCGATGGGCCACATTGGAAGAAGCCTTAATGGTGGGTGAAATCTGAAGCAGGGGCACAGAATGAGCAATGTAGGCACTGTATGTATAAATATTAACAGGATTATCAAGAAATGTTTTAAAAACTTGTGTTATGGCAAACAATTCCACAAACTGTGCTGAATGATAGACAGTATCAAAGGTGTTAGGTTGGTTATTGACAACAAAGACTGCTAGGCCATTATTGGAACCGTCTGTAAAGACAGTAAGGACTTGAGGAATGGGAGCCTTTTGAGTAATTTTGGCAAAAATAAATGGATGTAACTGGACAAAATATAAAAGGGGGTCATTGGGGAGGTGGTTATCAATTGTTCTCAAAAAGCCATTCATTCTCTGTCTGTAGTAAAAATTGGGTTTGGTCTTTAGTATATGAAATTAAAATATTATCATGGTCTTTGCCAAAATGTTGTCGAGATAGCAAACGACATTTAAAAATAATAGAAGCTACCTGAGCAAGAAAAACAGTAATAACCTTGGAGAATGTGGTGGGTAAATGGACCCAAAGCAAAGGCAGCCTTTATTTCTAAAATGTGTATTTCGCTGCCGAAATATTCCTGTGGGTGTATGAGGAGTGTGTAAAATAACCAGAACCAGAGGATGGTTATAAGAATGTTCTGTAAAAAACTGTTTGGCAATGGCTTCTGTGACTTGGTTTAATGCCTGTCATGCCTCGGGAGTAAGCTTTTGAGGGGAGGAGGGGTGGGAATCACCTCTCAAAATATCATTAAGGGACAAAAGTATACAAGTGGGTAATTTTAAATATGTTTTTAGCCATTGAATATTCCCCAGTAATTTTTGAAAATCATTAAGGGTGTGAAGATGGTCCACCCATAGTTGTATCTTAGGAATTTGGATCTGATTATCTTGAAGTTTAAGGACCAAATAGGTATAACAGTCCTGTGTTTTAACCTTATTAGGAGCTATCTGTAGTCCCAAGGTTGTGAGGATTTTGTAAAGGTCCAAGTAACAATTATTAAGGTCATGGTTATTAGGTGCAGCAATTACAAATCATCCATATAATATAAAATATAAATTTGTGGCCATAGCTCTCTCACAGGGTCTACTGCTTGAGCAACATATTTTTTTCAAAGACTAGGGCTGTTGGCCATACCTTGGGGAAGAACCTTCCATTGAAATCTCTGCATAGAGCCCTGAAAATTAAGGTGAGGGAGACTAAAGGCAAAATAGTGTCTATCCTCAGGATGTAAAGGAATGGTAAAAAAAAAACAATCTTTTAAGTCAATAATCATTTTACAATAGTTTTTGGGAATAGCCACTGGTGTGGGAATGCCTGGCTGTAGTGCTCTTATTCGGCACATAGGTTTATTAATGGCACACAAATATTGTAAAAGGCACCACTTGCCTGATTTTTACTTGATAACAAAAATTGGAGTATTCGATGGTGAGGTTGAGGGCTCTACATGGCCGGCTGCCAGCTGTTCCTGCACTAAAATGGAGGCAGCCTCCAAATTTTCTTGGGTAAGGGACCATTGATCCAACCACACAAGAGTCTGAGTCTCCCAAATAATTTTATCTCCATGGGGTACAGGAGAGTCAGAGACTGACACTAAAAATCCGAATACCCAAGTCCATATGTATTTCTTTTTTGTATGGGTTTTATTGGCTCAACCAGTCCTTGTCTCAGTCTCCCAAGGCCTATACCAGGGACAAAATAAATACGAAGCATTTGATGAGTCACCATGGAATTGGGACTGGCATGAATGACTTCCATTTGACTCAAAATATCTCGGGCCCATAGGTTAACAGGGAGGTCAGGAACAATGAAAGGAGTGACAATTCCCTTATTACCCTCTTTATCAGTCCAGATAAGAGCCGTAGAGCTGACTAGAGGATTTTTTGACTGTCCTATCCCTTTAAGGTCAGTCAAGGATGGGGTGAGGATCCAAGCTGATGACCAATATTTTTGAGAAATAATTGTGGCATCAGCTCCAGTATCTAGAATTCCTTGGAATTCCTTTCCTTCAATAAGTAAGGAAATGGTGGGTCTATTTTGAGAAACGGGTTGAACCCAATTTACATCAGAGCAGCCCAAGGAGGCAGTCCCCCGCGGTAGGTTTGGGTGGTTAAGTGCCTCCTGGATTCAAGGGAAGGAGTATTAATTGTGCAAGACTTGTTCCTGCTGGGATGGCCAAAACTCCATTAATAGCTGTGGCCAGTATTTTTTTTCTCCAGTGAAGTCATTATAATTAATGCCATGGAAGACCTGAACACCATGTAAGTTAGTAGAGGCTCTTCCAAAAATAAGGGCACAGATATGAGATGGAGGGGGACCCATAATTCCAGTGGGTATTATCTGGGGCCCTTGCATTGAGTCTAATATAGTTTCAGTGGTGGCACAGATGTCCAATCCTGCGCTGCCTGGAGTGGCTAGTTGGAGGGAAGCAATTGTGGAGAAGAATTTTGAGGTAGGTTGGGAGTTTGGAAGGGAAAAAATCTTATTGCCCCTGGTTTTGTCCTGGGGGATGTCGTGGCCCGGGGCTGGCCCCGCAGGGAGTTTCCCAAGAAGCAGGAAAAAATAGGCTGTCTGAGGGCATTTGTCTTAGATCTACACTCACTGGCCCAGTGATGACCTTTACCACATCTAGGGCAAAGGGTAGCTTGGGGCGGTATAGCCCCAGTTGAAGGAGATGCTATTCCTAGGCTTTCTTTGCCTGTCGGACACTTGCGTGCAAAATGGCCAGGTTGTTTACAAGTAAAGCAAGTACGTGAGCCAGGATTGTCAAAGGTCTTGGTAAAGGTGACACCTAGGGCAAGACCCATGGCATGAGCTGCACCTACCCCTGCATAGAGTCTAATAAAGTCAGAAAGTTTCCCTTTATCCTTATGTGGTTGAAGAACATCCTGACATGCCGGGTTGGCGTTTTCAAAGGCAAGATGTTTTACAAAAGAGCTTTTGTTTTCACTTGGTCCAAGCAAGCATTCCACAGCTAGGTTAAGCCTGGGAACAAAGTCGCTATAAGGCTCGTCGGGCCCTTGTCGAATTTTTGCCAGGGAAGTGGTAGCCGAGGCTTTTGAGGGAGGTGTCTCCAAGCATGTAAGCCAGCCATCTGAATCTGCATCAAAAGTCCAGCAGGGAAATGTGCCTGTTTAGTTTTAGTGTCAAAAGGCTCATTGCCCACTAGCTTAACATAAGTCCCGGACTTAGAGGAGGCCTTAGTTAAAATTTTTTGAGCAGTTTCCCGACAGTGCTCTTTGAAATCTGCATTCCATAACAGGAAGTCTCTGGCACTGAGGGTAGCTTGGTCTAAAAATTTCCAATCATTGGGAGTAAGTCATTGTGTGCTGTGGCTTTCTAATAAAGCCAACATGTAGGGTGCAAAGGGGCCATAGTGAGCACAAGCCTTTTTAAGTTTTTCAGGAAAATGCAGGCTTAATTTTTTGTAGACTCTGGGTTCCTGCCTGCCTAGGGCTGAACTCCTCATCCTCTGAGTCCTGATCTCCTTATTCCATTTCTCCGCTTCCTCCTCTTGATCCTCGTCTAAGTCTTTGACCTCAGCCTGGGCAGGCTTATCTATCTGACTGGTGGTGACTGCGAAGGCGAGCACAGGTTGATGGAGTGGCTTCGCCTTTGTATTAGACCACTGTAGGCCAGTTACTTTGACTCCATACCTAAGGCTAATGAACAGAGCTCAGAGTGAAGGGATCTTAATTCTTTTAAAGGTTGGATCTGTTCCTGTCTATGTTGGAAGGATGCTCACAAAGGAGCCAGTTTAGGCAAGGGAAGTGGGGAAAAAATATCTGGGGGGGGGCATTTGTACCCTGAAGGGCCAGAGCACAAAAGGCAGGAGGGATATAGGAGGGGTTGGATGTGTAAGTCCTATAGGCTGTGGCAGGGTCTTGAGAGGTGCAGGGTCTTCTGAATGGTAGCGAGCTGCTTCCTTCTCCAAGGTAGCCTCCTCTACAGGGGTCAATGAGTCTCCGGAATTTAAAACTGGATAAAGGCAGTTGGTAACCATTGGAGCCTTAATCCTTAGGGTGGTATTTTGAGGGGGACCAGGAAGGTTCCCATGGTTCTGGGGAGCCTGAGAAGGGTCTATGTCTATACTAACTGATGGGCATGCCGAGGGGATACGAGAAGTATTTGCATAGCCTCTTCCCCAACCTCGACAAGTTTTAAGGTACCATTGTCAAAGGGTGAACTTTTAAGAATTTCATTAATTAAGTTCCAGTAAGAAAAGGTGGGAACAGGCACTTTTTCTGGGCCAAAGGATTCATAATAATCTTTTAAACAGTCTCCTACTCCAAGCCATCTTTTACCATCAATGGTCCTTTCAAGAGGAAACCATGGACACTGCTCTCTTATGTATGAAAAAAAAAATTAAGTCTTTTTTCTAAACACGCGCCCCCATGTCTGCAAGGACTCCTTGTAGCCTGACAAAAACAAATCATATGACGAAACTGCTTGTCCCATAGTGGGTCAATCACCGTGCGTCATCCCCACGCTCCTCCTGGATCTGTCTCTTGGTGGTGTCTTCTGCAGTTATTGGAAGCTCCGCTTGACCAAATCTTCCAGGAGGACGGGGTCCCCCTCAATCAAAAGCTCAAGCCCCAGTCGGTGGGCGCCAGATGTCCCAGCCGGCAGGACACATCAACGTGGGCAGCGAACCTAGATAGGGAGGAATGAAGGGACAAGAGACACGAGAGATGACAGCAAGACAGGAGTTCTGATCAAGCTGCAAACTTTTATTGTTCACACAGGGGTATTTGTATGCTGGATGTGGGAAATCTCTCTTATCGGCAGTTCCTAGATGTCTTCACAAGGTGAGATAACCTCAGGAAGTTTCAGAAAGACAAATGGCCGCAGGATGTCTCAGGGAGACAGATGGCTACAGGATGTCTCTCAGACAGGATGTCTCCTGGTGGCTGTTTCTTGTAAGTGTCAGGCTATTCTTTGAAGTAGAATAGAATTCCTTCTACCTCTGACAGTCAGGGATTCAGTATTTCGAATAGAAAATTGGAAAATGAATCCAATGTTTATGCAAATATGTGCTACCCAAAAGTCTTCCCACTCTCATTCAGAACAATGCCTTGACATTACCTTCACCCCAAGTAAGACACAATAAGAGAAGAATAGTTAGAAAATCTGTGAATACACATCTGGAATGGAAAATTCTCAGTAGTTAACAACCTTGGAGGTGGTAGAGGTGTTTCAAAAAGTAAGGTACATGGTAAAAACTCCACAAACATGGAGCTCTGTTGGCCTAAAGACTTCTTGAGAAACTGCCTCTGAGGTTGGGCACTTGAAATATATGTTGTTGTCAGGAGTTTTAACTTCCTTTGTAGTGAGACCATCAAATCTGGGTCTGCATCTGTGTGACCTGGAGCACATGGTTTCTTATTTTCCAATAAACATGAGGCAGCAGGGCTGAATTCTCTCTTTGTAGGTAATTTGTTGCCATTTGGGGGCAAAGTGTCTCCCAGTGTGGACTTTGAAGCCATTTGGTCTTTCTCTACTTTTCATGGTGTTTCTTGCAGCTGCATTGGGAGTTTAGTATTTGCTTCACGAAATACGAAGTGGTCAACTAGGAAAGAGTGCTGGAGGGAGTTCTGTTACGTGTGTTGGTTAAGGGTCTGCAGGAGAGTGCACCAACCAGGCTTCTATCCCACATAGCTTGCCCCCTTGACAATAGCAATCTGATTCTAAACATTGCCCTGAAACCTCTCCGTATAACAAGATGCCTTTACATACAAGGGTATGGGGGCTGCACCATGTCAGTCACAAACCATTTGGAAGCCAATGGCAGATCCACATGACCCCATCACAGATGTTTTAACAAACACCTACACTCCACTGCTCTAGGCCGACTACTCATCGGGCTCCAAATTACTGGCATCTCTGTTCTACATGATTTTCATGAAACCCAGTCAATCAAGGCATTGTCTGGTACACTCATGATCATCTATAAGACATCCAAAGGTTCTCCACTGACACCTGTTCATGGGAATTTCAAAAATTTAATGGTATTTATCTAGCCTTTTTTCAAGGATGAAGTTTGAGGCACTGTGGTGTTTAATTCATTCAGGAACCATGAAATGGAGAGGAAGCTTATTTCAATGAAATCTCTGGAGAATTCTAACAGGCAATGATTCCCAACGACAGGCTAAAAGGTCACATTAAGCCAGGCATTTGAGGTCTACAATGTGTGATCCTTTTGTGCTTTGACTTGCAACTATGGCTGCCAATTCTTTAAAAATAAAATCATGTGATATCCTTCCTGAGATTCCCAGTGCTCTGTGGAAAGCCACCCTGGGCCTTGATCTCAGTTTCCAAGGGCGACTCTCATGCGTGGCCTCCTAAAATCCCAACACAATACATGGCAATACTTCTTTGAGGTCAGTTCCATAACTCAGTTTCTAAGGGGAATCACACCAGTGTTCAAGCCCAGGTGGACCCAGTCATCTCTTCCAACGGCCACAAAAATGACCACAATTAAAACCAAAACACTCCCACATGGCCCTCATCTTCTTCCATATAGACACTAATCATAACCTCAGGCTGTAGGTTTCCATGAGGGCCAAAGCCAAAGACAGTATCCAAAATAAGGTCCCTTTCCCCCATTTGCTTAAAGTCAGTGTGGCAGGGAGACCCTTCATGTGAACCAGAAGTGATGAAAGAGGCCTGCCCTTAATACTGCTCTGATTCTCCATTTTGTGGCCTAATTACTGTGGGGTTTAGATTCATTATGTTAATTGGGGTCATGAGAAAACCCAAGCACCTATGGCCTAGCCTCTGTAGTGATTTGAAGAACTCATTTGACCCAAAGGATCCCTATTCTCAAAGATGGAGGTCAGGAACTTTACAGAGGAAGGTAAGAGACTTCATCCACAATGACTGCTCTTATGGGTATTTTGGTTTTGGATGCACACATGGGATTTTTTTAGATCCATTAGGTGCTGAGAATCTAAGCCACAACCTCACACAGGGCCAAGAAGCTGATTCAGACACATCCCTTTCCAAAGCAATTAAGCAAAGAGCCAAAGGTGATGCCCATTCATTTCCATTTGAAAACTCTTCAGTCTTCACAAAGGGGTGGCCTGAGGCAAAGACTTTCCTGACATTAAGGGCAATAGTACAATAGGTAAGCAAAAGGCCCAAAGCAGGGTTTCTCCACTGAGACTTTCCTGATCACACTGATATCTGAGTTTTCTGAGATGCTCACCATTGCCTTCAGCTATCCAGTACATGGCCATGTCACAGAGCTTAAAGGTGGTACATATCTTGGACACAAAACCATGAGCCTATTCTGGAGTTTGGCCAAAATTCAGAAAGAAAATAGGATCTTAGGAAGATATTAGGAGTGGCCGATCCATATGGCAAGCCGTAGACCATTCATAAATAGGACAGGATGAACGCTGGTAAGATTTCTACTAGATAGGACATATGTATTGATGCGCTATCTTTTCTAATGTCTACAACCACGGACACAGTGGGATACACAGACATAGAAACACTCGCCTTGTCAAAAGACTTACTAGAAACAATTCACACCAAACCAAACAAAACGACTTTCCTACCTATTCTCAGAACATGAGACAAAACCACAAACCCACACCCACACCCACACCCACACAGACCCCCAAGTAGGTCTGTGAAAATATGGAGTGTCCTTTGACTGGTGGGCCATAATATATTCCCCCATAATGGGCTGTTCTCTCTCAGATCTGGTCTCCGTGTCCAACTCTGTGAAGCTGTTAGGAGCCAGCGGTGAGCCACTACCTTCTTTCTCAGGAAAGGCCCCTCCTCAGACCTTCCTGGCATTAGGCCATCCTCACATCAGTAGGTACCAAGAAAGACTGTCTCTGTCCTTGGAAAATCCAAACAAGTTTGACCACTGGGACATGAACTGGGACTGGCTCTGGGTGCCTGACTTCCTGTATCCCAAGTTCAGAGAGTTCCATCACCAAGGAAGTGAGGTGAGGTCACTTCCTTCAGGAACTAAATGAGGTCACTGCCTTGGCAACAACTTTTTCCTAAAAGTTGCTTCTAAGGGTCCCATGATATGGAGGATGCACCTACTCGCTCTGACATTTTCACAAGTTAGAATGGTATATCAACCATAGGCAACCGGGAACAGCTCTCCACACAGGCCTGGTTTGGTCCATCTTCTCTACATTAAGATGAAAGAGGCTGATTCAGACACATCCCTTCATCCTGACCAGGTTGTTTACCATGGAAGTTGACTTTTCCTCCCTCAGGTCCTTCATAGCTGCCTACATCTTCTCCATGGATCATTTCTGCATGGACCTTCGAGGTTCTCAGCAGGTGGAAGTTTCCCTACACTCCTGTATTGTAAGACCAACTCTGTCCCTGCTCTTCTGTAAAGTTAGATTGAGGGAACAGTGTATGGTTAGTGTAATAACAGGTTCGATTTGGGTTAGGAATCATTCTGCGCGATGAATAATGGTATTGGGAACCTGCGATATTTATTAAATTATATTGGTAAAATATATGTATGAAAACAGAAATCTAGGATTTGAAGCCCAGAAGGGCATTGGGCCCTTGATTGGGATACGTAGTGTTGAATTAGGTTCTGCACAGTTGTCTCAGATAAATCCATTTACAATGGCATAGGACCTTGTACATTGGATGATTGAATGAGGAAGAGAACATCCAGTCAAAAAGGGATAGTCGGTACGATTAGGTAGATAGTCGGTAGGATTAGGAAGAAGAGTGAGTACAGGATTTGGACGGAAATTTCTTTTTTTTTTATTGGTTGTTCAAAACCCTACAAAGCTCTTGACATATCATATTTCATACATTAGCATACATTAGCTTCAAGTGAGTTTTGAACTCCCTTTTTTATCCAAGTACAGATTGCAGAATCACATGGGTTACACATCCAAATTTTTACATCATACCATACTAGTAACTGTTGTATTCTGCTACCTTTTCTATCCTCTACTATCCCCCCTCCCCTCCCCTCCCATCTTCTCTCTCTACCCCTTCTACTGTAATTCATTTCTCACCTTGTTTGTTTTCCCATTCCACTTACAACCTCTTATATGTAATTTAGTATAACAATGAGGATCTCCCTCCGTTTCCATGGAATTCCCCTTTTCTCTCCCTTTCCCTCCCACCTCATGTCTCTGTTTAATGTTAATCATTTCTTCCTGCTCTTCCTCCCTGCTTTATTCTTAGTTGCTCTCATTATATCAAAAAAGACATTTGGTATTTGATTTTTAGGGATTGGCTACCTTCACTAAGCATAATCTGCTCTAGTGCCATCCATTTCCCTGCAAATTCCAAGATTTTGTCATTTTTTAGTGCTGCGTAATACTCCATGGTGTATAGATGCCACATTTTTTTAATCCATTCATCCATTGAAGGGCATCTGGGTTGGTTCCACAATCTAGCTATTGTCAATTGTGCTGCTATGAACATCGATGTGGCAGTATCCCTGTAATACGCTCTTTTAAGTTCTTCAGGGAATAGTCCGAGAAGGGCAATAGCTGGGTCAAATGGTGGTTCCATTCCCAGCTTTCCCAGGAATCTCCATACTGCTTTCCAAATTGGCCGCACCAATTTGCAGCCCCACCAGCAATGTACAAGAGAACCCTTTTCCCCACATCCTCGCCAGCACTTGTTGTTGTTTGACTTCATAATGGCTGCCAATCTTACTGGAGTGAGATGGTATCTTAGGGTGGTTTTGATTTGCATTTCTCTGACTGCTAGAGATGATGAGCATTTTTTCATGTACTTGTTGATTGATTGTATGTCCTCCTCGGAGAAGTTTCTGTTCAGGTCCTTGTCCCATTTGTTGATTGGGTTATTTGTTATCTTATTGTCTAATTTTTTAAGTTCTTTGTATATTCTGGATATTAGGGCTCTATCTGACGTGTGAGGAGTAAATATTTGTTCCCATGATGTAGGCTCCCTATTTACTTCTCTTATTGTTTCTTTTGCTGTGAAAAAACTTTTTAGTTTAAGTAAGTCCCATTTGTTGATTCTTGCTATCAACTCCTGTGCTATGGGTGTCCTATTAAGGAATTTGGAGCCCGACCCCACTATATGTAGATCGTAGCCAACTTTTTCTTCTATCAGACGCAGAGTCTCTGATTTGATATCAAGGTCTTTGATCCATTTTGAGTTAACTTTTGTGCATGGTGAGAGGAGGGGGTTCAGTTTCATTTTGTTGCATATGGATTTCCAGTTTTCCCAACACCATTTGTTGAAGATTCTATCCTTCCTCCATTGCATGCTTTTAGCCCCTTTATCAAATATAAGATAGTTGTAACTTTGTGGATTGTTCTCTGTGTCCTCTATTCTGTACCATTGGTCCACCCGACTGTTTTGGTACCAGTACCATGCTGTCTTTGTTACTATTGCTCTGTAATATAGTTTGAAATCCGGTATCGCTATACCGCCTGATTCGCACTTTCTGCTTAGAATTGCTTTTGCTATTCTGGGTCTTTTATTTTTCCATATGAATTCCATGATTGCTTTATCTATTTCTACAAGCAATGCCTTTGGGATTTTGATTGGCATTGCATTAAACCTATATAGAACTTTTGGTAATATCGCCATTTTGATGATGTTAGTTCTGCCTATCCATGAACAGGGTATATTTTTCCATCTTCTAAGATCTTCTTCTACTTCTCTCTTTAGGGTTCTGTAGTTTTCATTGTATAAATCATTCACTTCTTTTGTTAGGTTGATTCCCAAGTATTTTATTTTTTTTTGAGGATATTGTGAATGGAGTGGTTTTCCTCATTTCCATTTCAGAAGTTTTGTTGCTGATATACAAGAATGCCTTTGATTTATGCGTGTTGATTTTATATCCTGCTACTTTGCTGAATTCATTTATTAGTTCTAGTAGTTTTTTTGTAGACCCTTTTAGGTCTTCTATGTATAAAATCATGTCATCCGCAAATAATGATAATTTAAGTTCTTCTTTTCCAATTTTTATGCCTTTAATTTCTTTCGTCTGTCTAATTGCTCTGGCCAGTGTTTCGAGAACTATATTGAATAGAAGTGGTGATAGAGGGCATCCCTGTCTTGTTCCAGATTTTAGAGGGAATGCCTTCAATTTTTCACCATTCAGAATGATGCTAGCCTGAGGCTTAGCATAGATAGCTTTTACAATGTCAAGGTAATTTCCTGTTATCCCTAGTTTTTCTAATGTTTCGAACATCAAGGGATGCTGTACTTGTCAAATGCTTTTTCTGCATCCATCGAGATGATCATATGGTTCTTATCTTTAAGTCTATTGATGTGGTGAATAACATTTATTGATTTCCGTATATTGAACCATCCTTGCATCCCAGGGATGAATCCTACTTGATCATGGAGCACAATTTTTTTGATGTGCCTTTGTATCCGATTCGCCAGAATTTTATTGAGGATTTTTGCATCTAGGTTCATCAGGGTTATTGTTCTGAAGTTTTCTTTCTTTGATGTGTCTTTGTCTGGTTTCGGAATCAACGTGATGTTGGCCTCATAGAATGAATTTGGAAGAGCTCCCTCTTTTTCTATTTTCTGAAATAACTTGAAAAGTATTGGTATTAATTCTTCTTTAAAAGTTTTGTAAAACTCCGCTGTATACCCATCCGGTCCCGGGCTTTTCTTGGTGGGTAGTCTCTTGATTGCTTCTTCAATTTCATCCATTGGTATTGGTCTGTTCAAATTGTGTGTATCCTCCTGACTCAGTCTGGGCAAATCATATGTCTTAAGAAATTTATCGATGTCTTCACTATCTTCTATTTTATTGGAATATATCTTTTCAAAATAATTTCTAATTGTCTTCTGAATTTCTGTAGCATCTGTTGTGATATTGCCTTTTTCATCCTGTATGTTAGTAATTTGAGTTCTCTCTCCTCTTCGTTAGCATGGCTAAGGGTCTGTCAATCTTGTTCATTTTTTCGAAGAACCAACTTTTAGTTTTGTTGATTTTTTCAATAGTTTCTTTTGTTTCAATTTTGTTGATTTCCACTCTGATTTTAATTATTTCTTGCCTTCTGCTGCATTTGCTGTTGTTTTGTTCATCCTTTTCTAGGGCTTTGAGATGAAGTGTGAGCTCATTTATTTGTTGGTTTTTCCTTTTTTTGAGGAATGACCTCCAGGCGATGATGGTTAGGGTAATAACAGGTTCGATTTCGGTTAGGAATCATTCTGCGCGATGAATAATGCTATTGGGAACATGCGATATTTATTAAATTATATTGGTAAAATATATGTATGAAAACAGAAATCTAGGATTTGAAGCCCAGAAGGGCATTAGGCCCTTGATTGGGATACGTAGTGTTGAATTAGGTTCTGCACAGATGTCTCAGATAAATCCATTTACAATGGCATAGGACCTTGTACATTGGATGATTGAATGAGGAAGAGAACATTCAGTCAAAAAGGGATAGTCGGTACGATTAGGTAGATAGTCGGTAGGTTTAGGAAGAAGAGTGAGTACAGGATTTGGACGGGAATTTCTTTAGCAATAGGCTTTCAGTTAGAGAGTGAATGTAAATGTCAGCACATATGAAAATTCAGTCACAATGATGAACTTTGAAAAATATGTAGAAAAGCAGATAATAATAGAGACTTTACAAAATCAGGCAAAGTATAAAGTGAGTGATAGGATTAGACATTTTGTACACTGTTGAGTTTGAATATATAATCTTAAGAAGAAACAAATATGCAGTGACCATTAGGATTGACATTTGAGAGCATTAGGAAACCTGGACATGGATGCTTTTAGTAATCCATGTTCACTTTCATTTTAGGCTTTGGTACAATTATAAGTGTGACCTTTGCATTTTTTGTCCAGAATATTACTGTCATAGAATGTATATGTGGATCATATGACATGAGCATTTCTTCAAGCATTTCTGGAAGTAATGTTTTCAAGACCTATAAATTACTATTGGGGGTAAAAGAGGTGTACCCTGTGTCCATGAATATAGACATAATGCATGAATAGACCACATTTTGAATAAATAATTTAACTGTTCCCACTTTAAATAATAGATTGAATTAATATATGAAATATTATAAGAAATCTTGTATTGATATAATATCATTCATTCCAACCAGTATTACATCTATATGTAATATTAGGGTTATGATTATCATGAAAGGTGTGTGAGTATTGCTTCAAAAGTGATCATAGAAATCTAAATTAATGTGTTTGGAAAGAAGTCTCATAAAAAGACCAGTCAAGAAACATGGAGGAATACATGTGATCTGAAGAAGAAAATGATTGAAAGTGAAACAAATGCCTATAAACTTGCGAACTTGTGGATGAAATATATATCCCATGATGTGAATAAATTGAAGAAATAGTAATGTACCAGTGTTGAATAAAATGAACATCCAAATACACATCATGTCCCATAGGAATCTACTTGCGTTGATGTTAAACTAGGTCAGTTACTGTAGAAATATTAGGATTTGTATGCACCATTCACTAAAGTTAGTTTTCAGTACTAAGAAACAAATATGTATATCAGGAGAATGAATATTTTGAGAAAACTCTTGAGAAAATTTGATTATAAATCCACATACTTGAATATGAATGAGTTAAGGGAGTGTATAATAAGACACATATTTCATATTTTGAAAAATCTGGAGAATATATATATATATATATATATATATATATATATATATATACACACAAACACACACAGACATTAAAAATAGCATAATATATGCTATATGAAATTCACCATGAAATTTATATCATCCAGAGATCCAAAAATATTTATTTTATTTAACATGGATTTATGTATAATGTTGTTCAACTAGGAAGCTCACGCATAGGTTGAATTTTCAGTTCTAAAGCGTTTAGGAGGAGTGATCTCTTAAAATTTGTATCTGCCAAGTCAGCCACTTCACAAAAATGTACGTGTGGTATCAGGTAAGATTCTATAATTGCATGTAAAAATACATGTGCTGAAAAGACTACAGAGACAGGGAAACAGGAATTCACATATTTGTTAACTTTAAAACACATGGAGAAATATTTTAACAAATAATTGACTAGATTTATAACTCCTACCCTAAATAATGCAAAAGGCAATTCCACTATACACCATGCCTTCTCTGAACTGCTTGTATTTCTATTTTTTTTGGTTTATTTTTCTCCATCTTATTAGGATTAGTTGTCAGAGTCTAGTAGGGTAAGTGTTAGTGTGAGGTATTCAGTATTTTGAAAGGAAAATTGGAAAATGAATCCAAAGTGTATGTAAATATGTGGTACACAAAAATCTTCCCACTCTCATCCAGAACAATGCCTTGACATTACAATCGCGCAGAGTAAGACACAATTAGAAGAGAAGAGTTATAAAATCTGTGAATAAATATCTGGAATGGAATATGCTCAGGAGTTCACAACCTTGGAGGAGGTAGAGGAGATTCCAAAAGTAAGGGACAGTGTAATCATTCCAAAAACATGGAGCTCTGCTGGCGTAAAGACTTCTTGAGAAACTGCCTCTGAGGGTGGGCACTTGAAATATATGTTGTTGTCGGGAGCTTCAGCTTCGTTTGTAGTGAGACCATCAAATCAGCGTCTTCATCTATGTGACCTGGAGGACATGGTTTCTTATTTTCCCTGAACATGAGTCAGCAGTGCTGAATACTCTCTTTGTAGGTAAACTGTGGACACGAGGGGCTAAGTGTATCCACATGGGCCTGTGAAGCTATTTGGTCATTCTCCACTTTTCGTGGTGTTTCTTGCTGCTTCACTGGGATTTTGGTATTTGCTTCAAGAAATACAAAGAATTCAACTGTTACTCTGTGCGTGAGGGGGTTCTATCACGTGTGGTGGGTCAGGGTCTGCAGGAGAATGCACCTAACAGGCTTATATCCCACATAGTTGCCCCCTTGACCATAGCAACCTGATTCTAAATATTTCCCTAAAACCTCTGCATATAACAAGATGCCTTTACATTGAAGGGACTGCTGGCTGCACCACATCAGTCACAAGCCATTTGGAAGCCAAAGGCAGATCCACATGAACACACCGCAGATGTTTTATCACACACCTGCCCACCAATGCTCTAGGCCCACTCCTCAGCAGGCTCCAGCTTCCTGGCATCACTGTTCTGCACAATTTTTATGAAAACCAGTCAATCAAGGCACTGACTGTTATTCTTATGATCGGCCACAGGATATCCAAAGAATCTCCAGTGCCAACTTGTCATGGGAATTTTAAAAATTTCATGATATATTGACCTAGCCATTTTTCAAGGATGAAGTTGGAGGCATTCTGGAACTATTAAATGGTGAGGAAGCTCATTTCAATGAAATATCTGGAGATCTCTCACAGGAAAGACTTCCCAAAGAGTGGCCAAAAGGTCACATGAATCCAGGAACATTGAGGTCTACAATGTGAGGTCCATGTGTGTTTTGACTCTCAACAATGGTTGCCAAGTTTTTCAAACAAAATCATGTGATATCCTGGCTGAGATTTCCAGTGTTCTGTGAATAATTACCCTGGGCCTAGATCTCAGTTTCCAAGGGCGACTCTCATGCGTGGCCTCCTAAAATTCCAACACTATTCATGGCAATACTTCTCTGAGTTCAGTACGAGAACTCAGTCTTTATGCAGAATCCCACCAAAGTTCAAGCCAAGGTGGACCATGTAATCTCTACTAACCGCCACAAAAATGACTACAATTAAAACCAAAACACTCCCACATGGCCCTCATTTTCTTCCATACAGACACTCATCAAAACCTCTGGCTGGAGGTTTCCGTGAGGGGTGCAGCCCAAGACAGTGTCCAAAATAAGCTTCCTTGCCCCTCATTTGCCTAAAGTCAGGGTGGCCTGGACACCCTTCCTGTGAACTAAGAGTCATCAAATAGGCCTGCCGTTTATTTTGCTCTGCTTCTTAAATTTGAGGCCTACTGATGGTGGGATTTAGATTCCTCATGTGAATTGGAGTCATGAGAAAACCCAATCACCTATGGGCTAGAATCTGCAGGGCTTTGAAGAACTTATTTGACCCAAAGGAGGCCTATTCTCACTTAATGGAGGTCAGGAACCTTACCACGGAAGGAGAGAGACTTCATCCACAATGATTGCTCTTTTGGACATTTTGCTTTTGGATGCATACATGGGATCTCTCTTTAGATCCATCAGGTGCAGAGAATCTAAGCCACAGAATTACACAAGGCCAAGAGGCTGATTAAGACATATCCCTTTCCAAAGCAATTAAGCAAAGAGCCACAGTTGATGCCCCTTCATTTGCAGTTGAAAACTTTTCTTCAGGCTTCAAAAAGGGTGGCCTGAGGCAAAGACTTTCCTGACATTCAGGGCAACAGAACATTAGGTAAGGAAAAGGCCCAAAGCATGGTTTCTCCACTGAGTCTTTACTGGTCACACTGATATCTGAGTTTTCTGAGATGCTCGCCATGCCCTTCATTTAACCAACACATGGCCGTGTCACAGAGCTTGGAGGTGGTACATATCTTGGACACAAAACCATGAGCCTATTCTGGAGAGTGGCCAGAATTCAGGAAGCAAACAGTAACTTAGGAAGATAGCAGGTGTTGCCGGTCCATAAGGCAAGCCGCAGTCCATTCATAAATTGGGAAGGATGAATGCTGGGAAGCTTTCTACTAGACAAGACTCATCCATTGATGCATTCTCTTTGCTAATGTCTACAACCACTGACACAGTGAGATACACAGACATAGAAACACTCGCCTTTTCATACGACTTTCTGGAAACACTTTACTCCAAACCAAACAAACCGCCTTTCAGACATATTCTCAGAGCATGAGAAAAAAACCACAAACCCACACCCCCAGCCAGATAAGCACCTCCTTCCTCCAAGTAGGTTTGTAACTATCCGGAGTGTCCTCTGACTGATAGGCCATACTATGTTCCCCTGAAATGGCCTCACCTATCTCACATCTGGTGTCCATGGCCAATTCTGTGAAGTTGTCAGGAGCCAGCAGTTAGCCACTGCCTTCTTTCTCAGGAAAGGCCCCTCTTAAGAGCTTTCCTGTCATTTGTCCATTCTCACATCAGTAGATACCAAGAAAGACTGACTCTGTCCTTGTTATATCAAACAAGTGAGACCACTGGGTCTGGGACTGAGACAGGCTCTAGGTGCCTGGCTTCCTGGATCCCAAGTTCAGAAAGTGCCATGAACAAAAAAGTGAGGTGAGGTAACTTCTTTCAGGAACTGAATGAGGTTACTGCCTTGGCAACCAGTTTGTCCTAACACATGCATCCAAGTGTCCCATGACATGTAGGCTGACCGTATTTCTGTGACACTTTCACAAGTTAGAATGGTATATCAACCATAGGCACCTGGGAACAGCTCTCCACACAGGCCTCATTTGGTCCATCTTCTCTAGATTAAGAAGAGAGAGGCTGATTCAGACAAAAGCCTTCATCCTGACCAGGTTGTTTGGCATGGAAGATGACTTTTGATCTCTCAGGACCTTCATACCTGCCTACATCTTCTCCAGGGATCAATTCTGCATGGACCTTTGAGGTTCTCAGCAGGTGGACAATCCCCTACTTTCCTGTATTGTAAGACCAACTCTGTCCCTGCTCTTTTGTAAATGTAGATTGAGGGAACAGTTTATGGTTAGGGTTAATTACATGTTTGTTTTGGGTTAGGAATCATTTTGCTGGATGAATAATGGTATTGGGAATCTGTGATATATATAAGAACATAGAGTTGAAAAATATGTATGAAAACAGAAATGTAGTAAGATTTAAAGTCCATATTGGCATTGGGCCTTTGATTTGGATACTTAGCTTTGAATTACGTTCTGCAGTGATGTCTCAGATAAATTGATTATCAATGACATAGGACCTTGTACCTTGGATGATAGATTGTAGAAAAGAACATCCACTCAAACAGGGATAGTCCATAGGATTAGGAAGATAGTCGGTAGGTTTTTCAAGAAGTGTGAGTACAGGATATGGACCAAAAGTTCTTTATCAATAGGGTTTCGGTAATAGAATGAAGGTCAATGTCAGCACATGTGAAGAGTCAGTCACATAGGTAAACTGGGGAAAATATGTAGGAAAGGAAACATCAATAGAGACAGTAGGAAATCAGGCAAAGTATAAAGTGAGTGATAGGATTAGACATTTTAACAGGGTTGATGTTGACTATATAATCTTCGAAGAAACAAATATGTAGTCACCAATAGGATGGACATTTGAGAGAATTAGGCAACCTAGACATCAATGTTTTTAGTAATCCATGCTCCCATTCAATTTAGGCTTTTGTACAAACATATGTGTGATCTTTGCATTTTGTATCCAAAATAGTACTGTGATAAAATGTATAGGTAGATCAGGTGACATAAGTATTTTTTCCACCATTTCAGGGAGCAATATTTTGAAGATGTATAAATTAGTATTGCGGGTACAAAGAGGTGTACCCTGTGTGTATGAATATAGAGATAATGCATGAATAGATGATACTGTGAATAAATAATATAACTGATTCCACTTTAAATAATGGATTAAATTGATATCTTAAAATTTACAAGAAATCTTATATTGATACACAGTCATTCATTCCTATCAGTTATACATCTAATGGTAATATGAGGGTTATGGTTTGTCATTAAGGGTGTGTGAGTTTTGCTTCAAAAGTAATTATGGAAATCGAAAATAATGTGTTTGTAAAGAAGTCTCATGAAGAGACTAGTCAAGAAACATGGAGGAATACGTGTGTTCTGAAGCAGGAAGTAATTGAAAGTGAAACAAATTGATATAAATTAGCGAACTTGTGGATGAAATATATATCCCATGATGTGCATAAACTGAAGAAATAGTAATGTACCAGTGTTGAATACAAATGAACGTCAAAATACATATCATGTCCCATAGGAATCTACTTGCATTGATGTTAAACTTGGTGAGTAACTGTAGAAATATTAGGATTTGTATGCATCATTCACTGAAGTTAGTTTTCAGTACTAGGAAACAAATATGTATTTCAGGTGGATGAATATTTCTGAGAATAATCTTGTGAAAAGTTGATAATAAATCCACATACATGAACATGAATAAATTTTGGGAGTGTATAATAAGACACATATATTTCATATTTTCAAAAATCTGGAGAGTGTGTATATATATATATATATATAGATAGATAGATAGATAGATATAGATATAGATATAGATATATATTGATATATAGATATATATATAGAGATACATATATATATACATATGCCTATATATATATACACACACACACACTCACACAGACATTAAAAAGTAGCAATATATATGCCAATCGAAATTTATTACGAAATATATATAATCCACACATCCCAAAATATACTTTTTACTGAACATGGATTTATATATAATTTTGTTCAGCTAGAAAGGTCACCAATAGTTTGAATTTTCAGTTCCAACAGCATTAAGAGGAGTGATCTCTTCTCACAATTTGCATCTGCCAAGTCAGCAACCTCTCAAGTATATACATGTGATACCAGGTAGGATTCTATATGTGCATATAAAAACACATGTGCTGAATAGGCCACAGAGAAAGGGAGAGAGGAATTCACATATTTGTTAACTTTAAAAACACATGGAGAACTGTTTTAATTAAAAATTGAGTAGATTTATAATTCCTAGCCTATATAATGCAAAAGGCAAGTCCAATAATACAACATGACTCCTCTGAACTGCTTGTATTTCTATTCTGTTTTGGTTATTATTCTCCATCATGTTAGGATTAGTAGTCAGAGTCTAGTGGGGTATGTGTTAGTGTCCAAAATAAGCTCTCTTACCCCTCATTTGCCTAAAGTCATGGGGGCCTGGACACCCTGCATTTGAACCAGGAGTGATAAAATAGGACTGCAGTTAATACTGCTCTGCTTCTCCATTTTGAAGCCTACTGACTGTCAGGTATAGATTCTTTATGTGATTTGGAATAATGAGAAAACCCAAGCACTTCTTTAGGGCTTTGAAGATTTCATTTGAACCAAATGATCCCTATTCTCACTTGATGTAGGTCAGGAACATAACAAAGGAAGGCAAGACACTTCATCCACCATAACTGATCTTTTTGCCATTTTGGTTTGGATGCACACATGGGATCTTTCTTTAGATCCATCAGGTGCTGAGAATCTAAGCCACAACCTCACACAGGTCCAAGAGGCTGATTAAGACACATCCATTTCCAAAGAAACTAAGCAAAGAGCCACAGGTGATGACCATTCATTTTCATTTGAAAACTGTTTTCTTCAGGCTTCACAAAGGGGTGGCCTGAGGCAAAGACCTTCCTGACATTCAGGGCAACAGAAACATAGGTAAGAGAATGGCCCAAAGCAGGGTTTCTCCACTGAGAATTTCCTGGTCACACTGATATCTGAGTTTTCTGAGATGCTCGCCATTCCTTACCGCTATCCAGTACATGGCCATGTAACAGAGCTTGGAGGTGGTACATATCTTGGACACAAAACCATGAGCCTATTCTGCAGAGTTGCCAGAATTCAGGAAGAAAACAGGAACTTAGGAAGATAGTAGGTGTTGTCCCTCCATAAGGCAAGCTGCAGTTCATTCATAAATTGGGCAGGATGAATGCTGGGAAGCTTTCTACAAGACAAGACATATCCATTGATGCATTCTCTTTTCTAATGTCTACAACCACGGACACAGTGGGATACACAGGCATAGAATCACTCACCTTGTCAAAAGACTTACTAGAAACAGTCCATTCCAAACCAAACAAACTGTCTTTCCTACCTATTCTCAGAACATGAGACAAAACCACAAACTGACACTCACACTCACAAAGGCATCTCCTTCCTGCAAGTAGGTCTCTGACTATCTGGAGTGTCCTCTGTCTGTTGGGCCGTATAATGTTCCAATGAAATGTCCTGTCCTGTCTCAGATCTGTCTCCTTTGCAAACTCTGTGAAGTTCTCAGGAGCCAGCGGTGAGCCACTACCTGCTTTCTCAGGAAAGGCCCCTCTTCAGATCTGTCCTGGCATTTGGCAATCCTCACATTAGTAGATACCAAGAAATACTGACTCTGTCCTTGGTACATCCAAACAAGTGAGCCCACTGGGATTGGGACTGGGACTGGCTCTGGCAGCCTGGCATCTTGGAT
Source organism: Callospermophilus lateralis (assembly GCF_048772815.1). Lineage (NCBI taxonomy): Eukaryota > Metazoa > Chordata > Mammalia > Rodentia > Sciuridae > Callospermophilus > Callospermophilus lateralis. The sequence goes on along the minus strand of NW_027516543.1, from coordinate 183,965 downwards.
CCCAAGTTCAGAGAGTTACATCACCAAGGAAGTGAGGTAGGTCACTTTCTTCAGGAAATGTATGAGGTCACTACCTTGGCAATCACTTTGTTTTAACATTTGCTTCCAAGGGTCCCATGAGATAGAGGCTGCCCCTACTTTCGGTGACAAGTTCACAAGATAGAATGGTATAACAAACATAGGCGCCTGGGAACATCTCCCCACACAGGACTGGTTTAGTCCATCTTCTCTACATTTAGATAGAGAGACTGATTCAGACACATCCCTTCATCCTGACAAGGGGGTTTGCCATGCAAGATGACTTTTGCTCTCTCAACTCCTTCATAGCTGCCTACGTCTTCTCCAGGGATCATTTCTGCATGGACCTTTGAGGATCTCAGCAGGTTTAAGAACCCCTACATTCCTGTATTGTAAAAGCAACTCTGTCCCTGCTCTTCTGTAAAGTTTGATTCAGGGAAGAGTGTATGGTTACGGTTAATAAAAGTTCAATTTGGGTTAAGAAACATTCCACGGCATGAATAATGGTATTGGGAACCTGTAATATTTACAAGAATGTAAAAGTGAAATATAAGAATGAAAACAGAAATCTAGGTAAGATTTGAAGCCCAGAAGGGCATTGGGCCCTTGATTGGGATACTTAGCTTTGAATTATGTTCTGCAGAAATGTCTCAGATAAATCAATGTTCAATGACATAGGACTTTGTACCTTGAATGATGGAATGTCAAAGAGAACTTCTAGTCAAGAAGGGATAGTCGGTATTATTAGAAAGATAGTCTGTAGGTTTAGAACTAAGAGTGAGTATAGGATTTGGACCAAAAGTTCTTTTGCAATAGGGTTTCTGGTAGAGATTGAATGTAAATGTGAGCACATGTGAAGAGTCAGTCACAATGATAATCTGGGGAAAATATGTAGGAAAGCAGATATCAATAGAGACATTAGGAAATCAGGCAAATGAAAAGTGAGTGATAAGATTAGACATTTTCAACGGGCTTGAGGTTGAATATATAATCTTAGGAAGAAACAAATATGTAGTCAAGAATAGGATTCACATTTGAGAGCATTAGGCAAACTGGACATGGAAGTTTTTAGTAATCCATGTTCACTTTCCATTTAGGTTTGGTAAAATCATAAGTGTCACCTTTGCGTTTTGTGTCCAGAATATTACTGTGATAAAATGTATATGTAAATCAGGTGACATGTGCATTTCTTCCACCATTTCTGGGAGCAATATTTTGAAGACGTATAAATTAGTATTGGGGGTACAAAGAGGTGTATCCTGTGTCTATGAATATAGAGATAATGCATGAAAAGACCATACTGTGAATAAATAATATAACTGGTTCCACTTTAAATAATGGATTTAATTGATATCTGAAACTAAGTAAGAAATCTTATATTGATATACAATCATTCATTCCAGCTAGTTGTACATCTAATGGTAATACTAGGGTTTGGTTTATCATGACGGGTGTATGAGTTTTGCTTCAAATGTGATAATGGAAATCGAAAATAATGAGTTTGGAAAGAAGTCTCATGAAAAGAGCAGTCAAGAAACATAGAGAAATACATGTGTTCTGAAGCAGGAAGTGACTGAAAGTGAAACAAATGCGTATAAATTAGCGAACTTGTGGATGAAATATATATCCTATGATGTGCATAAACTGAAGAAATAGTAATGTTCCAGTGTTGAATAAAAATGAATGTCAAAATACACATCATGTCCCATAGGAATCTACTAGCCTTGTTATTAAACTGGGTCAGTTACTATAGAAATATTAGATTTTTTTTTTGGTGTTATAATAGAATTTATTTTACCACTAGCATGCCACAGAATGTTGAGGAAAGAGCAATGGATTTTTAGTTATCGCACTAATAATCTAACATTTAATGACTCTTTTGGATAGTCTAGAAATTACATAAGGCTATGTAACATAATTTTTTTAATTTAACATCCATAAAAGCTTGGAGTTTTGGTAATATTTCTACTTTTTTATTTTTAATTTTTTCAGTTGTGATTGACCTTCATTTTGTTTATTTGAATGTGGTGCTTAGAATAGAACCCAGTGTCCCACACATGCTAGAAAAGCATGTTACCACTGAACCACAAACCCAGCCCCTCCACTTTTATCTTTACATCGAACATCCCTCTCCCTCATCTTTACTCACTTTCTTCCTCATTTTCCCCCTTCTCTCTCTTGCTTTTTCGTTTTCCTTTCATATCTGTTTTTCTCTCATGTCATTACAAACAGTAGTATGCTATAAAATTTAAATTTAAGACTGTTTTTTATAGTCATTGTTCTTTTCTTGAGAAAATTTAATAATTATAATCACCTGATAGATATATTAAAATAAATTTTTATACATATGTATCTATATTCATGCATATGCATTACATATTATATATATATATACATACATATACATTTAAAAGTACTTTGATTAGCCTGTTAAAAATAATATAGACCAAAACTTTCTTAATTCTCAAGCCTTCCAGAATTAACATCTTACAGTGAAAATCAAATAAACATATTTAAATAAACAGGTATCATTCTTTTTATCAATACTGATAATTTAAGGTTTTATATCACATTAAGCTATAATACGGCATATTAAATCTTATGAATTAGAAAAAGTTTTTTGAATAACCTATTATTTAAGGACCATATGCACTGACATTTTAAAGGCTTTCTTGTGATTTCAATTTCTATCAATTGTGTATTAATTGCCAAATGCTTATTTTAGTACTTTTCATATTCATAATTGATATAAAGTCAATTGTTTAATTCTTCTTGTAAATAATTACTTATTACAGTAGGGACATTATTAATAATTCTAAATCTGTATAAGAAAATAGTACAAAGATATTTTCATGCAAAATTAAGAATAATTGTGTGCTCTAAATGTCTGATTGTTGATACATATAACAAAGAGCTTTTGATGAGTCTCTTCCCCAGTAAAACATAAAATGCAAAGATATTGTTGGGTATATATGTGCAAATAAAGATAAAGAAAATACACATTATCAACTAGAAACTATTAAATAAAAGGTGAAAACAACAATCCAACACATTGTACGAATTTGTCAGATGAGGTAGTATTCTGGAAGAATAGCCTATGACTAGACCTGGTCCATGACAAAATATTCACGAAAAATAATGAAATATGAAAAATATAGAAAATGCTATGAATTTTTCATGAAGGTAGGTGAATTATCCTTTAATCTCAATTTATGTGCATTTTCAAAAGCCAATTTCCTGGTAAAATAAATTTGTGATAGTTACAACTAAACGAAACAAAGTTTCTGCTTAGCAAAATGAATGCATCTCAACCCATTTTTAGCTGATTTCTTCCCTCTCAATTTTAAACCGTTATTTATTTATTTATTTCTATTGGTTGTTCCAAACATTACAAAGCTCATGATATATCATCTTTGATACATTTGACTCAAATGGGTTATGAACTCCCATTTTTTCCACAAATATGAATTTCAGAATCACATTGGTTACACATTCACATTTTTGAACAATAGCATATTAGTGACTGTTGTATTCTGCGACCTTTCCTATCCCCCACTATCCCCCTCCCCTCCCCTCCCATCTTCCCTCTCTACCTCATCTGCTGTTGTTCAATTCTCTCCATTGTTTCCCCCCCATTTCCCCTCAAATCCTCTTATATGTAATTTTGTGTAACATTGAGGGTCTCCTACTATTTCCATATGCTTTCCCTTCTCTCTCCCTTTCTCTCCCCCAACTCGTCTTTGTTTAATGATAAACTTTTCCTCATGCTCTTCCTCGATGTTCTGTTCTTAGTTGCTCTTTTAATATCAAAGAAGACATTTGGCATTTGTTTTTTTAAGGATTGGCTAGCTTCGCCTAGCATAATCTGCTCTAATGCCATCCATTTCCATGCAAATTCAATGATTTTGTCATTTTTTAATGAAGAGTAATACTCCATTTTGTATAAAAGCCACATTTTTTTATCCATTCATTTATTGAAGGGCATCTAGGTTGGTTCCACAGTCTAGCTATTGTGAATTGTGCAGCTATGATCATTGATGTGGCAGTATCTCTACAGTACGCTCTTTTAAGATCCTCAGGAAATAGTTCGAGAAGGGTGATAGCTGGGTCAAATGGTGGATCCATTCCCAGCTTTCCCAGGTATCACCATAGTACTTTCCAAATTGGCCTCACCAATTTGCAGTCCCACCAGCAGTGTACAAGTGTACCCTTTTCCCCACATTCTCACCAACACTTATTTTGTTTGACTTCATAATGGCTGCCGATCTTACTGGAGTGAGATGGTATCATAGGGTGGTTTTGATTTGCATTTCTCTGACTGCTAGAGATAGTGAGCATTTTTTCATGTACTTGTTCATTGATTGAATGTCCTCCTCTGTGAAGTGTCTGTTCAGGTCCTTGGCCCATTTGTTGATTGGGTTATTTGTTATCTTATTGTTTAATTTTTTTGAGTTCTTTGTATATTCTGGATATTAGGGCTCTATCTGAAGTGTGAGGGGTAAAAATTTGTTCCCAGGATGTAGGCTCTCTATTTACCTCTCTTATTGTTTCTCTTGCTGAGAAAAAAAAATTAGTTTAAGTGAGTCCCATTTGTTTATTCTTGTTATTAACTCTTTGGCTATGGGCATCCTATTAAAGAATGTGGAGCCCGACCCCACAGTATGTAGATCGTAGCCAACTTTTTCTTCTATTAGACGCAGTGTCTCTGATTTGATATCTAGCTCCTGGATCCATTTTGAGTTAACTTTTTGCATGGTGAGAGAAAGGGATTCAGTTTCATTTTGTTGCATATTTATTTCCAATTTTCCCAGCACCATTTGTTGAAGATGCTATCTTTCCTCCATTGCATGTTTTTAGCCCCTTTATCAAATATAAGAAAGTTGTAATTTTGTGGATTGGTTTCTGTGTCCTCTATTCTATACCACTGGTCCAGCTGCCTGTTTTGGTACCAGTACCACGATGTTTTTATTACTATTGCTTTGTAGTACAGTTTGAACTCTTGTATCGCTATACCTCCAGATTCACACTTCCTGCTTAGAATTGCTTTTGGTATTCAGGGTCTTTTGTTTTTCCATATGAATTTCATGATTGCTTTATCATTTCTACAATAAATGCCGTTGGGATTTTTATTGGCACCGATTTAAACCTGTAGAGAACTTTGGGTAATATCAACATTTTGATGATGTTAATTCTGCCTATCCATGAACAAAGTACATTTTTCCACCTTCTAAGATCTTTTTCTATCTCTCTCTTTAGGGTTCTGTAGTTTTCATTATATAAATCTTTCACCTCTTTCGTTAGGATGATTCCCAAGTATCTTATATTCTTTGTGGATATAGTGAATGGAGTGGTTTTCCTCATTTCAATTTCAGAAGTTTTTCTGCTGATATACAGGAATGCCTTTGATTAATGCATGTTGACTTTATATCTTGCCACTTTGCTGAATTCATTTATTAACTCTAGCAGTTGTTTGTAGACCCTTTTGAGTCTGTTAAATATATTATCATGTCATCTGAAAATAGCGATAATTTAAGTTCTTCTTTTCCTATTTTCATGTCTTTAATTTCTTTTGTCTGTCTAATTGCTCTGGCTAGTATTTCAAGAACTAAATCGAATAGAAGTGGTGATAGAGGGCATCCCTGTCTTGTTCCAGATTTTAGAGGGAATGCCTTCAGTTTTTCTCCATTTACGATGATGCTAGCCTGAGGTTTAGCATATATAGCTTTTACAATGTTGAGGTAACTTCCTGTTATCCCTAGTTTTTCTAGTGTTTTGAACATAAAGGGAGGCTGAACTTTGTCGAATGTTTTTTCTGCATCTATCAAGATGATCATATGGTTCTTGTCTTTAAGTCTATTGATGTGGTGAATAGCATTTATGGATTTCCGTATATTGAACTAGCCTTGCATCCCTGGGATGAATCCTACTTGATCATGGTGCACAATTTTTTGATATGCTTTTGTATTACATTCACCAGGATTTTATTGAGAATTTTTGCATCCTAGTTTATTAGAGATATTGGTCTGTAGTTTTGTTTCTTTGAAGTGTTTTTGTCTGGTTTCGGGATCAGGGTGATTTTGGCCTCATAGAATGAATTTGAAAGAGCACCTTCATTTTCTATTTCTTGAAATAGCTTGAAAAGTATTGGTATTAATTCTTCTTTTAAGGTTTTGTAGAGCTCCGCTCTATACCCATCCGCTCCAGGGCTTTTTTTGGTTCGTAGTCTTTTGATGGCTTCTTGTATTTCTTCCTTTGTTGTTGGTCTGTTTAAATTGTGTGTGTCTTCCTGACTCAATCTTGGCACATCGTATGACTTAAGAAATTTATTGATATCTTCACTATCTTCTATTTCATTTGAATATAGGGTTTCAAAATACTTTCTAATTATCTTCTGTATTTCTGTAGTGTCTGTTATGATAATGCCTTTTTCATGCCGTATGTTAGTAATTTGAGTTCTCATTCTTCTTCTCTTTGTTAGCATGGCTAAGGGCCTGTCGATCTTATTTATGTTTTCAAAGAACCAACCTTTAGTTTTATCAATTTTTTCAATGTTTTTTTTTGTTTCAATTTCGTTGATTTCTGCTCTAATTTTAATTATTTCTTGTCTTCTACTACATTTGCTGTTGTTTTTCTTTTCTTTTTCTAGGTTTTTAAAGTGTAGTGTGAGTTCATTTATTTTATTTTATTTTATTTTTTTGAGGAAAGAACTCCAAGAAATGAATTTCCCTCTTAAAACTGCTTTCATTGTGTCCCATAGATTCCAGTATGTTGTGTCTGTATTGTCATTTGTCTATAAGAATTTTTTATATCCTCCTCTATGTCTTCTGTAACCCATTGATCATTCAGTAGAATATTGTTCATTTTTCCATATGATGTAGGATTTTTCCTTCCTTCTTTTATCATTTATTTCCAGTTTCATTCCAATATGATCAGATATGGTGCATGGTATTATCTCCAAGCCTTTATATTTACTAAGGGTTGCCCTATGGCATAATATATGAACTATCTTTGAGTAGGATCCTTGTGTTGCTGAGAAGAACATGTATCCACTTGAGGATGGTTGATATATTCTATATATGTTGGTTAAGCCTAGGTTATTTATTGTGCTGTTGAATTCCATAGTTTCTTTATTCAGTTTTTGTCTAGAGGATCTTTCTAATGGCGAGATCAGTGTGTTGAAGTCACCCGTAGTTATTGTGTTGTAGTCTATTTGACTCTTGAACTTGAGGAGAGTTTGTTTCATGAGCGTTGCAGCTCAATTGTTTGGTGCATACAAATTGATAATTGTTATGTCTTGTTGGTGGATGGTTCCTTTTAACAGTACATAGTGTCCTTCGTTATCCCTTTTTATTAACGTAGGTTTGAAATTGATTTTATTTGATATGAGTATGGCTACTCCTGCTTGCTTCCGAGGGCCATGTGAGTGGTATGATTTATCCCAACCTTTTACTTTCAGCCTGTGTATGTCTTTACCTATCATATGAGTCTCCTGAAGGCAGCAGACTGTAGGATTTGTTTTTTTGATTCAGGTTACTAACCTATGTCTCTTGATTGGTGAGTTTATGCCATTAACATTTAAGGTTACAATTGAAATATGATTTTTACTTTCATTCATGTTTATTTATTTATTTATTTTTAGTTTGGCTAGTTTTTACTTTTTGGTTATTTTTCTCCCCCTTTACTGAGATACCTCCTGCTGTTAGTTTGGGGCACTATTTATCAATTCCTCTTCTTCTAGTATTTTGCTCAAATGCTTTGCAGTGCTGGTGTTCTTTCTGCAAATTCTTTTAGCTTTTGTTTATCGTGAAAGACACTAATTTCATTGTCAAATCCCAAACTTAATTTTGATGGATACAGTACTCTTGGTTGGAATCCATTATTTTTCAGCGTTTGAAATACATTGTTCCAGGATCTACTCGCTTTCAAAGTTTGTGATGAAAATTCAGTCGTTAACCTAATTGGTTTACCCCAGAATGTAATCTGCCTCATTTCTCTTTTAGCTTTTAATATTCTCTCCTTGTTCTGTATGTTAGCTATCTTGATAATTCTATGTCTTGGAGTTGGTCTATTATGGTTTTGAATGTTTGAGGTCATGTAGGCTTCAAGGATTTGGCAATCCATTCCATCTTTTATCTCTGGGAAGTTTTCTAGAATTATTTCATTTAATATGTTGTCCATTCCTTTGGTTTGAATCTCTATGCCTTCTTCTATCCTGATGACTCTCAAATTTGTTTTTTATGACATCCCATATCTCTTAAATAGATTGCTCATGGGATATAAGCATCTTTTCTGTGTTCACTATATTCTTTTCAAGTTGATAAACTTTGTCTTCATTATCTGATCTTCTGACTTCTACTTAATCTAGTCTATTTACAATATTCTCGTTTGAGTTTTCAATGTGGTTTATATTTTTCTGCATTCCTAGGATTACTGTTTGATTTTTTTAAGAACTCTGTCTTTTGGTAAAGCTCCTTCTTTGCCATTTGAATTTGTTTGTTTAATTCATTTTCAAAATATTCTTTTATTGCTTGGACTTGCTGCCTCATGTCTTCTCTAATATTTCTTTCCATCTGAGTTAGGGATGCATTGAGTTTTTTCCCTATCCCTGTTTCTGATGATTCTAGGTCCTCCTGTAGAATTAAGTTGTCCGGCATTATTTGTACACCTTTTTCCCTTGTTTTTTCATGAAGTTCACATTACTTTCCAGCTCTGTTTGATTGCTGTGTTTCTGCTCTCTTCTATATATTTGTTTTGGTTTTATATATCTCTATTGTAGCTCCTTTGTGTTGGTAGACTGTGCATGCTAAAGTGGATTCCACTGGGAAGGAATTCCGACGGCCGAGCTCCAATGATGTCACCTCTCTGCTATGGTGGGCCCCAGGCTCTTTGCCCGGGTGTTCGCATGGGGGTGTGGGACTGTACTGTCTCTGTTTGTTTTCAGCTCCTGGTCGCGGGTGTGCAGGCGGTCACAAGCTGTCCAGTCACGCAGTCAGCGGGTGGGCTGTCATCGGCGGTTGTGCGATCTCTAGCCACCCATTAGGGCAGGCATATGGCAGGTGATTGGTCGCTGGTGGGCAGGCGGTCTCCAGCCGTCCAGTTGCACCTGCAGCGGGCCGGCTGTTGCCGGCGGGCGAGCGTTCTCCAGGCGCCCAGTCACGCAGGCCTGGCCTCTAGTCCCCTGGTTTCTCCTGCTAGTCCTGGTTTCTCTTGCTACACCAGTTTTCCCCTGAGTAATGCCCTCGGCAGCTCAAACTGTACTCTGGCCTGCCGTTTCTTGGGTGTGGATTGTGTCTATTGGGAACCCCAGCACTCTATTGTTTTTTTTTTTTTTTTTTCCGTTTGCCCCTTCCCCATCGCTGGCTAGACAGATTTTGTTTTCACCACTGATGGGAGGGGGAGTAGAAGGTCAGGTGCCTCTAGTTTCCCCCCCATCTTTATTCAGGCTCTCTCTGATAATCCCTCCCCTGGAAAGCTTAGGAAAGATTTTATGCAAATATCCTACTGTATGGGAGATGAGCGGAAAACACACAACTGTTTTATTGTTGCAATCTGTCGGAGAGTGGCGGTGGTTACTTCAGCTCTCCAAGATGGTTGCCGTTGGTTTCCTTGGTGGAGTTTCCATTGTGGGGGATAGAACTGTAGCGCTTCCTTCCCTGACTGAGATCCCGAACTCCGCCTGGGGCTCAGTGGGGGGTCAGCCGGCAGGATTCCACAGAATCTGCAGCAACGTTTCTCCCTGGATGCTAGTCGCTTCTCGGTGGTGCCCCGACGTCTGTAGCCACGGGGCGGGCCGCACGGATCAGTAAGCCCGGATCTCCGGTTGCATATTCAGCTCACGTTTGAGACTCAATTACCGGACCTCGTTGGTGGAAATCATTCTTTTAGGTTTCGGTGCACACTCATTTTTCTATAAGATCCTAACAAGATAGTCTTTTGTCATTTTAACTCGTTATTCACCTGCAATGTGGCGTGGTACACTGGGTGTGATGCACTCTATTCGCGGCCAACTTGCAATGTCGAAATATTATGTTTTGTATGCACCATTTACTGAAGATAGATTTCAGTACTAGGCAACCAATATGTAATTCAGGTTGATGAATATTTCTGAGAATTATCTTTTGAAAAGTTGATTATAAATCCACATTCATGATATGAATGAATTTGGGGAGTGCACAATAAGGCACATATATTTCATATTTTGAAAAATCTTGAGAGTATATATATATATATATATATATATATATATATATACAGAGAGACATTACAATGTAGCATTATGTATGCCAACGGAAATTTATCGTGAAATACATATCATCCAGAGATCCAAAAATATTAATTTTACTGAACATGGATTTATGTATAATGTTGTTCAAATAGGAGGCTCAGCCATAGGTTGAATTTTCAGTTTCAACAGCATTTAGGAGGAGTGATATCTTCTCACAATTTGTATCTGCCAAGTCAGCCACCTCACAAAAATGTACGTGTAATACTAGGTAGGATTCTATATATGCATATAAAAATACATTTGCTGACTAGGCTACAGAGAAAGGGAGACATAAATTCACATGTTTGTTAACTTTAAAAACACATGGAGAACTATTTCAACAAAAAAATTGACTAGATTTATAACTCCTACCCTATGTAATGCAAAAGGCAAGTCCAAGAATACCAAACATGCCTCCTCTTAACTGCTTGTATTTCTATTCTGATTGGGTTATTATTTTCCATGATATTACGATTAGTAGTCAGAGTCTAGTAGGGTAGGGGTTAGTGTCAGGGATTCAGTATTTCAAATGGAAAATTGGAAAATGAATCCAATGTGTATGTAAATATGTGCTACACAAAAATGTTCCCACTCTCATCAAGAACTATGGCTTGACATTACTTTTGCCCCAAGTAAGACACAATTAGAGGAGAAGTGTTAGAAAATCTGTGAATATATATCTGGAATGGAATATGCTCAGTAGTTCACAACACTGGAGGTGGTAGAGGAGTTCCCAAAAGTAAGGGATAGGGTGAACACTCCACAAACATGGAGCTCTGCTGGCCTAAAGACTTCTTGAAGAACTGCCTCTGAGGTTGGGCACCTGAAAAATATGTTGTTTTCTGGAGCTTTAGCTTCATTTGTAGTGAGACCATCAAAGCTGGGTCTACATCTATGTGACCTGGAGGACATGGTTTCTTATTTTCCAGTGAAGATGAGGCAGCAGTGCTGAATTTGCTCTTTGTAGGTAAACTGTGACCACTGGGGACTAAGTGTCTCCCCATGTGGACTGTGAAGCCATTTGGTCATCCTCCAAATTTCATGGTGTTTCTTGCTGCTACACTGGGAGTTTGCTATTTGATTCAAAAATACAAGGAGTTCTAGTGGGTCACAGTGCTGGATGGAGTTCTGTCACATGTGGTGGGTCAGTTTCTGCAGGAGAATGCACCAAACATACTTCTAGCCCACATATATTGCCCCATTGACCATAGCAACTTGATTCTGAACATTGCCCTGAAATCTCTCAGTATTACAAGATGCCTTTATATAGAAGGGACTGCTTGCTGCACCATGTCAGTCACAAGCCATATGGAAGCCAATGGAAGATCCACAGGCCCCACCACAGATGTTTTATCATACACCTGACCACCACGGCTCTAGGCCCACTACTCAGCAGGCTCCAACTTATTGGCATCTCTGTTCTACACGATTTTCATGAAACCGAGTCAATCAAAGCACTGTCTGGTATACTCATGATCAGCAACAGGACATCCAATGGTCCTCCATTGCCACCTGGTCATTGGAAATTCAAAAATTTTATGGTATTTTTGTAGCCATTTTTCAATGATGATGTTGGAGGCACTGTGGGTTAAAATTCACTCCAGAACCATTAAATGTAGAGGAAGCACATTTCAATGAAAGCTTTGGAGAATTCTCACAGGCAAGGCTTCTCAAAAAGTGGCCAAATGGTCACATGAAGCCAGTCCCATTGAGGTCTACAATGAGGTCCATGTGTGTTTCGACTCTCAAATATGGCTGACAAGTCTTTCAGAATAAAATCACGTGATATCTTGGCTGTGATTCCCAGTGCTCTGTTGAAAGCCACCCTGCACATAGATCTCAGTTTTCAAGGGGGACTCTCATGCATGGCCTCCGAAAATCCCAACGCAATTCATGGCAATAATTCTCTGAGTTCAGTTCCAGAACTCAGTCTCTAAGGGGAATCACACCAGAGTTCATGTAAAGGTGGACCCAGTCATGTCTTCCAAACACCAAACAAATGGCCACAATTAAAACCAAAACACTCCCACATGGCCCTCATGATCTTTCATATAGACACTCATCATAACCTCTGGCTGGATGTTTCCATGAGGGGCGAAACACAAGACAGTCTCCAAAATAATCTCCCTTGCCCCTTAATGGCCTAAAATCAGGGTTGCCTGGACACACTTCCTGTGAACTAGGAGTGATCAAATAGGCCTGCTGTTAATACTTCTCTGCTTCTCCAATTTGAGGCCTAGTGACTGTGGGGTTTATTTTTTTATGTGAATTGGAGTCATTATAAAACCCAAGCACATATCGGCTAGCTTCTGCAGGGCTTTGAAGAAATCATTTGACCCAAAGGATCCCTATTCTCACTTGATGGAGGTCAGGAACCTAAAAGAGGAAGGGGAGAGACTTCATCCACAATGACTGATCTTTTGGCAATTATGGTTTTGGATGCACACATGGGATCATTTTTAGATCCATCAGCTGCTGAGAATCAAAGTCACAGCCACATACAAGGCCAAGAGTCTAATTAAGACACATCCCTTTCCAAAGCAACTAAGAAAGAGCCACAAGTGATGCCCATTCATTTCCATTTGAAACCTGTTTTCTTCAGGCTTCACAAAGGGGTGGCCTGAAACAAAGACCTTCCTGACATTCAGGGCAACAGAACAATAGGTAAGCAAAGCAGGGTTTCTCCACTGAGACTTTATTGGTCACACTGATATCTGAGTTTTCTGAGATGCTCGCCATTCCCTTCAGCTATCCAGTACATGGCCATGTAACAGGGTTTGGAAATGGTACATATATTGGACACAAAACCATGAGCCTATTCTGTAGAGTGGCCAGAATTCAGGAAGAACGCACGAACTTTGGAAGATAGCGCGTGTTGCCCATCGATAAGGCAAGCCAAAATCCATTCATCAATTTGGCAGAATAAATGATGGGAAGCTTTCTACTAGACAGGACACATCAATTGATGCATTATCTTTTCTAATGTCTATAACCATGGACACAGTGGGATACACAGACATAGAAACACTCGCGTTGTCAAATGACTTACTAGAAACAGTTCACTCAAAACCAAACAAACCGCCTTTTCTATCTATTCTCAGAACATGAGGCAAATCCATAAACACACAGCGACACCCACAGAGGCACCTCCTTCCCCAAAGTAGGTCTGTGACTATCCAGAGTGTCCTCTGACTGGTGGGTTATAGTATGTTCCCCCGAAATGGCCTGTCCTGTCTCAGATCTGGTCTCTTTAACCAACTCTGTGAAGATGTCAGGAGCCACTGGTGAACCACTATCTGCTTTCTCAGGAAAGGCCCCTCTTTAGAGCTTTTCTGGCTTTTGGCCATTCTCATATCAGTAGGTACCAAGAAAGACTGACTCTGTCCTTGGTATATCCAAACAAGTGAGACCACTGGGACTGGGACTGGGACAGGCTCTGGGTGCCTGTCTTCCTGCATCCCAAGTTCTTAGAGTTCCATCACCAAGGAAGTGAGGTGAGGTCACTTCCTTCAGGAACTGAATGAGGTCACTGCCTTAGCAACAACTTTGTCCTAACAGTTGCTTCCAAGGGTCCCATGAGATGGAGGCTGCCCCTACGTCCTGTGACACTTTCACAAGTTAGAATGTATATCAACCATAGGCACCCGGGACCAGCTCTCCAAACAGGACTGTTTGAGTCCATATTCTAATGGGTGGCACTAGAGCAGATTATGCTTAGTGAAGCTGGCCAATCCCTAAAAAACAAATACCAAATGTCTTCTTTGATATAATGAGAGCAACTAAGAATAGAGCAGGGAGGAAGAGCAGGAAGAAAAGATTAACATTAAACAGAGACATGAGGTGGGAGGGAAAGAGAGAGAAAAGGGCAATTGCATGGAAATGGAGGGAGACCCTCATTGTTATACTAAATTACATATTAGAGGTTGTGAATGGAATGGGAAAATAAACAAGGTGAGAAATGAATTACAGTAGATGGGGTGGACAGAGAAGATCCGAGGGGAGGGGAGGGGGGATAGTAGAGGATAGGAACGGTAGCAGAATACAACAATTACTAGTATGGAATTATGTAAAAATGTGGATGTGTAACCGAAGTGATTCTTCAATCTGTATCTGGGGTAAAAATGGGAGTTCATAAATCACTTGAAGCTAATGTATGCTAATGTATGAATATGTTATGTCAAAAGATTTGTAAGGTTTTGAACAACCAATAATAAAAAAAAGAACAGAGAGGCTGATTCAGTAACAACCTTTCATCCTGACCAGGTTGTTTGCCATGGAAGTTGACTTTTGCTCTCTCAGGTCCTTCAGTGGTGCCTATATCTTCTCCAGGGATCACTTCTGCATGAAACTTTGAGTTTTTCAACAGGTGGAAGATTCACTACATTCCTCTATTTTAGGACCAACACTGTCCCTGCTCTTCTGTAAAGTTAGATTGAGGGAACAGTGTATCGTTTCGCTTAATAACAGGTTTGATTTGGGTTAGGAATCATTCTGCTTGATGAATAATGGTATTGGGAACCTGTGATATTTATAAGAATATATAGGTGAAATATAAGTATGAAAACAGAAATCTAGGTAAGATTGGAATCCCACTAGGGCATTGCGCTCTTGATTGGGATACTTAGCTTTGATACATGTTCTGCATAGATGTTTCAGATAAATCAATAATCAATGGCATAGGACCTTGTACCTTGGATGATTGAATGTAGAAGTGAGTATCCACTCAAACTGGGATAGTCGGTAGGATTAGGAAGATATTCTGTAGGTTTCAGAAGAAGAGTGAGTACAGGAATTGTAACAAAAGTTCTTTAGCAATAGGGTATCACATAGACAGTGAATGTAAATGTCAGCACATGTGAAGTGTTAGTCAAAATTGTGAACTGGTGAAAATATTTAGGAAAGCAGACATCAATAGAGACATTAGGAAATCAGGGAAAGTATAAAGTGAGTGATAGGATTAGACATTTGCAACAGGGCTGAGGTTGAATATATAGTCTTAGGAAGAAAAAAATATGTTGTCATAAATAGGATTGACATTTGAGAGCATTAGGCAACCTGGACATGAATGTTTTTAGTAATCCATGCTCACTTTCCATTTAGGCTTTGGTACAATCATAAGTGTGACCTCTGCTTTTTGTGTCCAGAATATTACTGTGATAAATGCATACGTAGATCAGGTGACATGAGTATTTCTTCCACCATTTCTGGGAGCAACATTTTGAAGACGAATAAATTAATATTGGGGTTACAAATAGATGTACCCTGTGTCTATGAATGTAGAGATAATGCATGAATAGACCATACTGTGAATAAATAATATAATTGGTTCCAACTTTAAATAAAGGATTGAATTGATATCTGAATATATACAGAAAATCTTATATTGATATACAATTATTCATTCCAACCAGTAATACATCTAATGGTAATATTAGGGTTATGTTTTATCATGAAGAGTGTGTGAGTTTTGCTTCAAAATGATTATGGAAATCAAAAATAATGTGTTTGAAATGAAGTCTCATGAAAAGACCAGTCAAGAAACCTGGAGGAATACATGTGTTCTGAATCAGTAAATGACTGAAAGTGAATCAAATGCCTATAAATTTGTGAACTTATGGATGAAATATATGTCCTATGATGTTCGTAAACTATAGAAATTCTATTGTACCAGTGTTGAATAAAATGAACTTCAAAATACACATCATGTCCCATAGGAATCTACTTGCATTGATGTTAAACAGGGTCAGTTAATGTAGAAATATTAGGATTGTATGCACCATTCACTGAAGTTAGTTTTCAGTAATAGGAAACAAATATGTATTTCAGGTGGATGAATATTTCTGAGAATAATCTTGTGAAATGTTGATTATAAATCCACATACATGAACATGAATGAATTTAGGTAGTATATATAAGACACATATATTTATGAACATGAATGAATTTAGGTAGTGTATATAAGACACATATATTTTATATTTGGAAAAATTTGGAGAGTATATATATATATATATTAAAAAACACACACAGACAATAAAATGTAGCAATATATATGCTAATCGAAATTCTTCATGAAATGTACATCAGCCACAGATGCAAAAATATTTATTTTACCGAACATTGATTTATGTGTAATGCTGTTCTACTAGGAGGCTCACCCATAGGTTGAATTTTCAGTTCCAACAGAGTTTAGGAGGAGTGATTTCTTCTCACAATTTGTATTTGCCAAGTCAGACACCTCAGAAGAATATACGTGTGATACCAGGTAAGATTCTATATGTGCATATAAAAATACATGTGCTTAATTGGCTACAGAGAAAGGGAGACAGGTATTCACATATTTGTTAACTTTAAAAACATGTGGAGAACTATTTCAGTTAAAAATTAGCTAGATTTATAACACCTACCCTATATCATTCAAAAGGCAAGTCCAACTATACACCATGCCTCCTCTGTACTGCTTGTATTTCCATTCTGTTTGGATTATTTTTCTCCATCATATTAGGATTAGTAGTCAGAGTCTAGTAGGTTATGGTTTAGTGTCAGGTGTCCGGGCCGGCTGGACACTTCAACGTGGGCGTTGAACCTTGTTGGGTAGGAATGAAGGGACAAGAGTGATGAGAGAAGACAGCAAGACAACAGTTCTGATCATGCTGAAAACTTTTATAGTTCTCACAGTGTATTTATATGCTGCGGATGAGAAAGCTCTCTTATCGGCAGTTGCTGGATGTCTTCACAGGGTGAGATAACCTCAGGATATTTTAGGAAGACGGATAGCCGCAGGATGTCTCAGGGTGATAGATGGCTGCGGGATGTCTCCCAGGCAGGAAATCTCGCAGGGGTCTATTTCTTGTAAGTGTCAGGCTATTCTTTGAAGGAGAACTTCCTTCTAGCCCCTGACATCTTCCCCCTTTCTTATATTAAATATTTGACCATACCTTACAGGCCAATGTTTTAGGGGGTTATAGAGGCTCTGTTTCTCTAACAGGCCTTAGAATATCTCCTGATCTGATCGAGCATGTTTACTAGGAGATTTCGTGGTGGCCTAGGCATGTTTTTTAAGGAGACGGCTTTGAGGGGGAAGCATGCCAACTGCCATGCACCAGAGCGTGTCACTCAGAAGACTTGGGTTTTGGGAACCATGGATCCATCCTCCTGCAGTCCTTCCTGCACCCTCTGTTATTATGGCCTAACGTCCTCACTCCATGGGTGTGTCCTCCCCCAAACAGAGGGGCCCATGGAGGACGAACCCTTATGGCAAGGGCAGAAGATGGTTGGTCAGAGCTGTTACTTAGAGTTTTATATAAGAAAGCGAGATCTGTGGGCATGTAACCTTAAGAAATAAGCTTGTGAGGAGGGTAGAACATCCTTTTAAATGTTGGCAGCACGGTCTTCCATATCCAGGCGATGATAGTGGACCTGTAGGGGCTTAGAGGCCAAAATATTAATCTGTTCTTTAATAAATTGTAACAGCCTGTTTATAATGCAGGGTCCTAGGGACACCATTAAAAGTAAACCCAACAAAGGGCCTAATAGGGGAAGAAGATAGGGCAGAAATCCATTAAGCCCAGTCCAGAGGGGATTTTCAAATATTTCCCTTCGTCTCTTTTCTAGATCTTCTTGAAGCTGCTTAATTTTAGTGCATACTATGCCAGAATTATTGGCATAAATGCAGCATCATTCCCCTAAGGCCAAGCAAATACCTCCCTGGTTAGCTGTCAGCAAATTTAAGCCTCGTCTTTTTTGAAGGAACACTTCTGCCAGGGAGTCTATTTGGTCCTGCAAATCTTTAATGGTTCATGATAGAGTTTTTATCAGTTGTTACTGATAGAGTTTATAATTTGTTGAGACAGGCGATGGTAAGAGTGAATAGACGTGCCTAAGCCAGTGTACCTGTGCCCACAGGAACTGTTATTCCAAGGCTGGCAGATTGTTGGCTGCATCTGAAAAAGAAGAAATTTTGTCCTCATGAGGAGTCCCTCTGTCCCTGTTTTGAGGTAAGTCATTAACCTGTTTAACCAGGAGTTCTGTTAACCATCTTGGGGCTGTTTGATCTTGGTCCAAAACATAAGCTGAGCCTCCTCCCCAGATGAGGACAGGATCTGGGCCTTTTTATTTATTTGTAAGGGGATTGTGTCACATAACAGGTGGGCGAACAGAATTGGACGAGGGATGGCAGTGTCTGTCTGCTGCCAAATGGCCTTCATTGTCTAGGGTAAGAAAAATAAGGGCAAATAATGCATTGTTAAGGCGATGCCTGGGTGTGGTAAATACAAGGGAGGAAGCCTTAAGGAGGGTTAGCCAAGTTTTTAAGGTAAGGTGGGCAAGTTCCACAATGCCTTGGCCCTGAGGGTTGTATGGAATTCCAGGAGTATGACAAATTTGCAAGGTAGCACAAAACTGTTTAAACTTGGCAATGGTATATGTAGGATAAATATCTGTTTTAATATGTATTGGTTTACCCATAACAGAAAAGGCTGAAACAAGATGAGAAAGGACATTTTTGGTAGCCTCTCCAGAATGTGGTGATGCAAAAATAAAGCCGCTGAAGGTATCTACAGAAATGTGTATATATATTTGGCTATTACAAATTCAAGAAAATGAGTAACATCCATTTGCCAAAACTGATCGGGCAGTAATCCTCGGGGGTTAACTCCCAAGTGTTGAATGGGGAGGGAGGCAGCGCAACTAGGGCATGCTTTTACTATTTCTCGTGCCTGTTGCCTGGTAATTTTACAAAGTAATCAAAGGCTCTGGAAATTTAAATGGTGTAGATTGTGTAACTCCGTGGCCTTTTGAATGGAGCCAACAAAAATTGGAAAGATGGAACGAGTTGCTGCATCAGCTTGGGCATTACCTTGAATTAGAGGGCTGGAAAGATCAGAGTGTGCCCTTATGTGTCCTAAGAAAAATGGGTGTTGTCTGACCTGAATTAGCTGCTGAAGCTGGTGAAACAGAAAGGCCGCATTGTTAGAAGCCTTAATGGGGGGTGAAATCACCAGCAGGTGCACAGAATGAGCAATGTAGCCACTGTCTTTATAAATATTAACAGGATTATAAAAAATGTTATAAAAACTTGTGTTATGTCAAACAATTCCACAAACTGTGGTGACTGATAGACAGTATCAAAGGTGGTAGGCTGGTTATTGACAACAAAGACCGCTCGGCCATTACAGGAACCATCTGTAAAGACAGTAAGGGCTTGAGGAATGGGAGCATTTTGAGTAATTTCAGGAAAAGTAAATGGATGTAACTGGACAAAATGTAAAGGGGGGTCATTGGGGAGGTGGTGATCAATTGTTCCCAAAAGCCTGATAGGGAAATACCTCATTCATCCCTTGTCTCTAGTAAAAATTGGGTTTGGTCCTTAGTATATGGAATAAAAATATTATCAGGGTCTTTGCCAAAATGTTGTAGAGAAATCAAATGACCTTTAAAAATAATAGAAGCTACCTGAGCAAGATAAACAGTAATAACCTTCGAGGATGTGGTGGGTAAATGGACCCAAAACAAGGGGCAGTCTTTATTATTAAAATGTGGATCTCGCTGCCAAAATATTCCTGTGGGTGTATGAGGAGTGTGTAAAATAACCAGAACCAGAGGAAGGTTATAAGAAATTTGCGTAACAAATTGTTGGGCAATGGCTTCTGTGACTTGGTTTAATGCCTGTTATGCCTTGGGAGTAAGATTTTGAGGGGAGGAGGGGTGGGAATTACCTCTCAAAATATCATTAAGGGTCAAAAGTACACAAGTGCATAATTTTAAATATGTTATTAGCCATTGAATATGCCTCAGTAATTTCTGAAAATCTTTAAGGGTGTGAAGATGGTCCACACGTAGTTGTATTTTAGAAATTTGGATCTGATTTCTGTAGAATTTTAAGGCCCAAACTTTTATAAGAGTCCTGTGTTTGAACCTTATTAGGAGCTATCTGTAGTCCCAAGGTAGTGAGGATTTTGTAAAAGTCCAAGTAACAATTATTAAGATCATGGGTATTAGGTGCAGCAATTAACAAATCATCCATATAATGTAAAATATAAATTTGTGGCCCTCGCTCTCTCACAGGGTCTACTTCTTGAGCAACGTATTTTTGGCAAAGAGTAGGGATGTTGGCCATACCTTGGGGAAGAACCTTCCATTGAAGTCTCTGCATAGGGCCCTGAATATTAATGCAAGAAAGACTAAAGCCAAAATAGGGTCTATCCACAGGATACAAAGGAATGGTAAAAAAGCAATCTTTTAAGTCCATAACCATTTTACAATAGTTTTTGGAAATAGCCACTGGTGTGGGAATGTCTGGCTGTAGTGCTCCCATCGGGAGTATAACTTTATTAATGGCACACAAATCTTGTAAAAGGCGCCACTTGCCTGATTTTTTCTTGATAACAAAAATAGGAGTGTACGATGGTGAGGTTGAGGGCTCTACATGGCGGGCTGCCAGCTGTTCCTTCACTAACATGGAGGCAGCCTCCAAATTTTCTTGGGTAAGGGGCCACTGATCCACCCACACAAGAGTCTGAGTCTCCCAAATAATTTTATCTCCATGGGAACAGGAGGGTCAGGAACCGACACTAAAAATCCAAATATCCAAGTCCATATGTATTTTTTTTTATTGGTTGTATAGGCTCCACCAGTCCTTGTCTCAGCCTCCCAAGGCCTGTACCAGGGACAAAATTCATACGGAGCATTTGATGAGTCACCATGGAATTGGGACTGGCAAGAATAACTTCTATTTGACTCAAAATATCTCCAGCCCATAGGTAAACAGGGAGGTCAGGAACAACGAAAGAAGTGACAGTTCCCTTATTACCCTCTTTATCAGTCCAGCTAAGAGCAGTAGAGCTGACCAGAGGATTTTTTGACTTTCCTATCCCTTTAAGGTCAGTCAAGGATGGGGTGAGGGGCCAACCTGATCGCCAGTATTTTTGAGAAATAATTGTCGCATCAGCTCCAGTAACTACAATTGCTTGGTATTCCTTTCCTTCAATAAGTAAGGTAAGGGTGTGTCTAATATGAGAAATGGGATGAACCCAATATACCTCAGAGGAGCCCAAGGAGGCAGTCCCCCACAGTAGGTTTGGGAGGTGGAAATGCCCCTTAATCCAAGGGAAGAAGTATTAATTGTGCAAGACTTTTTCCTCCTGGGATGGCCGCAACTCTATTAATAACTGTGGCCATTATTTTTATTTCTCCAGTGAAATCATTATCATTAATGCCAGGGAAGACCTGAACACCTTGTAAGGTAGTAGAGGCTCTTCCAAGAATAAGGGCACACGTATGAGATGGAGGGGCACCCATAATTCCAGTTGGTATTATCTGGGGCCCTTGCATTGAGTCTAATATTGTATCAGTGGTGGCACAGAGGTCCAATCCTGCACTGCCTGGAGTGGGTAGTTGGAGGGAGCCAATTGTGGAGAAGGATTTTGAGGTAGGTTGGGAGTTTGGGAGGGAACAAACCTCATTGCCCCAGGGAGTTTCCTGAGAAGTAGGAAGAAATAGGCTGTCTGAGGGCATTTGTCATTGATCTACACTCACTGGCCCAGTGATGACCTTTACCATATCAAGGACAAAGTGTAGCTGGGGTCGGTTTAGCTCCAGTTTGAGGAGACACTATTCTTACTCTTTGTTTGCCTGTCGGACACCTGCATGCAAAATGGCCTGGTTGTTTACAAGTAAAGCAAGTACTTGAGCCAGTATTGTAAAAGGCCTTGGTAAATGCGGCACTAATTTGAGACCCATCGCATGGGCTGCACCCACGCCTGCACAGATTCTAATAAAGTCAGAAAGTTTCCCTTTATCCTTATGATGTCGAAGAACATCCTGACATGCCAGGTTGACATTTTCAAAGGCAAGATGTTTTACAAAGGTGCTTTCGCTTTCGCTTGGTCCAAGCAAGCATTCCACAGCTAGGTAAAGCCGGGGAACAAAGTCGCTATAAGGCTCCTCGGGCCCTTGTCGAGTTCTTGCCAGGGAAGTGATAGCCGAGGCCCTTTCAGGGAGGCGTCTCCAAGCAACTAAGCCAGCCATCTAAATCTGCGCAAAAAGTCCAGCTGGGAAACGTGCCCGTTTAGTTTTAGTGTCAAAAGTTGCATTGCCCACTAGCTTAACATAAGTCCAGGATTTAGAGGAGGCGTTTGTTAATTTTTTTTGAGTAGTTTCTGACAGGGCTCTTTGAAATCTGCATTCCATAGCAGGAAGTCTCCGGCACTGAGGGCAGCTAGGTCTAAAAATTTCCAATCATTGGGAGTAAGAAATTGTGTGCTGCAGCTTTCTAATAAAGCCAACGTATAGGGCACAGTGGGGCCATAGTGAGCACAAGCCTTTTTAAGTTTTTCAAGAAAATGGAGGCTAAATTTTTTGTAGACACTCTGGGTTCCTTCCTGCCTAGGGGTGAACTCCTCATCCTCTAAGTCCTGATCTCCTTGATCCATTTCCCCCGCTTCCTCCTCTTTTTCCTCTTCTAAGTCTTTGACCTCAGCCTGGGCAGGCTTATCTATCTGACTGGTGGTGACTGGAAGGCGAGCACAGGCCGATGGAGCGGCTTCGCCTTTGTATTAGACCACTGTGGGCCAGCTTGTGTTGACTCCATTCCTAAGGCTAATGAAGAGAGCTCAGAGTCAAGGGATCTTTATTCTTTTAAAAATTGGATCTGTTCCTGTCCATGTTGGAGAGACTCTCTCAAGGGAGCCAGGTTAGGCAAGGGAAGTGGGGAAAAAATATCTGGGGGGACATTTGGCCCCTGAAGGGCCAGAGCACAAAAGGCAGGAGGGATATAGGAGGGAGGGGAATGTGTAAGTCCTATAGTCTGTGGCAGGGTCCTGAGAGGTGGAGAGTCTTCTGAATGGTAGCGAGCTGCTTCCTTCTCCAAGGTAGCCTCCTCCCCAGGGGTTAATGTTTCTCCGGGATTTAAAACTGCATAAAGGCGGTTGGAAACCATTGGAGCCTTATTCATTAGGGTGGGATTTTGAGGAAGATCAGGAAGGTCCCAGGGTCCTGGGGAGACTAAGAAGGGTCTATGTCTATACTAACTGATGGGCATGCCGAGAAGGGACGAGAGGTCTTTTGCATAGTCTCTTCCCCAATCCTGACAAGTATTAAGGTACCATTGTCAAAGGGTGAACTTTTAAGAATTTCACTAATTTATTTCCAGAAAGAAAAGGTAGGAACAGACACTTTTTCTGGGCCAAAGGATTCATAATAATCTTTTAAAATGTCTCCTACTCTAAGCCATCTTTTACCATCAATGGTACCTTCAAGGGGAAACCATGGAAAAAATTCTTCGATGTATGAAAAGAAAAATATTAAGTCATTTTTCTTAACATGTGCCCCCCATGTATTTAAGGATTCCTTGTGGCCTGACAAAAACAAATCATGTGACGAAACTGCTTGTCCCATGGTGGGTCACTCACTGTGCGTCATCCCCACTCTCCTCCTGGATCTGTCTCTCAGTGGTGTCTGCTGAGGCAATCGCGAGCTCCACTTGTCCAAATCTTCCAGGAGGACAGGGTTCCCCCTCAGTCAAAGGCTCGAGCCCCAGTCGTTGGGCGCCAGTTGTCCTGGCCTGCAGGACACATCAAAGTGGGTAGCAAACCTAGGTGGGGAGGAATGAAGGGACAAGAGACACGAGAGATGACAGCAAGACAAAAGTTCTGATCAAGCTGCAAACTTTTATTGTTCACACAGAGGAATTTATATGCTGGAGATTTGAAAGCTCTCTTATCAGCAGTTCCTGGATGTCTTCACAAGGTGAGATAACCTCAGGATATTTCAGGAAGACAGATGGCCACAGGATGTCTCAGGAACACAGATGACTACAGGATGTCTCCCAGACAGGATGTCTCCCTGGGGGCTGTTTCTTGTAAGTGTCAGACTATTCTTTGAAGGAGAATTCCTTCTACCCCTTACAGTCAGGGATTCAGTATTTCAAATGGAAAATTGGAGAAAGAATCCAATGTGTATGCAAATATGTGCTACCCAAAAATCTTCCCACTCTCATCCAGAACAATGCCTTGACATTACCTTCACCCCAAGTAAGACACAATTAGAGGAGAAGAGTTAGAAAATCTGTGAATACACATCACGAATGGAAAATGCTCAGGAGTTCACAACCTTGGAGGTGGTAGAGGAGTTTCCAAATGTAAGGGAGAGGGTAAAACTCCACAAACATGGAGCTCTGCTAGACTAAAGACTTTTTGAGAAACTGCCTCTGAGGTTGGGCACTTGAAATATATGTTGTTGTCAGGAGCTTTAGCTCCCTTTGTAGTGAGACCATCAAGCTGGGTCTGCATGTATGTGACCTGGAGGACATGGTTTCTTATTTTCCAAAGGACATGAGGCAGCAGTGCTGAATTCTCTCTTTGTAGGTAAACTGTTGTCACTGAGTGCTAAGTGTCTTCCAGTTTGGAAGCCATTTGCTCATCCTACAATTTTGTTGTGTTTCTTGCAGCTGCACTGGGAGTTTGGTATTTGCTTCATGAAATACGAAGAGTTCAACTGGGACACAGTACTGGAGGGAGTTCTGTCACATGTGATGGGTAAGGGTCTGCGGGAGAATGCACCAACCAGGCTTCTATCCCACATAGCTTGCCCCCTTCACAATAGCAATCTGATTCTAAACATTGCACTGAAACCTCTCCATATAACAACATACCTTTACATACAAGGGTCTGGGGGCTGCACCATGTCAGTCACAAACCATTTGAAAGCCAATGGCAGATCCACATCACCCAACCACAAATGTTTTAACACACACCTTCACACCACTTCTCTAGGCCGACTACTCAGCAGGGTCCAAATTACTGCCATCTCTGTTCTACACCATTTTCCTGAAACCCAATCAAACAGGCACTGTCTGGTATACTCGTGATCATCAATAGAACATCCAAAGATTCTACAGTGCAAAGTGGTCATGGGAATTTCAAAAATTTCATGGTAATTATCAGACATTTTTCAAGGATGAAGTTGGAGGCACTGTGGGTTTCAATTCATTCAGGAACCATTAAATGGAGAGGAAGCTCATTTCATTGAAAATTCTGGAGAATTCTAACAGGCAAGGCTTCCCAAAGACAGGCAAAAAGGTCACATAAAGCCAGGCGTTTGAGGTCTACAATGTGTGGTCCATGTGTGTTTTGACTTGCAACTATGGCTGCCAATTCTTTAAGAATAAAATTATGTGATATTCTTCCTGAGATTCCCAGTGCTCTGTGGAAAGCCACCCTGGGCCTAGATCTCAGTTTCCAAGGGCAACTCTCATGTGTGGCATCCTAAAATCCCAACACAATACATGGCAATACTTATTTGAGGTCCATTCCAAAACTCAGTCTCTAAGGGGAATCACACCAGTGTTCAAGACCAGGTGGACCCATCATCTTTTCCAACAGCCACAAAAATGACCACAATTAAAACCAAAACACTTCCACATGGCCCTCATCTTCTTTCATATCGACACTCATCATAATCTCAGGCTGTAGTTTTTCATGAGGGGCACAGTCAAGGACAGTATCCAAAATAAGGTCCCTTGCCCACATTTGCCTAAAGTCAATGTGGCTGGGAAACCCTTCTAGTGAACCAGGAGTGATCAAAGAGGCCTGCCCTTAATACAGCTCTGATTCTCCATTTTGAGGCCTAATGAATGTGGGGTTTAGATTCTTTATGTTAATTGGAGTCATGAGAAACCTATGAACGTATGATCTAGTCTCTGCAGGGCTTTGAAGAACTCATTTGACCCAAAGGATCCCTATTCTCATAGATGGACGTCAGGAACCTTACAGAGGAAGGTGAGAGACTTCATCCACAATGACTGCTCTTTTGGCTCTTTTGGGTTTGGATGCAAACGTGGGATGCTTCTTTAGATCCATCAGGTGCTAAGAATCTAAGCCATAGCCTCACACAGGGCCAAGAGGCTGATTCAGACACATCCCTTTCCAAAGCAATTAAGCAAGGAGCCACAGATGATGCCCATTCATTTCCATTTGAAAACTCTTTTCTTCAGGCTTCCCAAAGGGGTGGCCTGAGGCAAAAAACTTCCTGACATTCAGAGCAACAGAACAATAGGTAATTAAAAGTACCAAAGCAGGGTTTCTTCACTGAGACTTGTCAGAAGCCAGTGGTGAGCCACTATCTGTTTTCTCATACAAGCCCCCTCTTCAGAGCTTTCCTGGCATATGGCCATTCTCACATCTGTAGGTACCAAGATAGGCTGACTCTGTCCTTGGTAATTCAAAACTAGTGACACCACTGGGAGTGGGACTGGGACTGGCTCTGTGTGCCTGGCTTCCTGGATGCCAATTTCCATCACCGAGGAAGTGATGTGAGGTCACTTCCTTCAGGATCTGAATGAGGTCACTGCCTTGGCAACCACTTTGTCCTAACAGTTGCTTCCAAGGGTCCCATGAGATGGAGGCTTCCCCTACTTAATGTGACAATTTCACAAGTTAAAATGGTATATCAACCATTGGCACCCGGGAACAGCTCTCCATACAGGCCTGATTTGGTCCATCTTCTTCACATTAAGAAGAGAGAAGCTGATTAAGACACAACCCTACATCCTGACCAGGTTGTTTGCCATTGAAGATGACTTGTGGTCTCTCAGGTCCTTCATAGCTGCCTACATATTCTCCAGGGATACTTTCAGCATGGACCTTTGAAGTTCTCAGCAGGTAGAGGATCCCTACATTTCAGTATTATAAGACCACCTCTGTCCCTGCTCTTCTGTAAAGTAAGATTGAGGGAACACTGTATGTTTAGGGTTAATAACAGGTTCAATTTGGATTAGGAATCATTTTCTGGATGAATAATGGTATTGGCAACCTGTGAAATTTATAAGAATATAGAGGTGAACTGTGTGTATGAAAATAGAAATCCAAGTAAGATTGGAAGCCCAGAAGTGCATTGGGCCCTTGATTGTGATACTGAGCATTGAATTACATTCTGCACAGATGTCTCAGATAAATTGATATACAATGGCATAGGACATTATACCTTGGATGATTGAATGTAGAAGCGAACATCCGGTCAAAAAGGGAGAGTCAGTAGGAATAGGAAGATAGTAGGTAGGTATAGGAAGAAGGGTGAGTGTATGATTTGGAACAAAATTTCTTTAGCAACAGGGTTTCGGATAGAAAATGAATTTAAATGTCAGCACATGTGAAGAGTCTGTCACAATGATGAAGTGGGAAAAATATGTAGGTAAGCAGATATCAATAGAGACATTATGAAATCAGGGTTGAGTTTGAATATGCAATCTTAGGAAGAAACAAATATGTAGTCATCAATAGGATTGACATTTGAGAGCATAAGTAATCTTGGACATGGATGATTTTAGTAATCCATGTTAATTTTCCATTTTGGCTTTGGTACAATCATAAATGTGAACTTTGAATTTAGTGTCCAGAATATTTCTGTGAATAAATGTATATGTAGATCAGGTGACATGAGTATTTCTTCCACCATTTCTGGGAGCAATATTGACTGACTACTTCTGATTGATAGGTACAGATTCTTTATGTGAATTGGAATCATGAGAAACCCAAGCACCTCTTCAGGGATTGAAGAACTCATATGACCCAAAGGATCCCTATTCTCAATTGATGGAGGTCAGGAATCTAACAGAGGAAGGGAAGATACTTCATCCAAAATGACTGAACTTTTTGCCATTTTGGTTTTGGATGCACACATGGGATCTTTCTTTAGATCCATCAGGTGCTGAGAATCTAAGTCACAGCCTCACACAGGGCCAAGATGCTGATTCAGACACATCCCTTTCCAAAGAAATTTATCAAAGAGCCATAGGTGATGCCCATTCATTTCCATTTGAAAACTGTTTTCTTCAGGCTTTACAAAGGGTTAGCCTGAGGTAAAGAACTTCCTGACATTCAGGGCAACAGAAAAATAGGTAAGCAAAAGGCCCAAAGCAGGGTTTCTGCACTGAGACTTTCCTGGTCACACTGTCCCTGCTCTTCTGTAAAGTTAGATTGAGGGAACAGTGTATGGTTAGGGTTAATAACACGTTCGATTTGGGTTAGGAATCATTCTGCAGGATGAATATTCGTACTGGGAATCTGCAATAATTACAAGAATATATAGGTAAAATAAAAGTATGAAAACAGAAATCTAGGCAAGATTTGAAGCTCAGATGGGCATTGGGCCCTTGAGTGGGTTACTTAGCTTTGAATTATGTTCTGCACAGATGTCTCAGATAAATCGATATACAATGACATAGGACCTTGTACCTTGGATGATTGAAAGTTGAAGAGAACATCCAGTCACAAAGGGAAAGTCCGTAGGTTTAGGACGATAGTCTCTAGGTTTAGAAACAACAATGAGTATAGGATTTGGACCAAACGTTCTTTAGCAATTGGTTTTCAATAAGAGAGTGAATGTAAATATCAGCACATGTGAAGAGTCAGACACAATGATGAAATGGGAAAAATATGTAGGAAACCAGATATCAATAGAGACATTAAAAAATCAGGCAATGTATAAAGTGAGGGATAGGATTAGACATTTTCAACAGGGTTGAGTTTGAATATATAATCTTAGAAAGAAACAAATACATAGGATTTATCAATAGGATTTACATTTTAGAGCATTAAGCAACCGGGACATGGATATTTTTAGTAATCCATGCTCACTTTCCTTTTAGGCTTTGCTACAATCATAAGAGTGACTTTTGCTTTCTGTGTCCAGAATATTACTGTGTTAAAATTTATATGTAGATCAGGTGACATGAGCATTTCTTCCACCATTACTGGGAGCAATATTTTGAAGACGTATAAATATTGGGGGAACAAAGTGGAGTACCCTGTGTCAATGGATATAGAAATAATGTATGAATAGACGATACTGTGAATAAATAATATAACTGGTTCCAACTTTAAATAGTGGATTGATTTGATATCTGAAAATATACTGGAAATCTTAAACTGATATTCATACATTCACTACAACCAGGTATACATCTAACGGTAATATTAGGGTTATGGTTTATCATGAAGAGTGTGTGAGTTTTGCTTCAAATATGACTATGAAAATCAAAAATAATGTGTTTGGAAAGAAGTCTCATGACAAGACCAGTCAAGAACACTGGAGGAATATATGTGTTCTGAAGCAGGAGGTGATTGAAATTGAAACAAATGCCTATAAATTTGTGAACTTGTGGATGAAAGATATATCATATGATGTGCATAAACTGAAGAAATAGTAATGTACCACTGTTTAATAAAAATGAACCGCAAAATACACATCATGTCCCATAGGAAAATGCTTGCATTGATGTTGAACTTGGTTTTACTGTAGAAATATTAGGATTTGTGTGCACCATTCACTGAAGTTAGTCTTCAGTACTAGGAAACAAATCTGTATTTAAGGTGGATGAATATTTCTGAGAATAATCTTGTGAAAAGTTGATCATAAATCCACATACATAAATATGAATGATTTTAAGGAGTGTATAATAAGATTCATATATTTCATATTTTGAAAAATTTGGAGAGTATATATATATATATATATATATATATATATATATATATATATAAATAAATATACACACACACACACACACACACACACACACAGAGACAGACATTTAAACCAGCAATATATTTGCCAATTGAAATTCATCATGAAATATGTAACATCCACAGGTGCAAAAATATTGATTTCACTGAAAATGGATCTATATATAATGTTGTTCTAATAACAAGCTCACCCATAGGTTGAATTCTCAATTCCAACAGTGTTTAAGAGGAGTGATCTCTTCTCATAACTTGTACATGCCTAGTCAGCAACCTCACAAAAATGTACGTTTGATAACAGGTAGGATTCTATATGTGCATATAAAAATACATGTGCTGAATAGTCTACAGAGAAAGGAGACACCAATTTGTTGAGAGCCACAGCTTAAGGGGCCCCATCAAACTTCCAGTTACCAGCAACATTCCCCTGCGAGATGATTATTGGCTCACAGCGGCCCCAGCAACATCTAGCTGATTGGCTCCTCTGTGGTGATGCACAATGGAGATGCTCATTGAGCTTTTTCCCCGCTCTTTCCGACTGCCAGCTGATGATTGGCTCACAGCAGCCCCAGCAACATCAAGCTGATTGGCTCCTCTGCGATGATGCACATTGGGCAGTTTCCCTGCCCTTTCAGACCACAGAGCTGCTCATTGTGGGACTTTTTTGGTTCCACCCACCTGACCCAGCCATATGGCCTCAAGAGCAGGAGGATTGTGGGAGGTGGAGAGGCTTGTGGGTGTGACAGAAACTTTGCAAGGAAGCCAGTGGTGGCAGTTGGGCTCTGAGGGTTTTTCCTAAGGAGCTGTTTTGCTTGGCGTGTGTGGTTCTAAAAATAAACTTTGTTTCTTTTGAAAAGTCGCTCTTGAATCGTGCCCAGCCAGACTGCAGCATTTGGTAGCTCGCACGGGGAGCCACTGAGGGTAAGTGATAAGGTAAACTGCTAGCCCCTGAGGGAAGGACGAGAGGATCGGTAGCCATTTTAAGATTCCTCTTTTGTTTTGCTTCACTTTTGTTGCCTGTCCATGGAGATGAGTGAGATGGATGAAAAACCGCTCACATCTGAGAAAAAAATTATTTACTTCTGAGGAACAGATAGGGAGAAAGGACGGATGCACATGTCAGTAGGATATAAAGCTAAAATGACTTTTTGTTGTTCCCTTTTTATTTTATTCTGTCTCGGTTTTGTTTGGCATCGTCTTGTTGGGTTGTATTATAGTAGAAATACAGGATCAGAAATTAGTAAAAAAACAAACTGAAAGAGTGTTAAGTAAATTGTTAGAGGAAGGAGGCACCTCAGTAAAGTCAAGGACAGTCAGGGCATACGTTGATACAATACAAAAATGTAGCCCATGGATTTTTAAGGAGTTGTTAAATATACCATAATGGAACCATCATGGTGAAGATTTAAAAGGGGGGAAAAGAACAGCCCAGGGACTCTGACAGTTGGCACATTGCCATTGAGGACGTTTATATCTGGTTTGCTTAGTCCAAAGACTTCAGATCAGACAAAGATAGAGGAACAAAGCTTAGGTCAGAAAAAGCCATCAGGGGCAAAGTTACAAAAGGAGACTGCTACTAACAACTTTCAATAACTAGAGGGCATAAGTGTCCAACCAACAGCGCCTCCTCTACAGGAGACTGTTACTAACACCTTTCTATCACCAGAGTATGTAAATGTCCAAATAACAAGGCCACCTCCATATGCTAGGAGGCCCCCAAACCCCGCAGTTGATAGTTCGGTTCCTGAGACAGGATCTCAAGTATTAACATGCCCTGTATTTGAGGTAGGAGGGCAGCGAATTCACCATGCTTTAAATTTCAAAATAGTGAAGCAGCTAAAAGGGGCTGTAACAACCTATGGTCCTCAAGTACCCTTCATTGTAAGCTTGGTCGAATCCATTAACAACTTGAATATGATGCCAGTAGATTGGGCTAATATGTGTAAAGCTGTGCTAAATGGAGGTCAATACCTTTTATGGAAGGTTGCCAATGAGGAATTTTGCAAGGAGACGGCTAGGTGAAATGCAGAAGCTGGTTATCCTCAGAGAAATCTAGATATTTTGTTAGGAAAGGGACCTTATGAGGACCAGCAGCAACAAATTGCATATGATCCTGGCGTATACGCACAAATTGCTGCAGAGGCGGTTAGGGCATGGAAGACTTTACAAGGACATGGAGGTTTACAAGGTCAATTATCTAAGGTAATACAAGGAGCTAATGAATCTTACACTGAATTTGTAGATAGGCTTATTCAAACAGCTACTAGAGTTTTGGGGAATACAGAACAAGCAATGCCATTAATAAAAAACTGGCTTATGACCAAGCGAATCGTAGGTGCAGAGATATCACTAGACCATGGAAACATGAAGATTTAAACACATATATTAAATTATGTAAAGACATTAATGAATAAGAGGAAGTCATGGCAGCTGCAGTAAAACAGGCTTTAGATGCCAGAGACATCAATGAACAAGGGCAATTTGTGGCAGCTGCATTAAACAGGCTTTAGATGCAAGGCCAGGAACATGCTACAATTGTGAACAAACAGGACATTTTAAAAGGAATTGCTCCATAGGAAGAGGGTTTAACAAAAATAGGTACCAAAGGAGTAGAATACTGGGTATTTGCCCACGATGCCGTAGAGGGAGACATTGGGCTAATGAATGCCGTTCTCAAACCACCATAGAGGGTACTTCATTATCAAAAACGAACAAGGACTAGCTGTTTATCCACGATATCATGGAGAAAGGCACCGGGCTCCATTGCCAAAAAATGGACAGGGGAGCCCAATGCTCTGGGGCCCAAAACCACAAATATACGGAGCACTGGAGGAACCCAGCAACCCCATCAGTGTAGTGCCCAGGACACATTGTGCATCAGACGCCTCATCAGACAAATCAGAGGGAGTGCAGGGTTAGACATCTGCACCTCCGTCAGATCAGTACTAACTGTAGAGATGGGGGTTCAAATCATTCACACATGATGAAAGGACCTCTTCTCAAAGGAACAGTAGGCTTATTATTGGGACGCAGCTCTTCTAATCTAAAAGGACTTATGATAAGTCCTTGGGTAATTGATCCCGATTATGAAGGTGAAATAAAATTTATAGCCAGTTCTCCAAAGGACATATCAGTAATTTCACCAGGAGATAGAATAGCACAGTTACTAATAATACTCAGTCTGCATGATAAATTTTCCAGTCGTGCTGTAGAAAGAGGTTCCAAGGGATTAGGCTCCACAGGTGTAGATTTGGTTATGCTTTCTTTAAATTTAGATTCTCGCCCCAGGCTAAAACTAAATATTCAAAGACACGAATTCAATGGGCTACTTGATACAGGTGCAGATGTTAGCATTGTCTCTCATCAAGAATGGCCAAAACATTGGCCATTACAACAATACACTCAAACATTTTGAGACCTAGGAGTGGCAACTAATCCCCATAGAAGTGCAATGGTATTGGATTGGAAGGATCCTGAAGAATGTGAAGGAACTATACAGCCATATGTATTGGATAATCTTCCCGTAAATTTATTGGGATGAGATGTCCTAGATCAATTAGGTTTGACATTAACAAATAACATCAATCAAAATGTACACACTATTATGGCTAGAGAAGGTTTTAGGAAAGGAAAAAGATTAGAAAAACAAGAACAAGGTATAGCAGCGCCAATACAAATAGACCAAGCAACAGACAGACATGGGTTGGATTTTCAGAAAGGGCCACTGAGACAATAAAAATTACTTGGAAATCAGAAAGACCAGTATGGCTTCTTCAGTGGACCCTGACTAAAGAAAAGATACAAGCAGCCCAGTTCCTGGTCAAACAACAATTAGCGGAAAAACATATACAACCTTCTGTATCTCCCCATTATACTTTCATTTCTGTCATCAAAAAGAAATCTGGTAAATGGAGATTATTGCAAGATTTAAGAGCCATTAATAATGAGATGGTTATTTTGGGACCTGCTCAATCAAGGATTCCTCAATTGTCTGCTTTGCCAAAAACTTGGTATGTTTTAGTTATACATATTAAAGATTGTTTTTTTTTTTCATTTCCAATTCTTCTTGAGGATAGTCCAAGTTTTGCATTTACTATCCCTGCACTGAATCATGAAGGTCCTGATCAGAGGTATGAGTGGAAAGTACTCCCTCAAGGGATGGCTAACAGCCCAACTATTTGTCATATTTATGTTAACAAAGTAATCCAGCCACTTAGAAATCAAAATCCTGAACTACAAATATTTCACAATATGGATGATGTGTTATTAGCACACAAGTTAAAAACCCATTGCTAGAATGTTATGCCACACTTACAAACTTATTAAAAAATTATAATCTAGGGATATCAATTGATAAAATACAATTAAATTTTCCAATTAATTATTTAGGAGTTCTATTATCCTCAACCATGGTCAGTCCACCAAAAATTCAAATACGAGTAGATCAACTCAAATCAATTAATGACTTTCAGAAGTTATTAGGAGACATTAATTGGATAAGGCCTTATCTAGGTATACCAACAGGACAGTTGGGACCTATATTTGATATCCTAAAAGGTCCATCTGATCCAAATTCACCCAGAATGTTTACGCCTGAAGCAATAAAGGCATTAAAAATCATTGAAACATATATGGGAAATATGCATTTGGATAGATTTGATAAAATAATGCCTTTATTATTTATTGTACTACCAACAAAAAATATTCCTACAGGAGTATTTTGGCAAGAAGGTCCATTATTATGGATACATTTATCTTATTCTTCTAACACTATTATTACTAGGTATCCTGAGGCTGAGGGACAATTAATACTCATAGGAATAAAAGCAGCAAAGGGAGTGTTTGGAATTTCTCCCAATAAAATTATTACTCCATACACTATGAATCAAATTGATGAATTAGCTAATGAGTTAAATACTTGGGCAATAATCATGTGTAAATCTAATGTTTTATTTGATAACCACTTACCATCTAATCTTTTATTGTCTTTTGGGTCATTGCATCCTGTAATTTTTCCAAAAATTACAAGAAAACTCCTATCATGAATGCTCCAAATATATTCACTGATGGGTCAAATAATGGTACAGCAGCAAAAGTTACACCTGATCAAATTTTTACATTTTTAGCACCCCAAAAATCAGCTCAAAAGGTAGAGCTTAATGCAGTATTATAAGCTTTTGTGATGTTTAAAGATTCTGTGTTTAATTTATTTTCCAATAGTCAGTATATAGTTAATGCTATAGTATCTCTTGAAGATGCTGGTAGGATTTCCCCTTCCTCTACTGTTTTCTCTTTCCTTTCCAGTATACAAAGTCTAAACTGGGACAGAAAATATCCATTCTTAATAGGACATATCTGGGCACATACAGGATTGCCTGGAGCCCTTAGTTTGGGCAATGATTTAGCAGGTAACACTACACATGACATACATACATATTTTCTGTACACTAGAAGAAGTTATAAATTTTCATAAAAAGTTCATTATCAATGCTAATACTTTACAAAAGCATTTTAAAATAACTAAGGAACAAGCTAGACAAATAATAAAACAATGTCAAAATTGTGTGACCATTTTACCACATTTTAATCTTAGAGTCAATCGTAGAGGATTGATACCTTACCATATATGGCAGATGGATGTCACACACTTGCCAGAATTTGGAAAATTAAAATATTTGCATGTTACAGTTGATACTTCTTCTGGATTTTTGATGGGCTCCCTTCATGGGGGAAAAAAACTAAAGATGTTATAGCTCATTGCTTACAAAATTTTGCCACTGTGGTCATTCCAAAGCAGTTAAAAACTGATAATGCCCCCGGTTATACTTCTACCTCTTTTAAACCATTTTGCTCATCATTTGGCATTACTCATATATCAGGAAACCCATACAATCCACAGGGACAAGCCATAGTTGAAAGAGCACATCAGACTATTAAAATGTACTCATTAAAGTAAGAAGACAGAATTGGGAAGGGATATAAATTCCCCAAAGATAAACTTAAAATAACCCTTTTTACTCTAAACTTTTTAAATTTGGATTTTCAGGACTTAGTGCTGCAGAAAGGCATAAGTGTCCAAAAAATGTGTATAAGCCCGAGGTACTTTGGAAGGATATTCTAACAGGACAATGGAAAGGTCCTGACCCATTAATTTTCTGGAGTTGGAGGTCTGTTTGTGGGTTTCCACAGGAAGAACAGCAGCCGATTTGGATTCCAGAGAGATTAACTAAGATCCCGACCCAGTGATTGCCTGGAGTCGGGGGTCTGTTTATGTGTTTTCACAGGGAGAACAGCAGCCGATTTGGATTCCAGAGAGATTAACTGAAGCGATTTCGATAGACCAAAATAAGATGATTTGGCTCAAATCCATAACAGCTGATATCCAAAACTCCAGTTTGGCTATCCTTACATCTGCGACAGAACAGGGATGCTTTTTTCAATATCTATTTTATTATTGCCCTTTCTCAAATCATGAAGTTCTCTTTTGTTTTTTTGAGCTCATACAGACCTAGGTTAATGTTTTGCTTATCAGTTCTATTTTTTGACTGTAGAGTTTTTAAAACATTGCAATGATGATTTCACATGTAACATGTTATAAGGCCTTTACTATTATATTATGTGTTGTATGTATTTATTATGTGTGCACACTTGTGTTTTGTGTTATATATTTGAATGTGCGTATGTCCATATATCACATATGATGAGTGCTAATGAAATAATATATCCATTTTTTTTATTCACGTGAATTAAATTGTTTAATTTAAATTGGGTAAACAACTGTTCAGGATTGTTTTAATATGTGAAAAAATAGGAGGTTAACAGACGTGTTTGTTTACTTTCACTTTTCCTTTTCATTATATTTAATTATTCTCTTCAAGATAACGTAAATTGTTAAGAAAATTGTTTTCTTTTAGTGCCTTCAGGAATGTTACAGAATTTTTTCTTTAGCCATTATTGCCAGAATTCCTATCTTCATCCCAGTGCGGTGAAGACAAAGATAAAATCAATCTACAGATTCTGCAATAGCCATCACTGAACTGCTTGTAGAACTTGCCTGGATTATGTATCACTTGTATGCATTGTGAACTCACTTGTATGCATTGTGAACTATCTGCTGGTACAGCGAATTGTGGCAGTGTTGGGGTACTTATGCTGATGCTGTCATCAGTGATAGAATTTTTCCAATAAGAGCCATCAATTGACTTGGTGTATCTTCCCTATTCTCACTTGATACAGGTCAGGAAACTTACAGAGGGAGGCGAAAGACTTCATCAGCAATGACTGCTCTTTTGGCAATTTTGGTTTTGGATGCACACATGGGATTTTTCTTTAGATCTATCAGGTTCTGAGAATCAAAGCCACAACCTCACACAGGGCCAAGAGGCTGATTCAGACACATCCCTTTCCAAAGTAATTAAGCAAAGAGCCACAGGTGATGCCCATTCATTTTAATTTGAAAACTGTTTTCTTCAGGCTCCACAAAGGGGTGGCCTGAGGCAAAGACATTCCTAACATTCAGGGCAAGGGAACCATAGGTAAGCAAATTGCCCAAAGCAGGGTTTCTCCACTGAGACTTTTCTGGTTACACTGATCTCTGAGGTTTCTGAGATGTTTCCATTCCCTTCAGCTATCCAGTACATGGCTATGTCACAGAGTTTGGAGGTGGTACATATCTTGGACACAAAACCATGAGCCTATTCTGGAGAGAGGCCAGAAATCAGGAGGTGAACAGGAACTTAGGAAGATAGTAGGTGTTGTCTATCCATAAGGCAAGCCGCAGTCCATTCATAAAAAGGGCAGAATAAATGCCTGGAAGCTTCCTACTAGTCAGGACACCTCCATTGATGTATTCGCTTTTCTAATAACTACAACCACGGACACAGTGGATACACAGACATAGAAAAACTCGCCTTCTCAAATGACTTACTAGAAACAGTCGACTCCAAACCAAACAAACAATCTTTGCTACCTATTCTCAGAACATGAGACAAAACCACGAACTCACACCCACACCCACTAAGGCACCTCATTCCCACAACAAGGTCTGTGACTATCCGGAGTGTCCTCTGACTGGTGGACCATACTATGTTCCCCCAAAATGGCCTGTCCTTTATCAGATCAGGTCCCTTTTGCCAACTCTGTTAAGTTGTCAGGAGCCAGCAATGAGCCACTACCTGCTTCCTCAGGAAAGGCCCCTCTTCAGAGTTCTCCTAGCATTTGGTCATCCTCACATCAGGAGGTACCAAGAAAGACTGACTCTGTCCTTGGAAAATTCAAACAAGTGTGCCCACTGGGAATGGGACTGGCACTGGCTCTGGGTGGCTGGCTTCCTGGATCCCAAGTTCAGAGAGTTCCATCACCAAGGAAGTGAGGTAGGTCACTTCCTTCAGGAACTGAATGAGGTCAATACCTTGGCAACCACTTTGTCCTAACAGTTGTTTACAAGGGTCCCATGAGATGGAGGCTGCCCCTACTTTCTCTGACTCAGTCATAAGTTAGAATGGTATATCAACCACAGGCACCATGGAACAGCTCTCCACACAGGCCTGGTTTTGTCCATCTTCTCTACATTAAGAACAGAGCGACTGATTCAGACACAATACTTCATCCTGACCGGTTTTTTTGGCATGGAAGATGATTTTGTGCTCTCAGATCCTTCATAGCTGCCTAAGTCTTCTCCAGGGATCATTTCTGCATGGACCTTTGAGGATTTCAGCAGGTGGAAGATCCCCTACATACCTGTATTGTAAGACCAACTCTGTCCCTGCTCTACTGTAAAGATAGATTGATGGAACAGTGTATGCTTAGGGTTAATAACAAGTTTGATTTGGCTTAGGAATCATTCTGTGCAATGAATAATGGTTTTGGGAACCTGCGATATTTACAAGAATATATAGGTGAAATATAAGTATGAACACAGAAATCTAGGTAAGATTTGACGCCCAGAAGTGCATTGGGCCCTTGATTGAAATACTCAGCTTTGAATTATATTCTGCACAGATGTCTCAGATAAATTGATATACAATGGCATAGGACCTTGTACCTTGGATGATTGAATGTCAAAAAGAACATCCAGTCAGAAGGATAGTCAGTAGGATTAGGAAGATATTCATAGGTTTAGAAAGCAGAGTGAGTATAGGATTTGAACCAAACGTTCTATAACAGTAGGGTTTCGGGTAGAGAATGAATGTAAATATCAACACATGTGAAGAGCCAGTCACATTGATGAACTCTGGAAAGTATGTAGGAAACCATATATCAATAGAGACATTAGGAAATCAGGCAAAGTATAAAGTACGTGATAGGATCAGGCATTTTCAACAGTGTTGAGGTTGAATATATAATCTTAGGAAGAAACAAATATGTAGTCACCAATAAAATTGACATTTGATAGCATTAGGCAACCTGGAAATAGATGTTTTTAGTAATCCATACTCACTTTCCATTTAGACTTCGGTACAAACATAAGTGTGACCTTTGCATTTTGTGAAAGAAGTCTCATGAAAAGACCAGTCATGAAACCCTGTGGAAAACATGTTTTCTGAATTAGGAAGTGATGAAAAGTAAAACAAAATGCCTATAAATTTCTGAACTAGTGAATTAAATATATATCCTATCATGTGCATCAACTGAAGAAAAAGAAATGTACCAGTATTGAATAAAAATGAATGACAAAATACACATCACGTCCCATAGGAATCTACTTGCATTGATATAAAACTGTGTCAGTTACTGCAGAAATATTAGGATTTGTATGCACCATTTACTGTTAGTTTTCAGTAATAGGAATCAAATATGTAGTTCAGGTGGATGAATATTTCTCAGAATAATCTTGTGAAATGTTGATTATTAATCCACATACATGAATATGAATGAATTTACGGAGTGTATAATAAGACACATATATTTCATATTTTGAAAAATCTGTAGAGTGTGTGTGTATATATATATAAACATACACACACACACACACACACACACACACACACACACATGCACGCACACAAACAGACATTAAAAAATAGCAATATATCCCAATTGAAATTCACCACGAAATATATGTCATCCACAGATCCAAATAAATTTGTTTTACTGAACATGGATTCATGTATAATTTTATTGTACTAGGAAGCTCATCAATAGTTTGAATTTTCAGTTTCAACAGCGTTTAGGAGGAGTGATCTCTTCTCACAATTTGTGTCTGCCAAGTCAGCCACCTCACAAGAATGTACGTGTGGTACCAGGTAGGATTCTATATGTGCATATAAAAATACATGTGCTGAATAGGATACAGAGAAAGGTAGACAGGAATTCACATATTTGTTAACTTTAAAAACACATGGAGAACCATTTCAACAAAAAATTGACTAGATTTATAACTCCTACCCTATATAATGCAAAAGGCAATTCCAATGATACACCATTCCTCCTCTGAACTGCTTGTATTTCTATTCTGTTTGGGTTAATTTTCTCCATCATATTAGAATTAGTAGTCAGAGTCTAGTTGGCATGGGTTTGTGTCAGGGATTCAGTATTTTGAATGAAAATTTGGAAAATGATTCCAATGTTTATGCAAATATATGCTACAAAAGTATCTTCCCACTCTCATCCATAACAATGCCTTGAGATTACCTTGGCCCCAAGTTAGACACAATTAGAGGAGAAGAGTTAGAAAATCTGTGAATACATATCTGGAATCAAATATGCTCACGAGTTCACAAACTTGGAGGTGGTAGAGGAGATTCCAAAAGTAAGGGACAGGGTAAACACTCCACAAACATGGAGCTCTGCTGGAATAATGACTTCTTGAGGAACTGCCTCTGAGGTTGGGCACTTGAAATATATGTTGTAGTCAGGAGATTCAGCTTCCTTTGTAGTGAGACCATCAAATCTGGGTATGCTTCTATGTGACCTGGAATACATGATTTCTTATTTTCCAATAAACATGAGGAAGCTGTATTTAATTTTCTGTTTGTAGGTAAACTGTGGCCACTGGGGGCTAATAGTCTACTCTTGTGGACTCTGAAGCCATTTGGTCATCCTCCAGTTTTCCTGGTGTTGCTTGCTGCTGCACTGGGAATTTCGTATTTGCTTCACGAATTACAAGGAATTCACCTGGGACAAAGTGCTGGAGGGAGTTCTGTCACCTGTGGTGAGTCAGGGTCTGCAGAAGAATGTACCAACCAGGCTTCTATTCCACATAGCTTGCCTCCTTGACCATAGCAACCGGATTCTGAACATTGGCCTGAAACCTCTCCATATAACAAGATACCTTTACATAGAAGCGTCTGCTGGATGCATCATGTCAGTCACAAGCCAATTGGAAGCCAATGGCAGATCCACATGGCCTCACCACAGATGTTTTTTTATCACACACCTGCCCATCACTGCACTAGGCCCACTACTCAGCAGGGTCCAACTTCCTGGAATCTCTGTTATACACCATTTTCATGAAACTCAGTCAATCAAGTCACTGTCCTGCATAATCATGTTCAGCAACAGGACAACCAAAGTTTCTCCAGTGCCATCTGGTCATGGGAATTTCAAAAATTTCATGGTATTTATCTAGCAATTTTTCAAGGATGAAGTTGGCAGCATGTGGGTTTCAATTTATTCAGGGACCATTAAATGTTGTGGAAGTTCATTTCAAATGAAGTTCTGGAGAACTCTCACAGGCAAGGTTTCCCAAAGATTGGCCAAAGGGTCACATAAATCCAGGCCCATTGAGGTCTACAATGTAACGTCCATGTGTGTTTTGACTCTCAACTAAGACTGCCAAGTCGTTAAGAATAAAATCATGTGATATCAAGCCTGAGATTCCCAGTGGTCTCTGGAAGGCCACCCTGGGCCTAGATCTCAGTTTCCAAGGGTGACTCTCATGCTTGGCCTTCTGAAATCCCAACTCAATTCATGGCAATACTTCTCTAAGTTCAGTTCCTGTACTCAGTCTCTAAGGGAATCACACCAGAGTTCAAACTCAGGTGGACTCAGTCATCCCTTTCAACTGCCACAAAAATAACCACAATTAATACCAAAACACTCCCACATGGGCCTCACCTTCTTCCATATAGACACTCATCATAACCTCTGACTGTAGATTTCCATGAGGAATGCAGCCCAAGACAGTGTCCAAAATACGCTTTCTTGCCCCTCATTTACCTAAATTCTGAGTGACCTGGACACCCTTCCTGTGAACCAGGAGTGATCAAATAGGCCTGCCGTTAATACTGATCCACTTCTCAAATTTGAGACCTACTGACTGTGGGGTTTAGATTCTTTATGTGAATTGGAGTCATGAGAAAACCCAACCACCTATGTGCTAGCCTCTGCAGGGAATTGAAGAACTCATTTGACCTAAAGGATCCCTATTCTCACTTGATTGATGTCAGAAACCTTACAGAAGAAGGCGAAAGACTTCATCCACAATGACTGCTCTTTTGCTATTTTGGTTTTGGATGCACACATGGGATCTTTCTTTAGATCCATCAGTTGCTGAGAATCTAAGCTACAGCCTAACACAGGGCCAAGACGCTGATTCAGACACATCTCTTTGCAAAGCAATTAATCAAAGAGCCACAGCTGATGCCCATTCTTTTTTATTTGAAAAAGGTTTTCTTCAGACTTCACAAAGCGTTTTCCTTAGGCAAAGACCTTCCTGACATTCAGGGAAACAGAACAATAGGTAAGCAAAAGGCCCAAAGCAGGGTTTCTCCAATGAGACTTTACAGGTCACACTGGTATGTGAGTTTTCTGAGATGCTCGCCATTCACTTCAGTTATTCAGTACATGGCCATGTCACAGAGCATGGAGGTGGTACATATCTTGGATACAAAACCATAAGCCTATTATGGAGAGTGACCAGATTTCTGGAAGAAAACAGGAACTTAGGAAGATCGTAGGTGTTGCCCATCATTATGGCAAGCCGCATTCTATTTATAAATTGGGCAGCATGAATGCTGGTAAGCTTTCTAAAAGACAGGACACATCCATTGATGCTTTCTCTTTTCTAATATCTACAATCACGGACACAGTGGGATACAGCGACACAGAAACACTCGCATTGTCAAATGACTTACTAGAAACAATTCCCCCCAAACCAAACAAACCTCATTTCCTACCTCTTCTCAGAACATGAGCCAAAACCACAAACCCACACCCACACCCACAAAGGCACCTCTTTCCTCCAAGTAGGTTGTGACTATTTGGAGTGTCCTCTGACTGTGGGCCATTCTAGGTTCCCCCAAAATGGCCTGTCCTGTCTCAGATTTTGTGTCCTTTGCCAAGTCTCTGAAGTTGTCAGGAGCCAGCAGTGAGCCACTACCTGTTTTCTCAGGAAAGGCCCCTCTTCAGAGTTTTCCTGCCATTTGGCCATCCTAACATCAATAGGTACCAAGAAAGACTGACTCTGTCCTTGGGAAATTCAAAAAGTAAAACCACTGAGACTGGGACTGGGGCTGTCAATGTTTGACTGGCTTCCTGGATGGCAAGTTCACAGAGTTCCATCACCAAGGAAGTGAGGTGAGGTCACTTCCGTCAGGAACTGAATGAGTTCACTGCCTTGGCAACCAATCTGTCCTAAGAGTTGCTTCCAAGCTTCCCATGAGATGGAGGCTGCCCCTGCTTCCTGTGACCCTTTCACAAGTTAGAATGGTATATCACCCATAGGCACCCAGGAGCAGCTCTCCACACAGGTATCATTTGGTCCATCTTCTCTACATTAAGAATGGAGAGGCTGATTCAGACAGAACCCTTCACCCTGACCAGGTTGTTTTCCATGGAAGATGACTTTTGCACTCTCAGGTCCTTCAGAGATTATATCTGCATGGACCTTTGAGGTTATCAGCAGGTGGAAGATTCCCTATATTCCTGTATTGTAACACCAACTCTGTCCCTGCTCTTCTGTAACGTTAGATTGAGAGAACCATGCATGGTTAGGGTTAATAACATGTTTGATTTGGGTTAGGAATCATTATGCTGAATAAATAATGGTATTGGGAACCTGCAATATGTATAAAAATATATAGGTGAAATATATGTATAAAAACAGAAATCTAAGTAACATTTGAAGCCCAGAAGGGCACTGGGCCCTTGATTGGGATACTTAGCTTTGAAAAAATTGATATACAATGGCATAGGAGCTTGTACTTTGGATCATAGAATGTAGAAGAGAACATCCAGTCAAAAAGGATAGTCGGTAGTGAAAGGTTAATAAAATAGGTACTTGTCACTTACTGTTTTTCTGTATGCTTAACAAAACACTGTTGAAATCTTGAGAACTGTTTGCTAATCTTGTTCCCAGAATGTGCTGTCCCCAACTGCCAAAGTGTAGAATGTACTCCCTCACCCGGTTGCATCAAACCGACCACTCGCCCTGACCCATCAGTATACTTCCCTCCCTGCCCTCTCCAAGGAAAATATATATGTTCTGCTTAAACTGTTCTCAGGGCTCTCTGCTCTATTCAAGTGAGCTCCGAGCCCCAGCATGCTGGACCCAGAATAAACCCTTTGCTGTTGGATAAGACAGTCTGTTAGTGGTCTCTTCCTTCCATGCTCACCCGACCTTTACATATGGAGATTCCACCGAGTTTTGGCAGCGGCGGACAAAAGACCCTAACGGGTTCCTCTTGGGTTAAGTAAGGCGCCTCTTTCTTGTTTCAGTGTTAAGGTTAGTGCTGGGCAAAATGGCTGTCGATGAAGAGCGTGAGTTCTCTCCGATGGTGGCTGACAGACGTGTCACAGAGCCACAGGCCACGTCCCTGGGGAACTTCCCAAAGACTCGGGAAATCGAGGAACAATAGTCTCTTCGACTCAGTAATATTTTGTATCTGATTCGGAATTGCCAGCCCATTGGGTTTTGCTGGCTACTCAGTCCTGGTCTCAGTTTTGGATGTCCATTGAATGTCTTTATTGTCTTGTCTTGTCTGTGTCGTGTGTCTTGCATTCACTCTTTGTGTATCTTTCATTATGGGACACAGCACTTCAATGCCCCTGTCCCTGACCCTTGATCACTGGACCAAAGTCCGCTTAAGGGCTCAGAATCTTTCTTTTTTAGTTAAACGCTGGACCTTTCAGAATCTCTGTGCCTCAGAATGGCCCACCTTTGAATTTGGATGGCCCATAGAAGGATCTTTCTACTTCCCACTAATTTAAGAAGTCAGAGATATTGTCTTTCACCCGGGC
The DNA here is from genome assembly GCF_048772815.1 of Callospermophilus lateralis. NCBI lineage: Eukaryota > Metazoa > Chordata > Mammalia > Rodentia > Sciuridae > Callospermophilus > Callospermophilus lateralis. The sequence continues at coordinate 138,986 of NW_027516543.1, read as the reverse complement.
ACACATAGCCATCCGGATCAACAGCCATATATCTTAACTTTGCTGGACCTCTGCAAATCTCCTCCTCAATGGGTGAAGCCTTTCTTTGTCCCTTCCCCTGCTCCTACTCCTTCCCCCATGATCTCTCAAACCCTCTGCTCCTCCTCCTCCTCCACCCTTTGTAATCCCTGAGTCAAAAGATTTGACTCTTCTGGACTCTCTTCCCCCTTATTATACCCTGCCTTCGTCCCCCAACCACCAACACCCTCTAAGTGATTCCCCTGCAGCTGACTCAGCCTCTCTACCACTGGAGGAATATAAGCTGGCCCAGCGCCCTCCAGATAACTCCCCCGCAGCACACACAGCCCCTCCTTCGCAGGAGGAAGCTAGCCCAGCTAAGGAAACTTGATGGTGGTGAATGATTGAAAACCCTGGAACTCCTGTGATGCTCCCACTATGTCTCTACAGACCATTGATTGACGAAGGCCATGGGGGGAAAATGCAAGCCTGCAAATATTGGCCTTTCTCCTCTTCCGACCTATATAACTGGAAATATAACAATCCCCCTTTTTCCGAGGACCCCACAGGGCTCACAGGTCTGGTTGAGTCATTGATATTTTCACATTTGCCTACTTGGGATGACTGTCAACAATTCCTAGGGACTCTCTTCACGACAGAGGAACAAAAGAGAATCTTCCTGGAAGCTATAAAAAAATGTCCTCCGACCAGATTGGAGAGTGATACATCTTCCCAACTTAATCAAAGCTGGTTTTCCTTTGAAACAACCCAACTGGGACACCAACACCATTGAAGTTAGAAAGCATCTGTCCACTTATCGCCAGGTTCTAATAGTGGGCATCCGAGTGGCCACGAGGCAACCAACTAATTTGGCCAAGGTAATAGAGATTATTCAAAGGCCTGATGAATCTCCCTCTATGTTTCTAGAGAGAATTATGGAGGCAAGTAGGAGATATACTCCTTTCGATCCTCAGGCAGAGGATCAAAAGGCATCTGTCATGATGGCCTTTATTGGGCAAGCTGCCCTGGATATTAAAAGAAAGTTACAATGCTTAGATGGATTACAAGATATGACTTTGAGAGATTTAGTCAGAGAAGCCAAGAAAATATACCTTAAGAGAGAAACTGAGGAAGAGAATGAAGCAAAGTGAGGATAAAAGAAACAAAAGACAGAATAAGGCGTTGACTAAGGTCCTGGTCACAACAACAAAAGGGCCAGAAATTAAGAAACAGGGAGACAGGAAGGGATACCTGGGCCCACGCCAGAGGCCACTCCTTGCCTCAGATCACTGTGCCTACTGTAAAAAAAAAGGACACTGGGCCAAAGAGTTCCCTAGAAAGAGACAGCCACTCCTGCCAGCCATTCTGACTCTTGAGGATGACTCCAAAAGTCGGGGCTAACATCCCCTCCCGGAGCTCAGGGTAACTTTTGAAGTGTAGGGGACCCCAGTAAACTTTGAAGTGGATACAGGGGCAATATACTCAGCCCTCAAGGCCCCATTGGGCCATCTATCAAATAAAAGGTCTCTAGTTCAAGGGGCAAATGGCAGTAAGTATCGGGCTTGGACAACTAAGAGGACCATAGACCTGGGAAAAGGAAAATCCATCAATCCTTCCTAGTAATCACAGAATGCCTGGCCCCATTGATGGGCAGAGATCTGCTCACCAAGTACCGGGCCAAAATAACTTTTAACCCTGAAGGCCCCCAAGTGGAATTTCTAAATCCTTCACTAAAAACTCCTATAGTCACAGCTCTAAATATGTCAGTAGAAAATGCACATCAACTCACTCACCTTGGTTCAAAGAAACTGCAGGTATTTCTGAAGTATCAAGAACAGAGTTTTCCACTAACTGACTCACAGCAAAAAGAAATAACTAAATGGGTAAAAAAAGCCTGTCGAGTCCATCAATTGGTAAATGCTTACCCTTCCAAGCTTCCTGCAGGAAAGCACCTACGAGGAACCAGACCAGGACAATTCTGGGCAGTTGACTTTACTGAAATTAAGCCAGCAAGGTATGGACATAAATATCTTCTAGTCTTTGTAGATACATTTTGAGGATGGATTGAAGCCTTCCCCACTAAAAGAAAAAAAAAAGAAACAGTGCAAATGGTGGTCAAGCAGATCCTGAAAGACATTTTTCAAAGATACGGCCTGCCAAAGGTAATACGGTCTGATAATGCACCGGCGTTCGTGGCCCAAGTAAGTCAGGGGTTAGCCAGGAACCTGGGGATTCATTGGAAGTTTTATTGTGCTTACAGACCCTAGAGTTCAGGACAGGTAGAAAGAATGAATAGAACCATTAAAGAGACCTCAACAAAATTAAGCTTAGAGACCAGCATAAATGATTGGACTATGCTCATGCCTTATACAATGTTTCGTGCAAGAAATACGCCCTCTGTTTCTTTGAGTAACCACACCCCCTGTGAATATCTAGGGTGCCTCTCCTCCAGTAATGGACCAAAGCCCAACTCTAAGACCTAACGATCCCTTTCACACCCCCTTGCTTGACAGACTTAAAGCTCTTGAAAGATCTCAGTGATACCTGTGGAAAAAGCTGGCCACTGCCTACCAAACTGGGGACGAGGGGACTCCACATCGATATCAAGTAAGAGATTCATCTACATAAGATGATATCAGGTGTCATCCCTGGAACCCCACTGGAAAGGACCATACCAGGTGGTACTTATAACATCTACAGTGGTAAAGGTAGACGGAATCACTTCCTGGATCCATGCCTCTCATCTCAAGCCTGCGCCCTGTCCACACTCTGGCTGGAAACTGGAAAAGACTGGTAACACTTTCAAATTGCATATTCACCATGTGGATAAGCCTATAGACTCTCCCCTCAGCCACAAGTAGTCCTAACCCTCATCAGCCCGTTCAGCAGCGTTGGCTGATCACAAATTCTACTGGAAAAGAAGTATAATCTATCTCGCATACAGCCCACTTAGGGACCTGGTGACCATCTCTCCACCCAGACATTTGTCAGCTGGCTATAGGTCTTTCCTAATGGGATATCCCTGATGAAGAGGATCCCACTAAAATTCCATTAAATCCCTTCCTTACCATAGATAATGGAAACAAACATTATGGATGTAGGGACACACGAGCCAGATGCAGGTTGGCTAGCCTAGATTACTGTGTTTACCCGGCCGACTGTCAAAGCCATAAACAGCCATGGCTATGTGGGGGAAAAGCCGACTTCTTCTGTAAGTCATGGGGATGTGAGCATACAGGGGCTGCCTGATGGAACCCAAACTCCGCATTAAATTCAGTACACAGCATTGGCCATATTACGAATTAGAAAACAAAAACTGATGGCAACCAGAGGGGACTCTAGATCCTCAAATCCTGTGTGACCTTTTTAACATCTGCTGGTGCTCAAAAGGGTAAAAGGAGATTCCACTATGTAGAGGCCTTTTCCCTTCTTCGCTCACATCCTGAACTATGCTTACCCAATAGATCCTCACCTTCAGCCTTCTGCTCCAGAGTCTCTGCTGTCACTCCCACCTCAGCAACCTGATTTCTCCACTACAATTATTAGATCAAAAATCCAAATCTCTGCTGGTTCTCAGACCATTTCCCCCTTGCTGACGTAGCAGGTACTGAGGTACCCCTCCACCCACTCACTCCTCTCTTCTCCTGTCAGTGCCCGCACCGGGTCCCACCAGGTCCTCTTACCAACTAACCCAAAGCTCAAACCAGCTGAGGAGAGCCCTCAGACCCATATCCAAGATGTAATGAAAATGGCCTTTAAAGTTGCTTTGTCATCACTGAAAACAGTTTACTAAGAATTTAAAGTCCCTAACATGTGTTTTGGGATACTCACAACCATCTTCTTCTTTGCTCTACCTGTTCTACTGCTCAAATATTTGTTGCTAGGAAAATTCCAAACCACTTTCCAATTATTTTTTTACATCTCTCTTTTCTCATTCTCAGATACTCTGAGCTGCTCTCAGCCCCACCTTCTCCGTCTTTCCCCTCTGTACCAGGCCCACAGAAAAGTCTTTAACTGACCTTCTCCAGAATCTTCACCATGGCTGACTTTAGGACTTTCAGCAAAAGAGTCCCTATAAAAAAGTTCAATGTAGTTAAACTTCCTATTTTCATGTTGCCCTGTTCTACTTGGCCACTGGCTAAAAAAATTAGCACTCCTAATCAAGACACCCCCTTACTAGTTTTTCACAAAAATATGTGAACAAGGCCTCTGGCCTTGACATGGGGCTTCACAGAGATGGCTACATTTCTAAGTTAACGAAGTTAGCAACTGGGCTCCATGGTAACAGCTGGAAATGGGAAAATAAGAAAGGGAAGAAAAAGCTCTTTCCCTCCCAGGTGTCCTTGAAAAGTTAACTTGCCCAGAACCGAGGAAAAAACAGAAACAAAACTGCTTTTTTCAACTTCTGCAGACTGTGAACTTCTGAGCCCCTTCCATTACATGTTGGGTACAAAATTCTGAAACTACCTAAACTTGGGTTTCAGAGGATTACTTGATTACAACAGAATCAATGCCCTCTGAATCTGGTTGCCACCAAATAGGACTGTTTCCCTGTCTTCAGTGCTATCTTAGGTGAGTTGCCTTGTACGTCCCTACTACAGCATGATTCTATATACTTAAACATTGTTAATGTTTTCATGAAATGGTCAACAGATGTGATTAATCGTGTAATCGTGCAGATGTTTCCCAGAGTGCTCTATCACAATGCAGGTTCATTTGAAGATCAAATAGGGGGGCATTCAACCCGGTTCCACTGAAAATATATATCCCTCAACTTAGCCATCATATTAGGAATAGAAATTGCTGCACTGGTGGCCACGGGAACCACTGCCTTTGTCCATGGGACTCAACAAATGACCCAACAAATGACAGCAATAGACCAAAACTAAGATATTAGAAACCTCCATCAGAGCTTTGCATGAGTCTTTTACCTCTCTCTCTGAAGTTGTTTTTCAGACCACTCGAGGGTTGGACCTCCTTGTCATGAGAGAAGGGGCCTCTGTGCTGCATTGAGAGAAGAAAGTTGTTTGTATGCCGAGCATACTGGAGTTGTAATAAAATCTAAGAGTAAATTAAAAAGATTCCTTGAAAAGCATCAAAGAGACAGAGAGGCCCAAAAAAGGTGGTTTGAGTCTTGGTTCACACAGTCTTCCTGGTTAACTAAGTTTTTTTTATCAACCCTGGCCGGTCCAATAATAATCCTCATATTATTGCTAACTATTAAACCCTGTTTTCTCAACCATGTAATTTCTTTTCTCCAGGCTCAAATTGGACGAGTTAAACTTATGGTAATACCCCACTAGTATACATAGAATGTGACACCCCCCAATGATCATTTTTATGATTAAAAGTAGCCAGAAGAAGAAGTGGGGAATAAAAGGTTAATAAAATAGGTACTTGTCACTTCTTGTTTTTCTGTATGCTTAACAAAACACTGTTGAAATCTTGAGAAATGCTTGCAAATCTTGTTCCCAGTATGTGCTGTCCCCTACTGCCCAACTGCAGAATGTGCTCCCTCACCCAGTTGCACGCAAATCGCCCACTCGCCCTGATCCATCAATAAACTTCCCTCCCTGCCCTCTCCAGGTAAAGTATATAAGCTCTACTTAAGCGATTCTCAGGGCTATCTGCTCTATTCAAGTGAGCTCTGAGCACCAGCATGCTGGACACTCAATAAACCCTTTGCTGTTGCATGAGATAGTCTGTTGGTGGTTTCCTCCTGCGAAGCTCGCCCGACATTTACTATAATGATTGAAAGTAGAAGAGAACATCCAGTCAAAAAGGGATTGTTGATAGAAATAGGAAGATAGTACGTTTAGGAAGAAATGTGAGTATAGGATTTGGAACAAAAGTTCGTTAGCTACAGGGTTTCGGTTATAGAGTGATTGTTAAAGTCAGCACAGGTGAAGAGTCAGTCACAATGATGAACTGGGGAAAACATGAAGTAAAGCAGATATAAATAGAGACATTACAAAATAAGGCAAACTATAAAGTGAGTGATAGGATTAGACATTTTGAACAGGGTTGAGTTTGAATACATAATTTAGGAAGAAACAAATATGTAGTCACCAATAGGATTGACATTTGAGAGCATTAGGCAAATTTCAGGTGGATGAATATTTCTGAGAATAATCTTGTGAATAGTTGATTATAAATCCACATACATGAACATGAATGAATTTAGGGAGTGTACATAAGACACATATATTTCATATTTAGAAAAATCTGGAGAGTACACACAGACAAAAAAAGTAGCAATATATGTCAATCAAAATTCATCATAAAATATATATCATCCACAGATCCAAAAATATTCATTTTACTGAACATGGATTTATGTATAATGTTGTTCAACTAGGAAGCTCACCCATTGTTTCAATATTCAGTACCAACAGGGTTTAGTAGGAGTGATCTCGTCTCACAATTTGTATCTGCCAAGTAAGCCAAATCACAAGAACAAACGTGTGGTACCAGGTAGGATTGTATATGTCCATATTAAAATACACATGCTGAATAGGCTACAGAGAAAGGGAGACAGGAATTCACATGTTTGTTAACTTTAAAAATACATGGAGAACTATTTCAACAAACAATTGACTAGATTTATAACTCCTACTCTGTATCATGCAGAAGGGAAGCCCAACTATACACCGTGCCTCCTCTGAACTACTTGTATTTCTATTCTGTTTGGGTTATTTTTCTCTATCATATTAGGATTAGTAGTCAGAGTCTGGTAGGGTATGGGTTAGTGTCAGGGATTCAGTATTTTGAATGGAAAACAGGAAATTGAATCCAATGTGTATACAAACATATGCTACAGAAAAATCTTTCCACTCTCATCCAGAACAATGCCTTGACATTACCTTCGCCTCAAGAAAAACACAATTAGAGTAGAAGAGTTAAAAAATTTGTGAATACCTATCTGGATTGGAAAATGCTCCCGATTTCACATCATTGGAGTTGGTAGAGGAGTTTCTAAAAGTAATGGACAGGGTAAACACTCCACAAACCTCGAGCTCTGCTGGCCTAAATATTTTTGAGGATCTGCCTCTGAGGTTGAGCACTTGAAATATATGCTGTTGTCAGGAGCTTTAGCTTACTTTGTAGTGAGACCATCAAAGCTGGGTCTGCATCTATGTGATCTGGATGACATGGTTACTTACTTTCCAATGAAATGAGGCAACAGTGCTGAATTCTCTCTTTGTAGGTAAACTGTGGCCTCTGAGGGCTAATTGTCTCTTCGTGTGGACTGTGAAGCCATTTGGCCATCCTCTAATTTTCGTGGTGTTTTTGCTGCTGCTCTGGGAGGTTGGTATTTGCTTCACAAAATACGAGTTCAAATGGGACACAGTACTGGAGGAGTTCTGTCAGGTGTGGGGGGAAGGGTCTGGAGGAGAATGCACCAAACAGTATTTTATCCCACGTAGCTTGCCCCCTTGACAATAGCAACATGATTCAGAACATTGCCCTGAAACCTCTCCATATAACAAGATTCCTTTACATATAAGGGTCTGCTGGCTACACCATGTCAGTCACAAGCCATTTGGAATCCAATGGTAGATCCTCATGGCCCTACCACTGATGTTTTATCAAACACCTGCACACCACTGCTCTGGGCCACTACTCAGCAAGATCCAACTTACTGGCATCTCTGTTCTAAACCATTTTCATGCAACCTAGTAAATCAAGGTACTGTCTGGTATACTCATGATCAGCAACAAGACATCCAAAAGTTTTCCAGTGCCACCTGGTCATGGGAATTTCAAAAATTTCATGGTATTTATCTAACCATTTTTCAAAGATGAAGTTGGAGTCACTGTGGGTTTCAATTCATTCAGGAATCATTAAATGGTGAGGAAGCTCATTTCAATGATAGCTCTAAAGAACTCTCACAGGCAAGGCTTCTGAAAGAGTGCCCAAAGAGGCCACATAAAGCCAGGCCCATTGAGGTCTACAAGGTGAGGCCCATGTGTGTTTTGACTCTCAACTCAGCCTGCCAAGTCTTTAATAATAAAATCATGTTATATCCTGGCGGAGATTCCCAGTGCTCTGTGGAAAGCCACCCTGGGCCTAGATCTCAGTTTCCAATGGCGACTCTCATGCATGGCCTACTAAAATTCCAACAAAATTCATGGCAATATTTCTCTGACTTTAGTTCCACAACTCAGTCTCTAAGGGGAATCACACCAGAGTTCAAGCACAGGTGGACACAGTCATTTTTTCCAACCGACACACAAATGACCAAAATTATAACCAAAACACCTCCACATGACACTAATCCTCTTCCATGTAGAGACTCATCCTCACCTCTGGCGAAGGTTTCTATGAGGGGCGCAGCCAAAGACAGTTTCCAAAATAAGCTCGCTTGCCCCTCATTTGCCTAAAGTCAGGGTGGCCTGGACACCCTTCCTGTGAACCAGGAGTGACAAAATAAGCATGCCTTTAATACTGCTCTGTTTCTCCAATTTGAGCCCTACTGATTTTCAGATATAGATTCTTTATTTCATTTGGAGTCATGTGAAAACCCAAGCACCACTGCAGGGCTTGGAAGAACTCATTTCATCCAAAGAATCCCTATTCTCCCTTGATAGAGGTCATGAACCTAACAGAGGAAGGCAATTGACTTCATCCACAATGACTGATCTTTTTGCAATTATTGTTTTGGATGGACACAAGCGATCATTCTTTAGATCCATCAGGAGCTGAGAATCTAAGTCACAGCCACACATAAGACCAAAAGGCTAATTCAGCCACATCCCTTACCAAAGCAATTAAGCAAAGAGCCACAGATGATGCCCATTCATTTCCATTTCAAAACTGTTTTCCTCAGGCTTCACAGAGGGGTGGCCTGAGGCAAAGGCCTTCCAGACATTCAGGGCAACAGAAAAATAGTTAAGCAAAAGATCCAAAGTAGGGTCTCTCCTCTGAGACTTTCCTGGTCACACTGATATTTGACATTCAGGGCAACAGAACAATAGTTAAGCAAAAGATCCAAAGTAGGGTCTCTCCACTGAGACTTTCCTGGTCACACTGATATCTGAGTTTTCTGAGAATCTTGCCATTCTCTTAAGCTATCCAGTACATGGCCATGTCACAGGGCTTGGAGGTGGTACATATCTTGGAAACAAAACCATGAGCCAATTCTGGAGAATGGCCAGAATTCAGGAAGAAAACAGGAACTTAGGTAGATAGCAGGTGTTGCCCATGGATAAGACAGGTTGCATTCCATTCATTAATTGGCCAGGATGAATTATGGGAAGATTTATACTAGACTAGACATATATTAATGCATTATCTTTTCAAATGTCTACAACAACGGACACAGTGAAATACACAGACATAGGAACACTAGTCTGGTCAAACGACTTACTAGAAATAGTCCACTGCAAACGAAAAAACCGACTTTCCTACCTATTCTCAGAACATGAGACAGAACCACAAACACACACCCACTCCCACAAAGGCACCTCCTTCCCTCAAGTAGGTCTGTGACTATCCAAAGTGTTCTCTGACTTGTGGGCCATACTATCTTCTCCCAAAATGGCCTGTCCTCTATCAGATCTGGTTTCCTTGGCCAACTCTGTTAAGGTGTCAGGAAAAAGTGGTGAGCCACTACCTGCTTTCTCAGGAAAGGTCCCTCTTCAGAGCTCTCCTCCATTTGTCCTTCCTCACATCAGTAGGTACCAAAAAAGACTGACACTGTCCTTGTTAAATCCAACCAAGTGAGCCCACTGATAGTGGGACTGGGACTGCTTCTGGGTGCCTGACTTCTTGGATACCAAGTTCAGAGAGTTCCATCACCAAGGAAATGAGGTATGTCACTTTCTTTGGAACTGAATGAGGTCACTGCCTTGGCAAACACTTTGTCCTAAGAGTTGCTTCCAAGGGTCCCATGAGATGGAGCCGGCCTCTACTTCTTGTGACACTTTCACTAGTTAGAATGGTATATCAACCAGAGGAACCTGGGAACAGCTCTTCACCCAGGCCTGGTATTGTCCATCTTCTCTACAATAAGAAGAGAGAGGCTGATTCAGACACATCCCTTCATCCTGACCAGGTTGTTTGCCATGGAAGATGACTTTTGCTCTCTCAGGTCCTTTATACCTGCCTAAATCTTCTCCAGGTATCATTTCTGAATGGACCTTTGAGGTTCTCGCAGGTGGAAGGTACCCTAATTTCCTGTATTGTAAGAACAACTCTTTCCCTGCTCTTCTGTAAAATGAGATTGAGGGAACAGTGTATGTTTCGGGTTAATAACAGGTTCGATTTCAGTTAGGAATCATTCTGTGAGATGAATAATGGTATTGGGTACCTACGATATTTATAAGAATATAGAGTTGAAATAAATGTACAAAAACAGAAATCTAAGTAAGATTTGAAGGCCAGAAATCATTCGGCCCTTGACTGGGATACTTAGCTTTTAATTATATTCTGCAAAGATGTCTCAGATAATTCAATAATAAATGGCATAGGACCTTGTACCTTGGATGATTGAATGTAGAAGAGAACATCCAGTCAAAAAAAGATAGTAGGTAGGATTAAGAAGATAGTCGGTAGGTTTAGGAAGAAGAGTGAGTATAGGATTTGTATCAAAAGTTCTTTCCTAATAGGGTTTTGGTTAGAGGGTGAATGTTAATGTCAGCACATATGAAGAGTGAGTCACTATGATGAGCTTGGGAAAATATGTAGAAAAGCAGATATCAATAGAGACATTATGAAATCATGCAAAGTATAAAATGAGTGATAGGATTAGACATTTTCTACAAGGTTGAGTTTCAATATATAATCTTATGAAGAAACAAATATGTCGTCACCAATAGGATTGACATTTGAGAGCATTAGGCAACCTGGACATGGATGTTTTAGTAATCCATGTACAATTTCCCTTTTGGCTTTGGTACAGTCTTAAGTGTGACCTTCACATTTTTAGTTCCGAATATTACTGTGATAAAATGTTTATGTAGATCAGGTGACATGAGTATTTCTACCACCTTTTCTGAGAGCAATATATTGAAGACATAAAATTAGTTTTGGGGGTACAAAGAGGTGTACCCTGTGTCTATGAATATAGAGATAAAGCATGAATAGACCATAATGTGAATAAATAATATAAGTTGTTCCAAATTTAAATTATGTATTGAACTGATATCTGAAAAATTACAGGAAATCTTATATTGATATACAATCATTCATTCCGACCAATTATACATCAAATGGTAATATTAGTGTTTTGGTTTATCATGAAGAGTGTGTGAGTTTTGCTTCAATAGTGATTATGGAAATTGAAAATAATGTGTTTGGAAAGAATTCTCATGAAAAGACCAGTCAAGAAACCCTGATAATACATGTGTTCTGAAGCAATAAGTGATTAAAGTTGAAACAAATGCCTATAAATTTGTGAACTTGTGGATGAAATGTATATCCTATGATGTGCAAACCCTGAAAAAATAGTAATGTACCAGTGTTGAATACAAATGAACGTCAAATTACATATCATGTGCCATAGGAATCTACTTGCATTGATGTTAGACTGGGTTAGTTACTGTAGAATTATTAGGATTTGTATGCACCATTCACTGAAGTTAGTTTTCAGTACTAGGAAACAAACATGTATTTCAGTTAAATGAATATGTCTGAGAATAATCTTGTGAAAAGTTGATTATAAATCCAAGTACATGAACATGAATGAATTAAGAGAGTGTATATAAGACACATATTTCATATTTTGAAAAATCTACAGAGTGTATGTATATATACAAAAAAAACACAAATAGACATTAAAAAGTAGCAATATATATGCCAAACAAAATTCATCATTAAATATATATCATCCACAGATGCAAAAATATTTATTTTACTGAACATGAGCTTATGTATAATGTTGTTCTACTAGGAAGCTTGTAGGTTGAATTTTCAGTTCCAACAGCGTTTAAGAGGAGTGAACTCTTCTCACAATTTGTACCACCTCCCAAAAATGTACATGTGATACCTGGTAGGATTCTATATATGTATATAAATATACATGGGTGAAATGGCTACAGAGAATTGGAAACAAGAATTCACATATCTGTTAACTTTAAAAACACATGGAGAACTATTTCAATTAAAAATTGACTAGATTTATAACTCCTACCTTATATAATGCAAAAGGCAAGTCCAAATATACAACATGCCTCCTCTGAACTGCTTGTATTTATATTTGTTTGGGATATTTTTCTCCTTTTTATTAGGTTGAGTAGTCTGAGCCTAATAGGTTCGGGTTAGTGTCAGGGATTCACTATTTCAATAGGAAAATTGAAAAATGAATCCAATGTGTATGCAAATATGTGCTGCATAAATATCCTTCCACTCTCATCCAGAGCAATGCCTTGTCAATACCTTTGCCCCAATTAAGACACAATTGGAGGAGAAGAGTTAGAAAATCAGTGAATACATATCTGGAATGGAAATGCTCAGGAGTTCACAATCTTGGAGGTGGTAGAGGAGTTTCCAAAAGTAAGGGACTGGGTTAACACTCCACAAACATGGAGCTCTTCTGGCCTAAAAACTTTTTGAGAAACTTTCTGTGAGGTTGGGCACTTGAAAAATATGTTGTTGTCAGGAGATTTGACTTCTTTGCGTGAGACCATCAAAGCTGGGTCTGCATTTATGTGACCTGGAGGACATGGCTTCTTATATTCCAATAAAGATGAGCAGCAGTGCTGCATTATCTCTTTGTAGGTAAACTGTGACCACTGGGGACTAAGTTTCTCCCCATGTGGACTGTGAAGTCATTTGGTCCTGGTCCACTTTTTGTCGTGTTTTTGCTACTGCACTCGGAGTTTGGTATTTGCTTCATGACATACAAGGAGCTAAACTGGGACACAATGCTGGAGGGAGTTCTGTCACGTGTGGTGTGCCAGGGTATGCAGGAGAATGCACCAACCTGGCTTCTATCCCTCATAGCTTGCCCCATTGCCCCCTTGTCCATATCAACCTAATTCTGAACATTGCCCTGAAACCTCTCCATATAACAAGATGCCTTTACATATAAGGGTCTTCTGGCTGCACCATGTAAGTAACATGCCATTTGGAATACAATGGTAGATCCTCATGACCCTACCACTGGTGATTTATCACACACCTGCCCAAAACTGCTCTAGGCCCACTACTCAGCAGGCTCTAACTTACTGGCATCTCTGTACTACACCATTTTCATGAAACCCAGTCAATCAAGGCACTGTCTGGTATACTCTTGATCAGCAATAGGACATCCAAAGGTTCTCCAGTGCAACCTGGTCATGGGAATTTCAAAATTTTCATGGTATTTATCTAGCCATTTTTCAAGGATGAAGTTGGAGGCACTGTGGCTTTCAATTCATTCAGTAACCATTAAATGTTGAGGAAGCTCAATTCAATAAAAGCTCTGGAGAACTCTCACAGGCAAGGCTTCTGAAAGAGTGCCAAAATGGTCACATGATGCCAGGCCCATTAAAGTTTACAATGTGAGTCCTATGTATTTTTCGACTCTCAAATATGGCTGCCATGTCTTTGAGAATAAAATCATGTGATATCCTGGCAGAGATTCCCAGTGCTCTGTGGAAAGCCACCCTGGCCCTAGATCTCAGTTTACAAGGGCGACTCACATGCGTGGCATCCTAAAATCCAAACAAAATTCATGGCAATACTTCTCTGAGTTCAGTTTCACAACTCAGTCTCTAAGGGGAATCACACCAAAGTTCAAGCCCAAGTGGACCCAGTCATTTCTTCCAACCGCCAAACAAATGGCCAAAATTAAAACCAAAACATTCCCACATGGCCCTCATCTTCTTCCATATAGTCACTCATCGTAACCTCTGGCTGGAGTTTTCCATCAGGGGCACAGCCCAAGACTGTGTCCAAAAAAAGCTCGCTTGCCCCTCATTTGCCTAAAGTCAGGGTGGCCTTGACAGCCCTCCTGTGAACCAGAAGTGATCAAATAAGCCTGCCGTTAATACTGCTCTGTTTCTACAATTTGAGGCCTACTGACTTTCAGGTAAAGATTCTATATGTGATTTGGAGTCATGCGAAAACCCAAGCACCTCATCAGGGCTTTGAAGAACTCATTTGACCCAAAGAATCCCTATTCACACTTGATGGAGGTCAGGAACCTAACAGAGGAAGACGAGAGACTTCATCCACAATGACTGATTTTTTGCCATTATAGTTTTGGACGCACACATGGGATCATTCTTTATATCCATCATGTGCTGAGAATCTAAATCACAGCCACAAAGAAGGCCAAGAGGCTAATTCAGCCACATCCATTTCCAAAGCAATTAAGCAAAGAGCCACAGGTGATGCCTATTCATTTCCATTTCAAAACTATATTCTTCAGGCTTCACAACGGGGTGCCCTGAAGCAAAGACCTTCCAGATATTCAGTGTAACAAAACAGTACTTAAGCAAAAGGTCCAAAGCAGGGTCTCTCCACTGAGAGTTTCTTGGTCACACTGATATCTGAGTTTTCTGAGATGCTCGCCATTCTTTTCAGCTATCCAGTACATGACCATGTCACAGAGCTTGGAGGTGGTACATATCGTGGACACAAAACCATGAGCCTATTCTGGAGACTGGCCAGAATACAGGAAGAAAACATTAACTTGGGAAGATAGCAGGTGTTTCCCTTCGATAAGACAAGCTGCAGTTCATTCATATATTGGGCAGGATGAATTTTGGGAATATTTATACTTTAAAGGACACATTCATTAATGCATTTTCTTTTCTAATGTTTACAACAACGGACACAGTGGAATACACAGACATGGAAATACTTGCCTTGTCAAACGACTTACTAGAACAGTCCACTGAAAACCAAAAACAAAAAAAAAAAAACAACAAATAAAAAACGCCTTTCCTACCTATTCTCAGAACATGAGACAGAACCACAAAGCCATACCCACTCCCACAAAGGCAGCTCCTTCCCCCAAGTATGTCTGTGATTAGAAGGAGTGTCCTATGACTGGTGAGCCATACTATGTTCTCCCAAAATGGCCTGTCCTCTTTCAGATCTGGTTTCCATGGCCAACTCTGTGAAGTTGTCAGGAAAAAGTGGTGAGCCACTACCTGCTTTCTCAGGAAAGGTCCCTCTTCAGAGCTCTTCTGGCATTTGGCCATCCTCACATCAGTAGGTACCAAGAAAGATTGATTTTGTCCTTGGAAAATCCAAACAAGCGAGTCCACTGGGACTGGAACTGGGACTGCCTCTGGGTGCCTGGCTTCTTGGATACCACGTTCAGAGAGTTCCATCAAAAATAATGAGGTATGTCACTTTCTTTGGAACTGAATGAGGTCACTGCCTTGGCAACCACTTTTCCCTAACAGTTGCTTCCAAGGGTCCCATGAGATGGAGCCGGCCCCTACTTCCTGTGACACTTTCACAAGTTAGAATGAAATATCAACGATAGGCACCCAGGAACAGCTCTACACACAGGTCTGGTTTTGTCAGTCTTCTCTACAATAAGAAGAGAGAGGCTGATTAAGACACATCTCTTCATCCTGACCAGGTGTTTTGCCATGGAAGATGAGTTTTGCTCACTCAGGTCCTTTATACCTGCCTACAACTTGTCCAGGTATCATTTCTGCATGGACCTTTGAGGTTCTCAGCAGGTGGACTGTCCCCTTCTTTCCTGTATTGTAAGAACAACTCTGTCCCTGCTCTTCTGTAAAATGAGATTGAGGGAACAGTGTATGTTTCGGGTTAATAACAGGTTCGATTTGTGTTAGGAATCATTCTGTGTGATGAATAATAGTGTTGGGGACCTTCGATATTTAAAAGAATATGGAGGTTAAATATAAGTATGAGAACAGAAATCTAGGTATGATTTGAAGCCCAGAAGGGCATTGAGCCCTTGATTGGGATAATTAGCTTTGAATTATATTCTGCAAAGATGTCTCAGTTAATTCAATACACAATGGCATAGGACTTTGTACCTTGGATGATTGAATGTAGAAGAGAACATCCAGTCAAAAAGGGATAGTCAGTAAGATTATGAAGCTAGTCGGTAGGTTTAGGAAGAAGAGTGAGTATTTGATTTGGACAAAAGTTCTTTAACAATAGGGTTTCGGTTAGAGAGTGAATGTAAATGTCAGCACATATGAAGAGTCAGTCACTATGATGAGCTGGGAAAAAATGTAGAAATGCAGATATCAATAGAGACATTATGAAATCAGGCAAAGTATAAAGTGAGTGATAGGATTAGACATTTTCAACAGGGTTGAGTTTGAATACATAATCTTTTGAAGAAAAAAATATGTAGTCACCAATAGGATTGACAGTTAAGAGCATTAGGCAACCTGGACATAGATGTTTTTAGTAATCCATGTTCACTTTTCATTTAGTCCTTCGTGCAATCATAACCGTGACCATTACATTATTTGTCCAGAATATTACTGTGAAAAAATGTATATGTAGATCAGGTGACATGAGTATTTCGTCCACCATTTCTGGAAACAATATATTGAAGACGTAAAATTAGTATTGGGGGTACAAAGAGGTGCACCCTGTGTCTATGAATATAGAGATAAAGCATGAATAGACAATACTCTGAATAAATAATATAACTTGTTCAAACATTAAATAATATATTGAACTGATATCTGGAAAATTACAGGAAATCTTATATTGATATACAATCATTCATTCCCACCAATTATACATCTAATGGTAATATTAGTGTTTTGGTTTATCATGAACAGTGTGTGAGTTTTGCTTCAAAAGTGATTATGGAAATCGAAAATAATATGTTTGGAAAGAAGTCTCATGAAAAGACCTTTCAGGAAACCTGGAGGAATGCATATATTGTAAAGCAGGAAGCGATTGAAATTCAATCAAATGCCTATAAATTTGCTAATTTGTGGATGAAATATATATCCTATGATGTGCATAAACTCATGAAATAGTAATGTACCATTGTTGAATAAAAATGAACGTCAAAATACACATCGTGTCCCATAGGAATCTACTGGCATTGATTTTAAACTGTAGAAATATTAGGATTCTCGTGCATTATTCACCGAATTTAGTTATCTCTTTTTTTAAATTTTTATATATGGTTGTTCAAAACATTACATAGTTCTTGATAAATAATATTTCACACTTTGATTTATGTGGGTTATGAACTCCCATTTTTGCCCCGTATACAGATTGCAGAATCACATCAGTTACACATCCATTGATTCATATATTGCCATACTAGTGTCTGTTGTATTCTGCTGCCTTTCCTATCCTCTACTATCCCCCCTCCCCTCCAGTCTCCTCTCCTCTTCTCTCTCTACCCCCTATACAGTAATAAATTTCTCCCCCTTGTATTATTTTTCCCTTTCCCCTCACTTCCTCTTGTATGTAATTTTGTATAACCCTGAGGTTCTCCTTCCATTTTCATGCAGTTTCTCTTCTCTCTCCCTTTCCCTTCCACCTCTCATCCCTGTTTAATGTTAATCTTCTTCTCATGCTCCTCGTCCCTACTCTGTTCTTAGTTACTCTCCTTATATCAAAGAAGACATTTGGCATTTGTTTTTTAGGGATTGGCTAGCTTCACTTAGCATAATCTGTTCTAATGCCATCCATTTCCCTGAAAATTCTATGATTCTGTCATTTTTTAATGCCGAGTAATACTCCATTGTGTATAAATGCCACATTTTTTTCATTCATTCTTCTATTGAAGGGCATCTAGGTTGGTTCCACAGTCTTGCTATTGTGAATTGTGCTGCTATGAACATCGATGTAGCAGTGTCCCTGTAGCATGCTCTTTTTAGGTCTTTAGGTTTTAGACCGAGAAGGGGAATAACTGGGTCAAATGGTGGTTCCGTTCCCAGCTTTCCAAGAAATCTCCATACTGCTTTCCCATTTGCCTGCACCAATTTGCAGTCCCACCAGAAATATACAAGTGTACCTGTTTCCCCAGATCCTCGCCAGCACTTGTGATTGTTTGACTTCATAATGGCTGCCAATCTTACTGGAGTGAGATGGTATCTTAGGGTGGTTTTGATTCACATTTCTCTGACTGCTGGAGATGGTGACCATTTTTTCATGTACTTGTTGATTGATTTTATGTCCTCCTCTGAGAAGTGTCTGTTCAGGTTCTTGGCCCATTTGTTGTTTGGGTTATTTGTTATCTTATTGACTAATTTTTTGAGTTCTTTGTATACTCTGGATATTAGTGCTCTATCTGAAGTGTTAGGAGGAAAGATTTGTTCCCAGGATGTGGGCTCCCTATTTTCCTCTCTTACTGTTTCTTTTGCTGAGAAAAAACCTTTTTAGTTTGAGTAAGTCCAATGTGTTGATTCTAGTTATTAACGCTTGTGCTATGGGTGTCCTCTTGAGGAATTTGGAGGCGACCCCACAGTATGTAGATCGTAGCCAACTTTGTCTTCTATCAGACACCATGTCTGATTTGATATCAAGCTCCTTGATCCATTTTGAGTTAAC
Source organism: Callospermophilus lateralis (assembly GCF_048772815.1). Lineage (NCBI taxonomy): Eukaryota > Metazoa > Chordata > Mammalia > Rodentia > Sciuridae > Callospermophilus > Callospermophilus lateralis. The sequence goes on along the minus strand of NW_027516543.1, from coordinate 120,542 downwards.
TTTTGTGCATGGCGAGAGAAAGGGATTCAGTTTCTTTTTGTTACATATGGATTTCCAGGTTTCCCAGCACCATTTGTTGAAGATGCTATCATTCATCCATTGCATGCTTTTAGCCCCTTTATCAAATGTAAGATAGTTGTATTTTTTGGATTGGTTTCTGTGTCCTTTATTCTGTACCATTGGTCCACCCACCTGTTTTGGTACCAGTACCATGCTATTTTTGTTACTATTGTTCTGCAGTATAGTTTGAAGTCTGGTATCCCTATACCGACTGATTCACACTTCCTGCTTAGTGTTGTTTTTGCTATTCTGGGTCTTTTATTTTTCCATATGAATTTCATGATTGCTTTCTCTATTTCTACAAGAAATGCCGTTGGGTTTTGATTGGCATTGCACTAAACCTATAGAGAACTTTTAGTAATATCGCCATTTTGATGATGTTAGTTCTGTCTATCTATGAACAGGGTACATTTTTACATCTTCTAATATCTTCCTCTATTTTTCTCTTTAGGTTTCTGTAGTTTTCCTTGTATAAAACTTGCACCTCTTTTGTTAGGTTGATTCCCAATTTTTTTTTTTTTTTTTTTAGTATATTGTGAATGGAGTGGTTGTCCTCATTTCCGTTTCAGAGGATTTGTCACTGATATTCAGGAATGTCTTTGATTTATGAGTGTTGATTTTATATCCTGCCACTTTGCTGAATTCATTTATTTGCTCTATTAGTTTCTTTGTAGACCCTTTTGGGTCTGCTAGGAATAGAATCATGTCATCTGCAATAGTGATAATTTAAGTTCTTCTTTTCCTATTTATATGCCTTTAATTTCTTTCATCTCTCTAATTGCTCTGGCCAGTGTTTCAAGAACTATGTTGAACAGAAGTGGTGAAAGAGGGCATACCTGTCTTGTTCCAGATTTTAGGGGGAATGCCTTCAATTTTTCTCCATTCAGAAGTATGCTAGCCTGAGACTTAGCATAGATTGCTTTTACAATATTGAGGTATGTTCCTGTTATCCCTAGTTTTTCTAGAATTTTGAACATAAAGGGATGCTGTACTTTGTCGAATGCTTTTTCTGCATCTATCGAGATGATCATATGGTTCTTATTTTTAAGTCTATTGATGTGATGAATAACATTTATTGATTTCTGTATATTGAACCAGCCTTGCATCCCACGGATGAATCCTACTTGATCATGGTGCACAATTTTTTTGATATGCTTTTGTATCTGATTTGCCAGAATTTAATTGAGGATTTTTGCCTCTAGGCTCATTAGAGATATTGGTCTGTAGTTTTCATTCTTTGAAGTGTCTTTGTCTGGTGTAGGAATCAGAGTGATGTTGACCTCATAGAATGAATTTGGAAGTTCTCCCTCTTTTTCAATTTCCTGAAATAGCTTGAAAAGTATTGGTATTAGTTCCCCTTTAAAGGTTTTGTAAAACTCTGCTGTATACCCATCAGGTCCTGGGCTTTTCTTACTTGGTAGTGTTTTGATGGTTTTTTCTATTTCCTCAATTGATATTGGTCTGTTTAGGTTGTCTATATCCTCCTGACTCAATCTGGGCAGATCATATGACTTAAGAAATTTATCGATGCCTTCACTGTCTTCTATTTTATTAGAGTACAGTACTTAAGCAAAAGGTCCAAAGCAGGGTCTCTCCACTGAGAGTTTCTTGGTCACACTGATATCTGAGTTTTCTGAGATGCTCGCCATTCTTTTCAGCTATCCAGTACATGACCATGTCACAGAGCTTGGAGGTGGTACATATCGTGGACACAAAACCATGAGCCTATTCTGGAGACTGGCCAGAATACAGGAAGAAAACATTAACTTGGGAAGATAGCAGGTGTTTCCCTTCGATAAGACAAGCTGCAGTTCATTCATATATTGGGCAGGATGAATTTTGGGAATATTTATACTTTAAAGGACACATTCATTAATGCATTTTCTTTTCTAATGTTTACAACAACGGACACAGTGGAATACACAGACATGGAAATACTTGCCTTGTCAAACGACTTACTAGAACAGTCCACTGAAAACCAAAAACAAAAAAAAAAAACAACAAATAAAAAACGCCTTTCCTACCTATTCTCAGAACATGAGACAGAACCACAAAGCCATACCCACTCCCACAAAGGCAGCTCCTTCCCCCAAGTATGTCTGTGATTAGAAGGAGTGTCCTATGACTGGTGAGCCATACTATGTTCTCCCAAAATGGCCTGTCCTCTTTCAGATCTGGTTTCCATGGCCAACTCTGTGAAGTTGTCAGGAAAAAGTGGTGAGCCACTACCTGCTTTCTCAGGAAAGGTCCCTCTTCAGAGCTCTTCTGGCATTTGGCCATCCTCACATCAGTAGGTACCAAGAAAGATTGATTTTGTCCTTGGAAAATCCAAACAAGCGAGTCCACTGGGACTGGAACTGGGACTGCCTCTGGGTGCCTGGCTTCTTGGATACCACGTTCAGAGAGTTCCATCAAAAATAATGAGGTATGTCACTTTCTTTGGAACTGAATGAGGTCACTGCCTTGGCAACCACTTTTCCCTAACAGTTGCTTCCAAGGGTCCCATGAGATGGAGCCGGCCCCTACTTCCTGTGACACTTTCACAAGTTAGAATGAAATATCAACGATAGGCACCCAGGAACAGCTCTACACACAGGTCTGGTTTTGTCAGTCTTCTCTACAATAAGAAGAGAGAGGCTGATTAAGACACATCTCTTCATCCTGACCAGGTGTTTTGCCATGGAAGATGAGTTTTGCTCACTCAGGTCCTTTATACCTGCCTACAACTTGTCCAGGTATCATTTCTGCATGGACCTTTGAGGTTCTCAGCAGGTGGACTGTCCCCTTCTTTCCTGTATTGTAAGAACAACTCTGTCCCTGCTCTTCTGTAAAATGAGATTGAGGGAACAGTGTATGTTTCGGGTTAATAACAGGTTCGATTTGTGTTAGGAATCATTCTGTGTGATGAATAATAGTGTTGGGGACCTTCGATATTTAAAAGAATATGGAGGTTAAATATAAGTATGAGAACAGAAATCTAGGTATGATTTGAAGCCCAGAAGGGCATTGAGCCCTTGATTGGGATAATTAGCTTTGAATTATATTCTGCAAAGATGTCTCAGTTAATTCAATACACAATGGCATAGGACTTTGTACCTTGGATGATTGAATGTAGAAGAGAACATCCAGTCAAAAAGGGATAGTCAGTAAGATTATGAAGCTAGTCGGTAGGTTTAGGAAGAAGAGTGAGTATTTGATTTGGACAAAAGTTCTTTAACAATAGGGTTTCGGTTAGAGAGTGAATGTAAATGTCAGCACATATGAAGAGTCAGTCACTATGATGAGCTGGGAAAAAATGTAGAAATGCAGATATCAATAGAGACATTATGAAATCAGGCAAAGTATAAAGTGAGTGATAGGATTAGACATTTTCAACAGGGTTGAGTTTGAATACATAATCTTTTGAAGAAAAAAATATGTAGTCACCAATAGGATTGACAGTTAAGAGCATTAGGCAACCTGGACATAGATGTTTTTAGTAATCCATGTTCACTTTTCATTTAGTCCTTCGTGCAATCATAACCGTGACCATTACATTATTTGTCCAGAATATTACTGTGAAAAAATGTATATGTAGATCAGGTGACATGAGTATTTCGTCCACCATTTCTGGAAACAATATATTGAAGACGTAAAATTAGTATTGGGGGTACAAAGAGGTGCACCCTGTGTCTATGAATATAGAGATAAAGCATGAATAGACAATACTCTGAATAAATAATATAACTTGTTCAAACATTAAATAATATATTGAACTGATATCTGGAAAATTACAGGAAATCTTATATTGATATACAATCATTCATTCCCACCAATTATACATCTAATGGTAATATTAGTGTTTTGGTTTATCATGAACAGTGTGTGAGTTTTGCTTCAAAAGTGATTATGGAAATCGAAAATAATATGTTTGGAAAGAAGTCTCATGAAAAGACCTTTCAGGAAACCTGGAGGAATGCATATATTGTAAAGCAGGAAGCGATTGAAATTCAATCAAATGCCTATAAATTTGCTAATTTGTGGATGAAATATATATCCTATGATGTGCATAAACTCATGAAATAGTAATGTACCATTGTTGAATAAAAATGAACGTCAAAATACACATCGTGTCCCATAGGAATCTACTGGCATTGATTTTAAACTGTAGAAATATTAGGATTCTCGTGCATTATTCACCGAATTTAGTTATCTCTTTTTTTAAATTTTTATATATGGTTGTTCAAAACATTACATAGTTCTTGATAAATAATATTTCACACTTTGATTTATGTGGGTTATGAACTCCCATTTTTGCCCCGTATACAGATTGCAGAATCACATCAGTTACACATCCATTGATTCATATATTGCCATACTAGTGTCTGTTGTATTCTGCTGCCTTTCCTATCCTCTACTATCCCCCCTCCCCTCCAGTCTCCTCTCCTCTTCTCTCTCTACCCCCTATACAGTAATAAATTTCTCCCCCTTGTATTATTTTTCCCTTTCCCCTCACTTCCTCTTGTATGTAATTTTGTATAACCCTGAGGTTCTCCTTCCATTTTCATGCAGTTTCTCTTCTCTCTCCCTTTCCCTTCCACCTCTCATCCCTGTTTAATGTTAATCTTCTTCTCATGCTCCTCGTCCCTACTCTGTTCTTAGTTACTCTCCTTATATCAAAGAAGACATTTGGCATTTGTTTTTTAGGGATTGGCTAGCTTCACTTAGCATAATCTGTTCTAATGCCATCCATTTCCCTGAAAATTCTATGATTCTGTCATTTTTTAATGCCGAGTAATACTCCATTGTGTATAAATGCCACATTTTTTTCATTCATTCTTCTATTGAAGGGCATCTAGGTTGGTTCCACAGTCTTGCTATTGTGAATTGTGCTGCTATGAACATCGATGTAGCAGTGTCCCTGTAGCATGCTCTTTTTAGGTCTTTAGGTTTTAGACCGAGAAGGGGAATAACTGGGTCAAATGGTGGTTCCGTTCCCAGCTTTCCAAGAAATCTCCATACTGCTTTCCCATTTGCCTGCACCAATTTGCAGTCCCACCAGAAATATACAAGTGTACCTGTTTCCCCAGATCCTCGCCAGCACTTGTGATTGTTTGACTTCATAATGGCTGCCAATCTTACTGGAGTGAGATGGTATCTTAGGGTGGTTTTGATTCACATTTCTCTGACTGCTGGAGATGGTGACCATTTTTTCATGTACTTGTTGATTGATTTTATGTCCTCCTCTGAGAAGTGTCTGTTCAGGTTCTTGGCCCATTTGTTGTTTGGGTTATTTGTTATCTTATTGACTAATTTTTTGAGTTCTTTGTATACTCTGGATATTAGTGCTCTATCTGAAGTGTTAGGAGGAAAGATTTGTTCCCAGGATGTGGGCTCCCTATTTTCCTCTCTTACTGTTTCTTTTGCTGAGAAAAAACCTTTTTAGTTTGAGTAAGTCCAATGTGTTGATTCTAGTTATTAACGCTTGTGCTATGGGTGTCCTCTTGAGGAATTTGGAGGCGACCCCACAGTATGTAGATCGTAGCCAACTTTGTCTTCTATCAGACACCATGTCTGATTTGATATCAAGCTCCTTGATCCATTTTGAGTTAACTTTTGTGCATGGCGAGAGAAAGGGATTCAGTTTCTTTTTGTTACATATGGATTTCCAGGTTTCCCAGCACCATTTGTTGAAGATGCTATCATTCATCCATTGCATGCTTTTAGCCCCTTTATCAAATGTAAGATAGTTGTATTTTTTGGATTGGTTTCTGTGTCCTTTATTCTGTACCATTGGTCCACCCACCTGTTTTGGTACCAGTACCATGCTATTTTTGTTACTATTGTTCTGCAGTATAGTTTGAAGTCTGGTATCCCTATACCGACTGATTCACACTTCCTGCTTAGTGTTGTTTTTGCTATTCTGGGTCTTTTATTTTTCCATATGAATTTCATGATTGCTTTCTCTATTTCTACAAGAAATGCCGTTGGGTTTTGATTGGCATTGCACTAAACCTATAGAGAACTTTTAGTAATATCGCCATTTTGATGATGTTAGTTCTGTCTATCTATGAACAGGGTACATTTTTACATCTTCTAATATCTTCCTCTATTTTTCTCTTTAGGTTTCTGTAGTTTTCCTTGTATAAAACTTGCACCTCTTTTGTTAGGTTGATTCCCAATTTTTTTTTTTTTTTTTTTTAGTATATTGTGAATGGAGTGGTTGTCCTCATTTCCGTTTCAGAGGATTTGTCACTGATATTCAGGAATGTCTTTGATTTATGAGTGTTGATTTTATATCCTGCCACTTTGCTGAATTCATTTATTTGCTCTATTAGTTTCTTTGTAGACCCTTTTGGGTCTGCTAGGAATAGAATCATGTCATCTGCAATAGTGATAATTTAAGTTCTTCTTTTCCTATTTATATGCCTTTAATTTCTTTCATCTCTCTAATTGCTCTGGCCAGTGTTTCAAGAACTATGTTGAACAGAAGTGGTGAAAGAGGGCATACCTGTCTTGTTCCAGATTTTAGGGGGAATGCCTTCAATTTTTCTCCATTCAGAAGTATGCTAGCCTGAGACTTAGCATAGATTGCTTTTACAATATTGAGGTATGTTCCTGTTATCCCTAGTTTTTCTAGAATTTTGAACATAAAGGGATGCTGTACTTTGTCGAATGCTTTTTCTGCATCTATCGAGATGATCATATGGTTCTTATTTTTAAGTCTATTGATGTGATGAATAACATTTATTGATTTCTGTATATTGAACCAGCCTTGCATCCCACGGATGAATCCTACTTGATCATGGTGCACAATTTTTTTGATATGCTTTTGTATCTGATTTGCCAGAATTTAATTGAGGATTTTTGCCTCTAGGCTCATTAGAGATATTGGTCTGTAGTTTTCATTCTTTGAAGTGTCTTTGTCTGGTGTAGGAATCAGAGTGATGTTGACCTCATAGAATGAATTTGGAAGTTCTCCCTCTTTTTCAATTTCCTGAAATAGCTTGAAAAGTATTGGTATTAGTTCCCCTTTAAAGGTTTTGTAAAACTCTGCTGTATACCCATCAGGTCCTGGGCTTTTCTTACTTGGTAGTGTTTTGATGGTTTTTTCTATTTCCTCAATTGATATTGGTCTGTTTAGGTTGTCTATATCCTCCTGACTCAATCTGGGCAGATCATATGACTTAAGAAATTTATCGATGCCTTCACTGTCTTCTATTTTATTAGAGTACAAAGATTCAAAATAATTTCGGATTATCTTCTGTATATCTGAAATATCTGTTATGATATTGTCTTTTTCATCCTGTATGCTAGTAATTTGAGTTCTTTCTCTTTTTGTCTTCGTTAGCATGGCTAAGGGTCTGTAGATTTTTTTTATTTTTTCAAAGAACCAAATGGGTTGATGTGTCTGCTGTGCTTGCAGGCCGCTAGTCCTGTTCCGCCGGTCAGTTGCAGGTCTGCCTACCTTGCGGGAGCGGGTGGTGGCTCTGCTTTGGCCCTACTGCAATTGGGGTGTCGTGACTACCATGCTGGCAGATCGCTGGGCCTGTTCCGGGTGCGGGCAAACACTCTGCTCTGCCCCTACTCCAATTGGGTTGACGTGACTACCACGCCGGTGGGCCGTTGTGCTTGTACTGGGCGCGGGAGAAAGCTCTGCTCTGCCACTACTCCAATTGGGGTGTCATGTCTACCATGGTGGCAGGCCTCTGGGCCTGTTCCGAAGGTCAGTCACAGGTCTGCTTTTGTGGCGGGCGCGGGGGGCAGCCTGCTTGGCCCCTACTACAATTTGGGTGACGTGACTACCACACCAGCTGGTGGCTGGGCCTGATCCGGGAGCAGGCAGTGGCACTGCTCTTTCCCTACTCCATTTGGGGTGACGTGGGTACCACGCCTGCGGGCCTGATGAATCTTCCTCTATGTTTCTAGAGAGAATTACGGAGGCATATAGGAGATATACTCCTTTCGATCCTCATGCAGAGGATCAAAAATCATCTGTCACAATGGCCTTTATTGGGCATGCTGCCTTGGATATTTAAAGAAAGTTACAATGCTTAGATGGATTACAAGATATGACTTTGAGAGATTTAGTCAGAGAAGCCGAGAAAGTATACTATAAGAGAGAAACTGAGGAAGAGAAGGGAGCAAAAGGAGGATAAAAGAAACAAAAGACAGACTAAGGAGTTGACTAAGGTCCCGGTCACAATAACAAAAAGGCCAGAAATTAAGAAACAGGGAGACAGGAAGGGATACCTGGTCCCACGCCAGAGGCCACCCCTGACCTCAGATCAATGTGCCTACTGTAAAGAAAGAGGACACTGGGTTCAAGAGTTCCCTAGAAAGAGGCAGCCACGCCAGCCAGCCTTTCTGACTCTTCAGCATGACTACGAAAGTCAGGGCTCAGATCCCCTCCCTGAGCTCAGCGTATCTTTTGAAGTGGAGGAGACACCAGTAAACTTTGAAGTGGATACAGGGGCAATAAACTCAGCCCTTAAGGCCCCATTGGGCCCTCTATCAAATAAAAGGTCTCTAGTTCAAGGGGCTAATGGCAGTAAATATCGGACTTGTATAACTAAGAGGATCATGGACCTGGGGAAAGGAAAAATCCATCACTCCTTTTTAGTAATCCCAGAATGCCTGGCAGACTTTTGCTGTACGTCATGGGGATGTGAGCATACAGGGGCTGTCTGATGGAACACAAACTCCTCATCAAATTCAGTACACAGCATTGGCCATATTACCAATTAGATAACCAAAACCGATGGCCCCCAGAGGGGTCTCTTGATCCTCAAATTCTGCGTGACCATTTTTTTTAAAGAGAGAGGTGAGAGAGAGAGAGACAGAGAGAATTTTTAATATTTATTTTTTAGTTTTTTGCTGGACACGACATCTTTGTTTGTATGTGGTGCTGAGGATCGAACCCGGGCCGCACGCATGCCAAGCGAGCATGCTACAAATGAGCCACATCCCCAGCCCTGTGTGACCTTTTTAACTTCTGCAAGTGCTCAAAAGGGTGAAAGGAGATTCCCCTATGGGCATGCCTTTTCCATCCTTCACTCATATCCTGAACTATGCTTATCCAATCAATCCTCACCTTCAGCCTTGTGCTCCAGAGTCTCTGCTGTCACTCTCACCTCAGCAACCTGATTTCTCCCCTCCAATTATTAGATCAAAAACCCAAATCTCTGCTGGTTCTCAGACCATCACCATCTTGCTGAAGTAGCAGGTACTCAGGTTCCCATCCACCGACTCACTCCTCTCTTCTCCTGTCCGTGCCCGCCCCGGGTCCCACCAGGTCCTCTTACCAGCCAACACAAAGCTGAAACTAGCTGAGGAGAGCCCTCAGACTCCTATCAAAGATGTAATGAAAATGGCCTTTAAAGTTGCTTTGTCATCACTGAAAACAGTTTACTAAAAATTTAAAGTCCCTCACATGCATTTTGGGATACTCACTCTTGTCTTCCCCTCTGCTCTACCTGTTCTACAGCTCAAGTTTTTGTTGCTAGGAAAATCCCAAACCCCTTTCCCATTATTCTTTTACATCTCTCCTTCCTTATTCTCAGATCCTCGGAGCTGCTGTCAGCCCCACCTTCCCTGTCTTCCCCTTCTGTACCAGGCCTACAGAAAATTCTTAACTGACTTTCTACAGAAGTCTTCACCATGGCTGACTTTAGGACTTTCAGCAAAAGAGTCCCTATAAAAGAGTTCAATGTAGATAAACTTCCTCTTTTAGTGTTGCCTTGTTCTACTTGGCCACTGGCTAAAAAAATAAGCACTTCTATGCTAGACACCCCATTACTTGTTTTCCACAAAATAATGAACAAGGCCTCTGGCCATGAGCTGGGGCTTTACAGAGATGGCTATATTTCTAAGATAAAGAAGTTACCATCAGGGCTCCATGGTAACAGCTGTCAGGGGTGAAAAATAAGAAAGGTAGGAAAAAGCTCTTTCCCTCCCAGGTGTCCTTGAAAAGTTAACTTGCCCAGAACTGAGGTAAAAACAGAAACAACAACGGCTTTTTTGAACTTCTGAAGACTGTGAACTTCTGAGCCCCTTCCCTTACATGTTGGGTACAAAATTCTGAAACTACCTAAACTTGAGTTTCAGGAGAATAATTGATTACAACAGAAGCAATGCCCTCTGAATCTGGTTGCAACCAAATAGGACGGTTTCCCTGTCTTCGTTGCTATCTTAGGTACCTTTCCTTGTCCGTCCCTACAACAGCATAATTGTATATAATTAAACATTGTTTATGTTTTAAAGAAATTGTCAACAGATGTGATTAATTGTGTAATGGTGCAGATGTTTCCCAGAGTGCTCTGTCATGATGCAGGTTCATTTGAAAATGAAATAGAGGGGCATACAACCCGTTTCCACTGGGGACATATATCCCTCACTTTAGCCATCCTATTCGGAATAGGAGTTGCTTCAGGGGTGGGCACAGGAACCATTGCCCTCGTCCATGGGACACAACAAATGACCCAATTAGAAGAAGCAATAGACCAAAACTAAGATATTAGATACCTCCATCAGAGCTTTGCATGAATTTTTAACCTCTCTCTCTGAAGTTGTTTTACAGAACAGGCGAATGACACAAAACACACACACACACACACACACACACACACAGAAAAAAAAATAGCAAAATATATGTCAATCAAAATTTTCATAAAATATATATCATAAAAAGATCCAAAAATATTCATTTTACTGAACATGGATTTATGTATAATGTTGTTCAACTAGCAAGCTCACCCATTGGTTGAATATTCAGTTCCAACACGGTTAATTAGGAGTGATCTCTTTTCACAATTTGTATCTGCCAACTCATCCACCTCACAAGAATGTATGTGTGGTACCAGGTATGATTCTATATATCCATATAAAAATATATGTGCTGAATAGGCTACAGAGAAAGGGAGACAGGAATTCACAATTTTTTAACTTTAAAAACACATGGAGAACTATTTCAACAAAAAATTGACTAGATTTAACTCCTACTCTGTATCATGCAAAAGGCAAGTCCAAATATACACCATGCCTCCTCTAAACTGCCTGTATTTCTATTCATGGCAATACTTCTCTGAGTTCAGTTCCAGAACGCAGTCTTTAAGGGAAATCCCAACAGAGTTCAAGCCCAGGTGGACCAAGATATTTCTTACAACCACCACACAAATGACCACAATTAAAAACAAAACACTCAAACATGGTCCTCATCTTCTTCCATATAGTCACTCATCGTAACCTCTGTCTGGAGGTTTCCATGAAGGGCTCACCCAAAGACAGTGTCCAAATAAACTCCCTTGCCCCTCATTTGCCTAAAGTCATGTTGGCCTGGACACCCTTTCTGTGAACCAGGAGTGATCAAATAAGCCTCCCGTTAATACTGCTCTGTTTCTCCAATTTGAGGCCTACTGACTTTCAAGTATAGATTCTTTATGTGATTTGGAGTCATACGAAAACCTAAGCACCTCTGCAGTGATTTGAAGAACTCATTTGACCCAAGGAATACCTATTCTCACTTGATGGAGGTCAGCAACCTAACAGAGGAAGACGAGAGACTTCATCCACAATGACTGATCTTTTGGCAATTATGGTTTTGGATGCACACATGGGATCATTTTTAGATCCATCAGCTGCTGAGAATCAAAGTCACAGCCACATACAAGGCCAAGAGTCTAATTAAGACACATCCCTTTCCAAAGCAACTAAGAAAGAGCCACAAGTGATGCCCATTCATTTCCATTTGAAAACTGTTTCCTTCAGGCTTCACAAAGGGGTGGCCTGAGGCAAAGACCTTCCTGATATTCAGGGCAACAGAACAATAGGTAAGCAAAAGGCCAAAAGCAGGGTATATCCACTGAGACTTTCCTGGTCACACTGATATCTGAGTTTTCTGAGATGCTGGCCATTCCCTTCAGCTATCCTGTACATGGCCATGTCACAGACCTTGGAGTTGTTGCATATCTTGGACACAAAACCATGAGCCTATTCTGGAGAGTGGCCAGAATTCAGAAGAAAACAGGGACTTAGGAAGGTAATAGGCATTGCTCATCCATAAGGCAAGCCGCACTCCATTCATAAATTAGGCAGGATGCATAATGGGAAGCTTTCTACTAGACAGGACACATCCATTGTTGCATTCTCTTTTCTCATGTCTACAACCACGGACACAGTGGGATACACAGACATAGAAACACTCATTTTGTCAAACGACTTACTAGAAACAGTTCACTCCAAATCAAACAAACCGCCTTCCCTACCTATTCTCAGAATATGAGACAAAACAACAAACCCACACTCACAAAGGCACCTCCTTCCCTCAAGTAGTTCTGTGACTCTCCGGAGTTAACTCTGACTGGTGGGCCATATTATGTTCCCCCGAAATGGCGTGTCCTCTATCAGATCTGCTTTCCTTGACCAACTCTGTAAAGTTGTCAGAAAAAAGTGGCGAGCCACTACCTGCTTTCTCAGGAAAAGTACCTCTTCAGTGCTCTCCTGGTATTTGGCTATACTCACATCATTAGGTACCGAGAAAGACTGACTCTGTCCTTGGAAAATCCAATCAAGTGAGCCCACAGGGACTTGGACTGGGATTGCCTCTCGGTGTCTTGGTTCTTGGATAGCAAGTTCAGAGAGTTCCATCACCAAGGAAATTAGATATGTCACTTTCTTTGGAACTGAATCAGGCCACTGCCTTGGCACCCCTTTTTCCTAACAGTTGCTTCCAAGGGTCCCATGAGATGGAGGCTGCCCCTACTTCCTGTGACACTTTCACAAGTTAGAATGGTATATCAACCATAGGCACCCATGAACAGCTTTCCACACAGGCCTGATTTGGTCCATCTTCTCTACAATAAGAAGAGAGAGGCTGATTAAGACACATCCCTTCATCCTGACCAGGTTGTTTGCCATGGAAGATGACTTTTGCTCTCTCAGGTCCTTCATAGCTGCCTATAACTTTTCCGGGTATCATTTCTGTATGGACCTTTGAGGTTTTCAGCAGGTGGAAGGTCCCCTACTTTCCTGTATTGTAAGAACAACTCCGTCCCTGTTCTTCTGTAAAATGAGATTGAGGGAACAGTGTATGTTTAGGGTTAATAACAGGTTCAATTTGGGTTAGGAATCATTCTGTGCCATGAATAATGGTATTGGCAACCTGTGAGATTTACAAGAATGTAGAGGTGAAATATAAGTATGAAAATAAAAATCTAGGTATAATTTGAAACCCAGAAGGGCATTGGGCCCTTGATTTGGGATACTTAGCTTGATTTATGTTCTCTAAAGATGTCTCAGATAATTCAATATACAATGGCATAGGACCTTGTACCTTGGATGATTGAACGTAGAAGAGAACATCCAGTAAAAAGGGATAGTCAGTAGGTTTAGAAAGATTGTCGGTAGGTTTAGGAAGAAGAGCGATTATAGGATTTAGACCAAAAGTTCTTTAGCAATATGGTTTCGGTTAGAGAGTGAATGTAAATGTCGGCACATATGAAGAGTCAGTCACTATGATAAACTGGGAAAATATGTAGAAATGCAGATATCAATAGAGACATTATTGCATCAGGCAAAATATAAAGTGAGTGATAGGATTAGACATTTTCAACAGGGTTGAGTTTGAATATATAATCTTAGGAAGAAACAAATATGTTGTCACCAATAGGATTGACATTTGAGAGCATTAGGCAGCATGGACATGGATGTTTCTATTAATCCATGTTCACTTTCCTTTTAGGCTTTGGTACAGTCATAAGTGTGACCTTTACATTTTTTTTCAGAATATTATTGTGATAAAATGTATATGTAGATCAGGTGACATAAGTATTTCTTCCACCATTTCTGGTAGCAATATATTGAAGACGTAAAATTAGTATTGGGGGTCCAAAGAGGTGTACACTGTGTCTATGAATATAAAGATAAAGCATGAATAGAACATACTGTGAATAAATAATATAACTTGTTCCAACTATAAATAATGGATTGAACTGATATCTGAAAAATTACAGGAAATGTTATATTGATATACAATCATTCTTTCCAAAATGGTATACATATAATGGTAATATTAGTGTTTTGGTTTATCACGAAAGGTGTGAGTTTTACTTCACCAGTGATTATGGAAATCGAAAATAACTTGTTTGGAAAGAAGCGTCATGAAAAGACGAGTTCAGAAACCCTGATAATACTTGTGTTCTGAAACAGGAATTGATTAAAGTTGAAACAAATGCCTGTAAATTTGTGAACTTGTGGATGAAATATATATCGTATGATGTGCAAAAACTGAAGAAATAATAATGTACCAGTGTTGAAAACAAATGAACCTCAAATTACATATCATGTCCCATAGGAATCTACTTGCATTGGTGGTAAACTGGGTCAGTTACTGTAAAATTATTAGAATTTGTAGGCACCATTCACTGAAGTTTGTTTTCAGTACTAGGAAACAAATATGTATTTCAGGTGGATGAATATTTCGGAAAATAATCTTGTGAAAAGTTGATTATAAATCCATATACATGAACATGAATGAATTTAGAAAGTGTATATAAGACACATATATTTTATATATTGAAAAATCTGAATAGTGTGTGTGTATATATATATATATATATATATATATATACACACACACACACATACAAACTACACACAGACATTAAAAAGCAGCAATATATATGAAAATCAAAATTCATCAGGAAATATATATCATCCACAGATGCAAAAATAATTATTTTACTGAACATGAGTATATGTATAATGTTGTTCTACTAGAAAGCTCCCCTATAGTTTGAATCTTCAGTTCTAACAGCGTTTAAGATGAGTGATCTCTTCTCACAATTTGAATCTGCGAAGTGAGAAACCTCACAAAAATGTACGTGGGATTCCTGGTAGGATTCTATATGTGCATATAAATATACATGTGTGAATTGGCTACAGAGAAAGGGAAACAGGATTTCACACATTTGTTATCTTTAAAAACACATGGAGAACTATTTCAAATAAAAATTGACTAGATTTATAACTCCTACCATATATAATGCAAAAGGCAAGTCCAACTATACAAGATGCCTCCTCTGAACTGCTTGAATTTCTATTCTGTTTGGGTTATTTTTCTCCATTATATTAGGATGAGTTGTCTGATTCTAGTAGGTATGGGTTAGTGTCAGGGATTCAGTATTTCAAAAGGAAAATTGGAAAATGAATTCAATGTGTAAGCAAATATGTGCTTCACAAATATCTGTTAAGGTCTGATATCCTCTCACTCTCATCCAGAAAAATGCCTTGACATTACCTTCACCCCAGGTAAAACATAATTAGAGGAGAAGAGTTAGAAAATCAGTGAATACATATCTGGAATGGAAAATGCTCAAGAGTTCATAACCATGGAGGTGGTAGAGGAGTTTCCAAAAGTAAGGGACAGGGTAAACACAACACAAACAGGGAGCTCTGAGAGCCTAAAAACTTTTTGAGAAACTGCCTCTGAGTTTGGGCACTTGAAATATATGTTGTTGTCAGGAGATTTGGCTTCTTTAGTAGTGAGACCATCAAAGCTGGTTCTGCATCTATGTGACCTGAAGGACATGGTTTCTTATTTTCCAATGAAGATGAGGCAGCAATGCTGAATCCTCTCTTTGTAGGTAAACTGTGACCACTGAGGACTAAGTGTCTCTCCCTGTTGACTGCGAAGCCATTTGGTCCTCCTACACTTTTTGTGGTGTTTTTCCTGCTGCACTGGGAGTTTGGTATTTGCTTCACGAAATACCAGGAGCTCAACTGGGACGTATTGCTGGAGGGAGTTCTGTCACGTGTGTTGGGTCAGGGTCTGCAGGAGAATGCACCAACCAGGCTTCTATCCCTCCTAGCTTGCCCCATTGCCCCCTCGTCCATATCAACCTGATTCAGAACATTGACCTGAAACCTCACCATATAACAAGATGCCTTTACATGTAAGGGACTGCTGGCTGCACCATGTCAGTCACAAGCCATTTGGAATCCAATGGTAGATCCTCATGGCCCTACCACTGATGTTTCATCACACACCTGCCCACCACTGCTCTAGGCCCACTACTCAGCAGGCTCCAACTTACTGGCATCTCTGTTCTACACCATTTTCATGAAACCCAGTCAATCAAGGCATTGTCTGGTATACTCATGATCAGCAACAGGACATCCAAATGTTCTCCAGTGCCACCTGGTTGTGGGAACTTCCAAAAATTCATGGTATATATCAAGCCATTTTTCAAGGATGAAGTTGGAGAAACTCTGGGTTTCAATTCATTCAGGAACCACTAAATGTTGAGGAAGCTAATTTAAATGAAAACTCTGGAGAACTCTCACAGGCAAGGCTTCCCAAAGAGTGGGGAAAAGGTCACATGAAGCCAGGCACATTGAGGTGTAAAATGTGAGGTCCATGTGTGTTTTGACTCTCAACTATGGCTGCAAGTTTTTCACAATTATATCATGTGATATGCTGGCTGAGATTCCCAGTGCTCTGTGGAAAGCCAGATCTCAGTTTCCAAGGGCAACTCTCATGCGTGGCCTCCTAAAATCCCAAAACAATTCATGGCAATACTCCTCTGAGGTGAGTTCCAGAACTAAGTCTCTATGGGGAATCACACCAGAGTTCAAGCCCAGGTGGACCCAGACATTTCTTCCAACCGCCACACAAATGACCACAATTAAAACCAAAACACTCCCACATGGCCCTCATCTTCTTCCATATATTCACTCATCATGACCTCTGGCTGGAGGTTTCCATGAGGGGTGCAGCCATTGGTAGTGTCCAAAATAATCTCACTTTGCCTAAAGTCAGGGTGGCCTGGACACTCTTAATATGAACCAGGAGTGGTCAAATAAGCCTGCCGTTCATGCTGCTCTGTTTCTCCAATTTGAGGCCTACTGACTTTCAGGTATGGAATATTTATGTGAAATAGAGTCATGAGAAAAGCCAAGCACCTCGGCAGAGATTTCAAGAACTCATTTGACCCAAAGGATCAGTATTCTCACTTGATGGATGTCAGGAACCTAACAGAAGAAGGCGAGAGACTTCATCCACAATGACTGATCTTTTGGCCATTTTGGTTTTGGATGCGCACATGCGATCATTCTTTGGATCCATCATGTGCTGAGAATAAAAATCACAGCCACATACAAGGCCAAGAGGCTAATTCAGACACATCCCTTTCCAAAGCAATTAAGCAAAGAGCCACAGGTGATGCCTATTCATTTCAAATTTAAAACTGTTTTCTTCAGGCTTCACAAAGGGATGGCCTGAGGCAAAGACCTTCCTGACATTCAGGGCAACAGAACATAAGGTAAGCAAAAGGCCCAAAGCAGGGTTTCTCAACTGAGACTTTCCTGGTCACACTGATATCTGAGTTTTCTGAGATGATCTCCATTCTCTTCAGCTATCCAGTATATGGCCATGTCACAGAGCTTGGAGGTGGTACATATCTTGCACACAAATCCCTGAGCCTATTCTGGAGACTGGCCAGAATTCAGAAAGAAAACAGGAACTTAGGATGATAGCAGGTGTTGCCCATCGATAAGACAAGGTGCAGTCCATTCATAAATTGAGCAGGATGAATTATGGTAAGATTTAAACTAGACAGGACACATCCATTAATGCATTCTCTTTTCTAATGTCTACAACAATGGACATAGTCGGATACACAAACATAGAAACACTCACCTTGTCAAATGACTTACTCGAAACAGTCCACTTCAATCCAAACAAACCGCCATTCCTACCTTTTGTTAGAACATGAGGCAAAACCACAAACCCACACCCACTCCCATAATGGCACCTCCTTCCCCCATGTAGATCTGTGACTATCTGGAGTGTCCTCTAACTGCTCGGCCATACTATATTCCTTCGAAATAGTCTGTCCTCTCTCAGGTCTGGTTTCCTTGGCTAACTCTGTGAAGTTGTCAGGAAATAGTGGTGAGCCACTACTGGCTTTCTCAGAAAAGGTACCTCTTCAGTGCTCTCCTGGCATTTGGCCATCCTCATATTAGTAGGTACCAAGAAATACTGACTCTGTCCTTGGTAAATCCAAACAAGTGAGACCACTGTGACTGGGAATGGGATAGCGTCTGGGTGCCTGGCCACTAGGATACAAAGATCATAGAGTTCCATCACCAAGGAAATGAGGTATGTCACTTTCTTTGGAATTGAATGAATGAGGTCACTGCCTTGGCAACCAGTTTGTCCTAACACTTGCTTCCAAGGGTCCCATGAGATGGAGGCTGCTCCTACTTCCTGGAACACTTGCACAAGTTAGAATGGTATATCAACCATAGGCACCTGGGAACAGCTCTCCACACAGGTCTGGTTTAGTCCATCTTCTCTAACATAAGTAGAGAGAGGCTGATTCAGACACATCCCTTTATCCTGACCAGGTTGTTTGCCATGGAATAGGACTTTTGCTCTCTCAGGTCTTTCATACCTCCCTACAACTTCTCCAGGTATCATTTCTGCATGGACCTTTGAGGTTTTCAGCAGGTGGAAGGTCCCCTAATTCCCTGTATTTTAAGAACAACTCTGTCGCTGCTCTTCTGTAAAATGAGATTGAGGGAACAGTGTATGTTTAGGGTTAATAACAGGTTCAATTTGGGTTAGGAATCATTCTGTGCGATGAATAATGGTATTGGGAACTTGCGATAATTAAAAGAACATAGAGGTGAAATATAAGTATGGAAACAGAAATCTAGGTATGATTTGAAGCACAGGACCTTGTACCTTGGTAGATTTAATGTAGAAGAGAACATCCAGTTAAAAATGGATAGTCGGTAGGATTAGGAAGATAGTCGGTAGGTTTAGGAAGAAGAGTGAGTATAGTATTTGGACCAAAAGTTCTTTAGCAATAGGGTTTCGGTTAGAGAATGAATGAAAATGTCAGCACATATGAAGAGTCAGTCACAATGATGAACTGGGGAAAATAAGTAGGAAAGCAGTTATCAATAGAGACATTATGAAATCAGGCAAAGTATAAAGTGAGTTATAGGATTAGACATTTTCAACAGGGTTTAATTTGAATATATAATCATTGGAAGAAACAAATATGTTGTCACCAATAGGATTGACATTTGAGAGCATTAGGCAACCTTCACATGGATGTTTTTAGTTAAACATTTTCACTTTTCTTTTAGGCTTCGGTACAATCATAAGTGTGACCTTTACATTTTTTGTTCAGAATTTTACTGTGATAAAATATATATGTGGATCAGGTGACATGAGTATTTCTTCCACCATTTCTGGGAGCAATATTTTGAAGACATATACATTAGTGTTAGGGGTACACAGAGGTGTACCCTGTGTCTATGAATATAGAGATAATGCATGAATAGACCATCCTGTGAATAAATAATATAACTGGTTCCACTTCAAATAATGAATTGAATTGATATCTAAAAATATATAAGAAATCATATATATATATATATATATATATATATATATATATATATATACACACACATACACACACGCACACGCACAGACATTAAAAAGTAGCAGTATAAGAGATCCAACATGGTGGCGGACATGGAGAAATCAAGTATCTGACCTCATTAGCTGCGCAGGCATAGGGAGTTGTAAACTGTCTAAATGCTGTTTGTTCAGAATCACTAGGCAATGCTGACCTGACGTGGATCTGGTGCGAACAGTCTGGGCCCCTGAGAAAACACACAGAGCCCGGATCGGCTGCATAGAAGCTCAGATTTGCCTGCTTCTTGTGACTCAGAACTAACGTTCCCTCTGAAATAACTGGTCGGCCCTTCTGAATTTACAGAGGTAAAAGGCCACTGGATTGAAATGGGGCTTTGGAGACACAGCCAGGACCCATCCATTGCATTGGTCACCTGGCAAAAGGAACGAATGGTCACCATTTGCATGGGATACCACCGTGGAAGAGAACTGATGTCATGGGCAGAGGAGATAACTTCATTGAAACCAGTACGACAGGTGTGTAATTCCCTATGCATCTCTCTCCACACAGCGGGGAAACATTAAGGGCCCCTCCCAGCTCTCCCTTAAGGGGCCCTCCCAGGTCTCCCGTGAGAAAGATGGCCAGACAGAGGGAATCATGTGTGCTGTGGGACTTGTGGTGTGGAATTCCTGGCTACCGCTCCTACCAGTGCTGACAACTGAGGTCTCTTACACCAGCTAATGTGGGCATGGATACCAGAGAGCAAGCAAATTCGCTGGGGGTTCCCAGCCCCAAGCTCTATAAACTTAGGGTCTGAGGGAGGCAAACAGGGAGAGAGTGCCAAGCGTTGATGAAAACAGGGCTACCAGGAGCAGAGACCTGACGTGTAGCAAGTATTGTGGTGAGCGTCACAGTTGAGCGGAGCCTGGCTTGAGGAAACACTAGAGAAGGTCCTAGGCACTCAGGATTAGAGACCCGCCCAGTCTGGGAGGAAGAGCTGCTGCACAGTGATTGGTTCCCACCTATTGAGAGGAGAAGCTTGGCCCAGTGAGCACAGCTCCACCTACTGGAAGAGAAGTTAATTGAACTCTATGACTGCATGTATTATTATTATTATTATTATTTTATTTTTATTTTTTTTCTTCCATTTAAATTTTTTGTGTTGTTCTTTAACTTATTTTAATGTTTTTATTTTTTTAATTTTACTATTATTATTATTTTAAATTTTAATTTTCATTTTTTAATTATCATTATTATTTTAAAAAAATTATTTATTTCTTTATTTTCCATTTTTTTCTCTTGTCTTTTCATTTCTTTTCAATTTTCTTATTCCCCCATCCTTGAATTCTACCTGCCTATTCTCATTCTCTTTAGTGACTTCTTCCCATCCCTTCTAATATCTTTCCTCCCAAGCTTCAAATAAATTTATAAGAATAAGAAGTAACTCAGCACTCAAACAGAACAAGAAGTAACATGAGCAGCATCAAAAAGCAAGAAAGAAAAGGAGTACAAACAATGAAGGATAACCTAAATATTCAGGAGGACCTAGAATTATCAGAAAAATGGTCATATAAAGAACTCAAGGAATACCTTATACAGATGAAATGGAACCTTAAAGAGGATACGAGAGAGCAAATAAATACAGTGAAAGAACACATTGAAAATGAATTACATAAACAGATAAAAGAAGAAGTTAATCTTCTTTATCAGGAGATAGAGATTATAAATATTCAAAGAATATTTCTAGAAATGAAGGAAACGAAAAACCAAATTAAAAACTCAATTGAGAGTATCACTAACCGTGTGGAGCAAGTAGAAGACAGAATGTCACATAATGAAGACAAAATATATTATCTTGAAAAGAGTCTAGCCAACACAGAAAGGCTGGTAAAAAATCACGAGAAAAACATCCAAGAGATATGGTATAACATAAAAAAACCAAACTTATGAGTCATCTGGTTAGAGGAAGGTACAGAGATTCAAACTATGGGAATGAAAATTTTCCAGAAATAAAAAAGGAAATGGATATACAAATTAAAGATGCTTACAGGACACAGAGCACACAAAATCACAGTAGACCAACGCCAAGACACATTGTTATGAAGCTATCCAATATACAGAACAAAGAGAAAACTTTAAAAGCTTCAAGAGAAAGGAGGAAGATTACATTCAGGGGTAAACCAATAAGGTTAGCAACCTATTTTTCATCACAGACACTGAAAGTGAGAGGATCCTGGAACAACGTATTTCAAACATTGAAAGACAATGGATGCCAAACAAGAATTCTGTATCCAGCAAAATTCAGCTTCAGGTACGACAACGAAATAAAAATCTTTCATGATAAACAAAGGTAAAAGAATTTGCAGCCAGAAAACCACCATTGCAAAGTGTCTTGAGCAAAACACTACACGAGAAAGAAATGAAAAACAACAACCAAAACCATCAGTGGGAAGTGCCTCAGTAATGACAGAGGGCGGGGGAAAAGCTAATCATGGAGAAACAAAGTAAATTTTAAAAAGCGATAAATATTCAAACATGGCTGGCAGTAGAAACCATATATCAATAGTTACACTAAACATTAATGGCTTAAACTCTCCAATAAAGCAACATAGGATTGTAACTTGGATTCAAAAAACAAATCCAACAATATGTTGCCTCCAGGAGACATATCTGAATGGAAAAGACATACACAGGCTGAAGGTGAAAGGTTGGGAAAAAATATACCATGCACACGGTCCTCATAAGCAAGGAGTGGTGGCCATCCTCAAATCGAATTAAATCGACTTCAAGACTAATTTAATCAAGAGGGATAATGAAGGAAATTATATACTGTTAAAAGGAACCATTCACCAACAAGACATAAAAATTATCAATATTTACGCACCATTAAATGGTGCTGTGACGTTCATAAAACAAATTCTCCTCAAGTTCAAGAATCAAATAGCCCACAACACAATAATTATGGGTGACTTCAACACACCTCTCTCACCATTGGACAGATCCTCCAAATAAAAGTTGAATAAAGAAACTATAGAACTCAATATCACAATCAATAACATTGACTTAACTGACATATATAGAATATATCAACCATCATCAAGTGGATATAATATTTTTTAGCAGCACATGGATCCTTCTAAAAAATAGACCATATATTATGCCATAGAGCAACCTTCAGTAAATATAAAGGGTGGACTTAATACCATGAATTTTATTGGATTGTAATGGAATGAATCTGGAAACCAATGAAAAAGAAGGAAGGAAAAATCCTACATCACATTGAAAATGAACAACATGTTACTGAATGATTAATGTGTTACAGAAGACATAAATGAGAAAATCAAAAAATTCTTCAAGATAAATGAAAATACAGAAACAACATATCGGAGTCTATGGGACACAATGAAAGGTGTTTTAAGAGGGAAATTCACCACCTTGACGTCATTCCTCAAAAATAGGAAAGAACAACAAATAAATGAGCTCACACTTCATCTCAAAGCCCTAGAAAAGGAAGAGCAAAACAACAGCAAATGTAGCAGAAGGCAAGAAATAACTAAAATCAGAGCGGAAAACAACAAAATTGAAACAAAAGAAACTATTGAAAAAATTACAAAACTAAAGCTTGGTTCTGCAAAAAATAAATAAGAAAGATAGACCCTTAGCATCCCTTTATGTTCAAAACATTTGAAAAACTAGAGATAACAGGAATTTACCTCGACATTGTAAAAGCTATCTATGTTAAGCCTCAGGCTAGCATTATTCTGAATGAAGAAAAATTGAAGCATTCCCTCTAAAATCTGGAACAAGACAGAGATGTCCTCTACCACCACTTCTATTCAATATAGTTCTCGAAACACTGGCCAGAGCAATTAGACAGATGAAAGAAATAAAAGGCATGAAAATAGGAAAAGAATAACTTAAATTATCACTACTTGCAGCTGATATGATTCAATATATAGAAGACCCAAAAGGGTCTACAAAAAAAACTACTAGAAGTAAGAAAGGATTTCAGCAATGTGGCAGGATATAAAATCAACATTCATAAGTCAAAGGCATTTCTGTATATCAGTGACAAAACTTCTGAAACGGAAATGAGAAAAAAAAAACACTCCATTCACAATATCCTCAAAAAATAAAACTAAAATCCTTGGGAATCAACCTAACAAAAGAGGTGAAAGATTTATACAATGCAAACTACAGAACCCTAAAAAGAGAAGTAGAATAAGATCTTAGAAGATGGAAAAATATACACTGTTCATGGATAGGGAGAACTAATATCATCAAAATGGTGATATTCCTAAAAGTTCTCTATAGGTTTAATGTAATGCCAATCAAAATCCTAACGGCATTTCTTGTAGAAATAGAGAAAGCAATCATGAAATTCATATGGAATAATAAAAGATCCAGAATAGCAAAAGCAATTCTAACCAGGATGTGTGAATCAGGCGGTATAGCGATACCAGATTTCAAACTAAATTTCAGAGCAATAGTAACAATGACAGCATGGTACTGGTACCAAAACAGGCGGGTGGACCAATGGTACAGAATGGAGGACACAGAGATTAATCCACAATGCTACAACAATCTTCTATTTGATAAAGGAGCTAAAAGCATGCAATGGAGGAAGGATAGCATCTTCAACAAATGGTGCTGGAAAAACTGGAAATCCATATGTAACAAAATGAAACTGAATCCCTTTCTCTTGCATGCACAAAAGTTCACTCAAAATGGATCAAGGGCCTTGATATCAAAACAGAGACATGGCGTCTGATAGAAGAAAAAGTTGGCTACGATCTACATACTGTGGGGTCGGGCTTCAAATTCCTCAATAGGACATCCATAGCACAAGAGTTAATAACAAGAGTTAATAACTAGAATCAACACATGGGACTTACTCAAAGCAAAAAGTTTTTTCTCAGCAAAAGAAACAATAAGAGAGGTAAATAGGGAGCCTAAATTCTGGGAACAAATCTTTACTCCTCACACTTCAGATAGAGCCCTAATATCCAGAGTATACAAAGAACTCAAAAAATTAAACAATAAGATAACAAATAACCCAATCAACAAATGGGCCGAGGACCTCAACAGACATCTCAGAGGAGGACATATAATCAACAAGTACATGAAAAAATGTTCACCATCTCCAGTAGTCAGAGAAAGGTGAATCAAAACCACCCTTAGATACCATCTCACTCCAGTAAGATTGGCAGCCATTATGAAGTCAAACAACAAGTGTTGGTGAGAATGTGGGGAAACAGGTACACTTGTACATTGCTGGTGAGACTGCAAATTGGTGCATCCAATTTGGAAAGCAGTATGGAGATTTCTTGGAAAGCTGGGAATGAAACCACCATTTGACCCAGCTATTCCCCTTCTCGGTCAATTCCCTAAAGACCTAAAAAGAGCATGCTGCAGGGACACTGCTACATCGATGTACATAGCAGCACAATTCACAATAGCAAGACTGTGGAACCAACCTATATGCCCTTCAATAGATGAATGGATTAAAAAATGTGGCATTTATACAGAATGTAGTATTACTCTGCATTAAAAAATGACAAAATCATAGAATTTGCAGGGAAATGGATGGCACTAGAGCAGATTATGCTAAGTGAAGCTACCCAATCCCTTCAAAACAAATGCCAAATGTCTTCTTTGATATAAGGAGATTAACTAAGAACAGAATAGGTATGAAGAGGATGAGAAGAAGATTAACATTAAAACAGGGATGAGAGGTGGGAGGGAAAGGGAGAGAGAAGGGATATTGCATGGAAATGGAAGGAGACCCTCAGGGTTATACAAAATTACATACAAGAAGAAAGGGAAAAATAATACAAGGGGGAGAAATTTATTACTGTAGAGGGGGTAGAGAGAGAAGAGGGGAGGAGAGGGGAGGGGAGGGGGGATAGTAGAGGATAGGTAAGGCAGCAGAATACAACAGACACTAGTATGGCAATATGTGAATCAATGCATGTGTAACTGATGTGATTCTGCAATCTGTAAACGGAGTAAAAATGGGAGTTCATAACCCACTTGAATCAAAGTGACAAATATGATGTATCAAGAACTATGTAATGTTTTGAACAAGCATAAATAAAAATTAAAAAAAAAGAAAACTAACTTCGGTGAGTGATGCACGCGAATCCTAATATTTTTACAGTAACTGACCCAGTTTAACATCAATGCAAGTAGATTCCAATGGTACATGATGTGTACTTTGACGTTCATTTTTATTCAACACTGGTACATACTATTTCCTCAGTTTATGCACATCACAGGATATATATTTCATCGACAATTTAGCAAATTTATAGGCATTTGTTTCACTTTCAATCACTTCCTGCTTCAGAACACATGGATTCCTCCATATTTCTTGACTGGTAATTTCATGAGACTTCTTTCCAAACACATTATTTTCGACTTCCATAATCACTTTTTAAGCAAAACTCACACACACTTCATGATAAACAATAACCCTAAGATGACAATTAGATATATAACTGGTTGGAATTATTGATTGTTTGTCAATATATGATTTCTTATATATTTTCAGATAACAATTCAATCCATTATTTAAAGTGGAATCAGTTATATTATTTATTTACAGTATGTTCTATTCATGCATTATCTCTATATTCATAGACACAGGGTACACCACTTTGTACCCCCAATACTAATTTATATGTCTTAAAATATTGCTCACAGAAATGGTGGAAAAAATACTCATGTCACATGATCTACATATATATTTTATCACAATAATTTTCTGGGCACAAAATGCAAAGGTCACACTTATGATTGCACCAAATCCTAAATGGAAGTTGAATATGGATTACTAAAAACATCCATTTCCAGTTTGCATAATGCTTTCAAATGTCATTTCTATTGGTGACTACATATTTGTTTTTTCCTAAAATTATGTATTCAATCTCGATCCTGTTGAAAATGTGTAAACCTATCATTCACTTTACAATTGCCTGATTTTGTAATGTCTCTATTGATATCTTCTTTCCTATATTTTCCGCAGTTCATCATTGTGACTGACTCTTCGCATGTGCTGACATTTACATTCACTGTGTAAATGAAACCGTATTGGTAAAGAACATTTGATCCAAATTTTATACTCACTCTTCTTCCTAAACCTACCGACTCTCTTCCTAATCCTACCGACTATCCAAATTTGAGTGGATGTTCTCTTCTACAATCAATCTTCCAAGGTACAAGGTCCTATGCCATTGATTATCAATTTATCTGAGACAAACGTGCAGAACATAATTAAAAGCTAAGTATCCCAATAAAGGGCCTCATTCCCTTCTGGGCTACAAATCTTACCTAGATTTCTGTTTTTATACTTATATTTCACCTCTATAGTTTTATAAATATCGCAGGTTCCCAATACCATTATTCATCAATCAGAATGATTCCGAACCCAAATTGAACATGTTATTAACCCTAACCATACACAGTTCCCTCAATCTAACTTTACAAAAGAGAAGGGACAGGGTTCGTCTTGCAATACAGCAATGTAGGGGATCTGCCACCTACTGAGAACCTCAAAGGTCCATGCATATTTGATCCCTGGAGAAGATGTAGGCAGCTATGAAAGACCTGAAAGACCAAAACAACCTGGCAAACAACCTGGTCAGGATGAAGGGTTGTGTCTGAGTAAGCCTCTCTCTTCTTAATGTAGAGAAGATGGACCAAATGAGGCCTATGAGGAGAGCTGTTCCGCAAACTGGTGCGCCCAATTTGAAAAGCAGTATGGAGATTCCTGGGAAAGCTTGGAATGGAACCACAATTTGACCCAGCTATTGCCCTTCTTGGACTATTTCCTGAAGACCTTAAAATAGTGTAACTCTGGGATACTGCCACATCGATGTTCTTAGCAGTACAATTCACAATTGCTGCACTGTGGACCCAACCTAGATGCCCTTCAATAGATGAATGGATAACAAATGTGGCATTTATACACCATGGAGTATTACGCAGCACTAAAATATGACAAAATCATGGAATTTTCAGGGAAATGGATGGTAATAGAGCAGATTATGCTTAGTGAAACTAGCCAATCCCTAAAAAACAAATACCAAATGTCTTCTTGGATATAATGAGAGCAACTAAGAACAGAGCAGGGAGGAAGAGCAGGAAGAAAAGATTTACATTAACAGAGACATGAGGTGGGAGGGAAAGGGAGAGAAAAGGGAAATTGCATGGTAATGAAGGGAGACCCTCATTGTTATACAAAATTACACATAACAGGTTGTGAAGGGAATGGGAAAATAAACAAGGAGAGAAATTAATTACAGTAGATGGGGTAGAGAGAGAAGATGGGAGAGGGAAAGAGGGGGGATCATAGAGTATAGGAAAGGTAGGAGAATACAACATTAACTAATAGGGCATTATGTAAAAATGTGGATATGTAACCAATGTGATTCTGCAATCTTTATTTGGGGTAAAAATGGGAGTTCATAACCCACTTGAATCTAATGTATGAAATATGATATGTCAAGAGCTTTGTAACGTTTTGAACAACCAAAAAAAGAAAAAAAGTAGCAATATATATGCCAATCGAAATTCATCATGAAATATATATAATCCACAGATGCAAAAATATTCATTTTACTGAACATGGATTTATGTATAATGTTATTGAACTAGGAAGCTCACCCATAGGTTGAATTTTCAGTTTGAACAGCGTTTAGGAGTAGTGATCTCTTCTCACAATTTGTATCTGCCAATTCAGCCACCTCACAAGTATGTACGTGTGATACCAGGTAGGATTCTCTATGTGCATATAAAAATACATGTGCTACAGAGAAAGGGAGACAGGATTCCCATTTTTGTTAACTTTAAAAACACATGTAGAATTATTTCAACAAAAAATTGACTAGATTTATAGCTCCTATACTATATAACGCAAAAGGCAATTCCAACTACACACCATGCCTCCTCTGAACGGCTTGTATTTCTATTCTGCTTGGGTTATGTTTCACCATCATAATAGGATTATTAGTCAGAGTCTAGTAGGGTATGGGTTAGTGCCAGGAATTCAGTATTTCAAATGGAAAATTGGAAAATGAATCCAATGTGTATGCAAATATGTGATATACAATAATCTTCCCACTCTCATCCAGAACAATGCTTTGACATTACCTTTGCCCCAAGTAAGACACAATTAGAGGAGAAGAGTTAGACATTCTGTGAATACTTATCTGGAATGGAAAATGCTCAGGAGTTCACAACCTTGGAGGTGGTAGAGGAGTTTCCAAAAGGAAGGGACAGGGGTGATCACTCAACCTGATCTTTCATTAATATTGGGAGCCATCTTGCCACAAAGCCATGGAAAGATAATTTTTGCTTTACTATAAATTACTGCAAATTCTGAACCTGCTTGGAATGCCTGCCCATGCCTTGAACTCACCCATGCCTGTCTTACTGACCAGATCACAGCCCTCTCTGAAACCTTACTGAAACCTCATAAATATTGGCCTTCCCTGGCCAGACAACGACCCTCTCTGAGGCTCTAATGGTCCTCATAATTTCTGATGCTGGGGCCAGCAAATAAAAAATGTAAACAACAATTAGTGTGATGCTTGTCAAAGTTCTGTTTTCTGATACTCCCTTTTTGTGTAACTTTTTGGGCTATAAAGCTGGGGTGTAGGAAAGGTGGGGATGCTGTCTTTTTCCAGCCGTTTTGAGAAGGAGAGTCAGCCTAGCCGGTTGAACTAATAAGCTTGCCTTAATTTGATTTTAATTGGAGTCAGTGGTATTTTCTTGCATCCTGGTCTAACATTTTGGAGTTCCCCAGCGAGATGACGTTACCAGATCATAAGACCAGACTGCTGGAAATTCTGATGCTGGCCTTTCCTCCAGGGCTCAGGGCTGGAGAGCCAAGTTCCAAAGCCTTGGAGTGAGCATTTGGTCCAGGGAGCACTGCAGTGAACCATCGCACTAAAACTATTAGCAAGCACCTGGTGGAGGAGGCCTCCATAGGTAGGTGGTGCCTTTATAACATCTGATATCCAGTTAAGGGAGATGTCTTCTGATGACAGAGATGTGGCCTGGGGAGGCTCACATGTACTCCTGTCCAGGACAGTAACAAGAATTGTTCTGTCCTCTGTTCTGTTCTGTATGGAATTTCTCTGAAAAGGTAGAAAGGTGCAGCCGGGCACGCAGGAGCTCCTACCCCGGAGCTTCAGCAAGACATTTCATTGCTCCTCTGTTTTTCTGTATCTTCACCAGGTTTCTGTTTCTTTGTGTTTTGTTCTGTGTTCTATATGTTTTCTTGTTTGTTTGTTTTTGTGCATTTTGTTGTGTGATTTCTGTGGTAAAAACTTAAAGATATTGGACGTAAAAATGGGTAATAAAGCAAGTAAGCCTTACACCCTTTGGACTGTGTTCTAAAAAACTGTGTTGAAGTTTACCCCCCTTTGTTAAGCAGGATGAGAGAAGCCCCTAGCTGGCAGCCTGGAACTCACCCACTGCAGAGGGCAATGCCTGCTGGCCACCAAAGAACAGAGTATCTCCCAGGTTAACAATGGAAACTCCTTTAAAACCCCTTGTTGCTCCAGTTCAAGAGAGTCACAACCTTTGGGCAGAGTCCCCTGTGTCTCTGCTTTGTTAGCAAAGCAGTAAACCTCCATTTTTATTTTTCTCAAACCCTGTCCTCATTATTAAATAGGTATTAATTCGCTTCAAGGTCAGAAACCGAAATTTAAGTTACAAATTTTGATAACCCCCCGACCCTGGAACTTTTTGAGAGCTGACTACTGAAATGTTAGGAGATGGAGCGAGATTGGGGTGGAACCAAACCAGAGGAGTTAATCCTATAAGTAAAAGGAGGGACTGAGGGACTCCCAGGATCTACCAAAGCCCTGTTGCTTCAGGGAATTCCTTCCTTCGTTCCCTGCACTGTAAGGATTATGCCACCTCTGTCTTCTTAAAAAAAAGAAAAAGAAAAAGGAGACACTAAATGCAGTAAAGTCACCATGGAAACCCTTGATATTACATTTCAGGTTGCCGTCTGTGAAAACATCTGATCCCCTTGTGAGGACATGTATCCTGCCACTGGTGTAGGAGATTTTTCTCTTATCTGCTCTGTTTTTAAGGCTTCTGTCTGTCAGCCATAGTCTGGAGCTCCTTTCTGTCTGTCTTGTGTCTTTGTTTCTGGCCCTTTAAGACATGTGCAATAATGTGCTGATATTATAAATTGTTTCTTGGGAATGATATTAGTTCAATGTGTGTCTAAATGATGGTGTTTTATTGTAACAATCTGGTATCTGGATGGGTTTTTGTAGCATTGCTCAATCTTGCAGTTAAAAGTCGGGTTTAGGTAATTGTTTAGTTTATGATTTCAGATAATTCATGCCAGATAACTTAAATGCTTAGGATGGAAAACTAAAGCACTCTACTTCCAAGTTGGCAAGTAACTTCCCAAACATTCAGTTTTATTTTTCACCAATTTTGAATTGGGTAGACTGAGAAAATATCACAGTGTGTACCAGTGCATTAATTTGGACAAGGATAGTAAATCATATTATGGTATCTGTTGACAAAACAAGATGTAAAGATATAAAATTTTGTGAATTTCATCTTAAAATTGTATCATAATTTTCAACATCCGAACCTCAAAATTATGGTTAAAATGCCTTAGGCCTGAGGTGTCTGCTCAGAATAGCAGTTTTACCCTGCTCCTTTCAGACCTCAGCAAGGACTTTTGTTGAAATGCAAATGAAAGAAGCCTGCAAGCTCAGTAGGAGACTGATCTGAGGCCTAAGGCAGGAAAAAAGGTAAATTGTATGCTATTTACTAATTACTGGCCAGTCATTTTTTCTAGGACTCTTATTTTTTTTCCTTAGATTCTGTATTCTTTTTTTGAGCTCATGATTTTGATCCTACAGACCTAGGTTAATGTTTTTCTGATCAGCTCTATCTTTGACCAACAGTGGAGTTTTTGAAACATTGCAATGGAGATTTCAACTGCAAAAAGCTACAAGGCCTTTACTATTATTATGTGTGCACACTTTTGTTAGTGTTGTATGTCTATATATACATATATCCCTATATCATATATATGTTATACAAATTAACACATATAAGGAGCACTCATAAAAAAAGCACTCATATAAACAAATTTTAAAACGTGGATCCAAAGATCTTAAATTCTCATGATTTAATTGGTGCAATTTAAATTGGATAAACAGATAAAAATAAATGTCTTTAAATTTAACCTTACAAGTTTTTCTAGGTGTTCAAAAATCTAATAAAATATTAATGCCGACAAAAGGCCTAATATGCCTTGGTTCTAGAACTTTTTCTTCAACAAAAAATGGTACACTGTTCAATACATTTGTCTAATATTTTGATAAATAAGTAAAGTAAATTTGATATGGGATTACTCATTCATGAGTACTTTTGTTAGATATCTGATTGATTTACTAAGGTCTGTATAAGTTTGTCTAAAAGTCTGTATAAGATTGTAAAAATCAGTCATGTGTTAAAGAGACAAAAATTTCTCAAAACATAATTTTACCCATAACATTGTGGTTATTAAGTTTTATTTTTCTAGAGCAAGCAACCATAAAAATTAAACAACTGATTAAATAAGAACTGTTATTTTAGAGCACTGTACTGCCATTTCTTTAAAAGCTAAACTTGGTTAATGTAGAAACATCAATGCAATTGTGATGCTATTAATGTGCTCATATCTTCCAGGTATACAAGTCTGTAAGGTAGAAACTTTAAAAGAGCATTATATCAAGGTGGTGTTCTGAAGTTGTATGGTAAAATATATATATATATATACATATATATATATAGGATTTATTTACCTGTTGTCAATAAGATATGTAAACTTTTATGTTACTTTTTATATTGGGGAACAATTTAAATGTATTTTAAGTTAATGAGAGCCTAATCTATGTAAAGGTTAAAAACTTTCAGCCTTTTTTTAATTCATGTTTTAAAAGCTATATCATACGGTGTTAGCTAATGTTCATGTGACCTCAAATAATTTATGTAAACTTTGTAAAATGATATTTAAAAAACAAAGATTAGCTTTAGAATTAAAACACTTAAGATTAATAAAGAGCCCTGCCTTACCTGAGATAAGGCTCTGTGTCCCATCTTATTATGTGAGAATGACTGCGAAAGCAGTAGGTCAGATGTTATTTCATTTAAAGTTATTTTCAAAAGTTTTTTTTTTTTTCCTGTCAACATTACTAGCATCTCAAACAGAGGATATAATGTATAACTCAGCCAAAAATTTTAGGGTAGCTATTACACGAACTAAGTTTGTTTACTGTTGTTAATTTTATTTTGTAATTTCCATATGGGTGATATAAAGATTCCCTGTTAGTGTTTTACAGCAGTGTTGCTTTAAGAACACAACATTGGTTAATTTAAGATAATTAGCCATCACCTACAAGACAGACAGAATAATACAGATCCCAAATAATAAAAAGATAAATAATTTTAAATTATAGACATTAAAGCCCAGTATTCTTTATATAAGTCTGTTAAAATTTATTTGATGGATGTTTAAGATTAGGATTTAAAATTAAAGTTATATGAAAAGGGACAAGAAAACCAATATTTGGCTCTTGCCCTCTGAGTCAGTCTGTATCCAGGGAACAGCGGACTTCTCTAAAGAGCTTTGCAACTCTGAACCGCATAACCTCCTGATCAGGGAGATTAATGAGACCACTGGAGAACAGAAAGCCAATCAGTGCATTTGCTAAGAAGAGGAGAGTCATCAGAGAAGGGAAACATCCCTGATGCTTCCGAGGGAAGCCACATGGTCAAGCAAGACCTGGACCCACCTAGCGCAAATGGCACTAGCAGAACTGAGAAGCTGCTCTCAAGTTTCCCCAGGAATGACTCCCATAAAATCTCAGCTGAGTGTTCAGAATAGATAGAAACAAAAGTCAGTTTGACTGCTTCATCTTAAACACTTAGAAAAGACAGTTAAAAACAAATTACAGCCATTTCTGGGCATTTTATATAATAATAGTAATAATAATATTTTAAGGTATACACTTTATGTTAGCCTCCCAAAATAAGTAAGACTGGAGGCTACAAAGAAGGATTCTCAGACAGGAATGCCTGATAACTATAAAAAGAGGCTATCAAGATTATCTGCCAGTGGCAGAAGTTTTTAGTTGAAGGCCTACAGATATTCTTAACCTAAACACATAGGCTTGGTATTTGTTAGTATGATTATCCAGCAATGAGTAAGAGAATTAAAGGTTTCTCTATTAGACACAGAGGTCATACTAGAAAAAATATTTTGCAAGATCAGATGACATTAAATTATTAAACTGAATCTTATGGGGAGGGAGAAATGTAACACTAAAAGTTAAATATTAAGTTGACAGTCCTGATAACTGGGGATATTAAAGACTGGTGAGGGAACTTCTATACAGTGACATGTTCCAGCTGCTGCAACATTTATTAAGTACTCATGTTTTTTGTTTCTCTCATAGAAGAACCCATTCCCAGATGACTTTACTACCTGTTCTTCCCCATCCAGACTTCAAACCTAACTGACTTCTGAAAGGCGACTAATGTCCCTCAGGCGGTGCCCCCTCACGTCACCCTCTCTCAGCTCAGAAGAAGTCTAAATGAGTGACGCCTCTCTTCTTACAACAATGGAGACAAAAATAAATATAATATCAATATAAGTAATTAATTAAGTCAGGTAAAATCAGGGAGACCTGTTTTTGGGTGAGTTCAAAAAATCGGGAGACTATTACCTGAGGGATTAAAATTCCCACAGTGCTCTTCCTACCCAATCAAATATATGAAAAAAACACATTAGAAAAGGGGGGAATGATTGACCCAACCTGATCTTTTATTAAAATTGGCAGCCATCTTGCCACAAAGCCGTGAAAAGATAATTTTGGCTTAACTATAAATTGCAGCAAGATCTGAACCTGCTTGGAAAGCCTGCCCGTGCCTTGAACTCACCCATGCCTGGCTCTCTGACCAGATAACAGCCCTCTCTGAAACTTTGTTGACACCTCATAAATATTGGCCTTCCTTGGCCAGACGACACTCTCTGAGGCTCTAATGGTCCTCATAAATTCTGATGTTGGGGCCAGCAAACAAAAATGTAAAATACCATTAGTGTGATGCTTGTCAGAATTCTGTTATTTTTAACCCCACTTTTGTGTAACTTTCTGGGCTATAAAGCTGGGCTGCTCTCCTGTTTTGGGAGGGAGAGGCAGCCAGGGTGGTGGAAATAATAAGCTTGCTTTAATCTGATTTTAATTGGAGACAGTGGTCTTTTCTTGCAACCTGGTCTAAAAGGTAAACACTACACAAACCTGGAGCTCTGCCGGACTAAAGACTTCTTGAGAAACTGCCTTTGACGATGGGCACTCGACATATATGTTGTTGTCAGAAGCTTTAGCTTCCATTCAAATGAGACCATCAAAGCTGGGTCTACATCTATGAGACCTGGAGGATATTGTTTCAATTTTTCCAAAGAACATGAGGAAGCAGTGCTGACTTCTCTCTGTAGGTAAACTGTGGCCACTGAAAGCTAAGTGTCTCCGCATGTGGACTGTGAAGCCATTTGGTCATCCTCCACTTTTCATGGTGTTTCTTTCTACTGCACTGGGAGTTTGGTATTTGCCTCATGAAATACAATGACTTCAACTGGTACACAGTGATGTAGGGAGTCCTGTCACGTGTGGTGGGTCAGGGTCTGCAGGAGAATGCACCAACCAGGCTTCTATCCCACATAGCTTGACCCTTTGACCATAGCAACCTGATTCTGAACATTGCCCTGAAACGTCTCCATATAGCAAAATGCCTTTTATGGAGAGGTTTCAGACATATAAGTGATTCCTGTCTGTAACATGTCAGCCACAAGTCATTTGGAAGTCAATGGCAGAATCACATGTCCCGACCACAGATGTTTTATCACACAGCTGCACACAACAGCTTTTGGCCCACTACTCAGCAGGCCCCAACATACTGGCATCTCTGTTCTACACCATTTTCATAAAACCCAGTCAATCAAGGCACTGTCTGGTACACTCAGGATCAGCAACTGTACATCCAAAGGTTCTCCAGTGGCAGGTGGCCATGGGAAGTTCAAAAATTTCATGGTATTTATCTAGCCATTTTCAAAGACGAAGTTGGAGAAACTGTGGGTTTCAATTCATTAAGGAACCATTAAATTTAGAGGAAGCACATTTCAATGAATAATCTAGAGAACTCTCACAGGCAAGGGTTCCCAAAGACTGGCCAAAAGGTCACATGAAGCCAGCCCCATTGAGGTCTACAATGTAAGGTCCATGTGTGTTTTGACTCTCAACTATGGCTTCCAAGTCTTTCAGAAAAAAAATCATGTGATATCCTGGCTGAGATTCCCAGTGCTCTGTGGAAAGCCACTCTGGGCTTAGATCTCGGTGTCCAAGGGCGACTCTCATGTGTGGCCTCCTAAAATCCCAACACAATTCATGGCGATACTTCTCTGAAGTCAGTTCCATAAGGCATTCTCTAAGAGGAATCACACCAGAGTTCAAGCCCAGGTGGACCCAGGCATCTCTTACAACCACCACACAAATGACCACAATTAAAACTAAAACACTCCCACATGCTCCTCATCTTCTTCCACATAGACACTCATCATAAACTCTGGCTGGAGGTTTCCATGAAGGGCACAGCCCAATACACTGTTCAAAATAAGCACCCTTGCCCCTCATTTGCCTAAAGTCAGGGTGGCCTGGACACCCTTGCTGTGAACCAAGAGTGATCAAATAGGCCTGCCCTATATCTGATCTGCTTCTCCAATTTGAGGCCTAATGACTGTCTGGTATAGATTCTTTATGTGAATTGGTATCATAGAAAACCCAAGCCCCTATCGGCTAGGCTCTGCAGGGATTTGAAGAAATGATTTGACCCAAATGATCCCTATTCTCACTTGATTTAGCTCAGGAAGCTTACAGAGGAAAGTGAGAGACTTCATCCACAATGACTGCTCTTTTGGCCATTTTGGTTTTGGATGCACACTTGGAAACTTTCTTTAGATCCATCAGGTGCTGAGAATCTAAGCCACTGCCACCCCACCGGGCCAAGTGGCTGTTTCAGACACATCCTTTTCGAAAGCAATTAAGCAAAGAGCCACAGGTGATGCCCATTCATTTCCATTTGAAAACTGTTTTCTTCAGGCTTCACAAAAGGGTGGCCTGAGGCAAAGACCTTCCTGACATTAAGGGTAATAGAATCATAAGTAAGAAAATGGCCCAAAGCAGGGTTTCTCCACTGAGACATTACTGGTCACACTGATATCTGAGTTTTCTGAGATGCTCGCATTCCCTTCAGCTATCCAGTACATGGTCATGTAACAGAGCTTGGACGTGGTACATATCTTGGAAACAAAACCATGAGGATACTCTGGAGAGTGGCCAGTATTCAGGAAGAAAAGAGGAACTTAGGAAGATAGTAGCTGTTCACCATCCATTAGGCAAGCCGCACTCCATTTTTAAATTGGGTGGGAAGAATGCTGGGAAGCTTTATACTAGACAGGACACAACCATTGATGCATTCGCATTTCAAATGTCTACAACCACGGATACAGTGGGATACACAGACATAGAAACACTCGTGTTGTCAAACGACTTTCTAGAAACTTTCCAGTCCAAACCTACAAACCGCCATTCCTACCTATTCTCAGAACATGAGACAAAACCACAAACTCACACCGACACCCACAACGGCACCTCCTTCCCCCAAGTATGGCTGTGACTATCCTGAGTGTCCTCTGACTGGTGAGCCATAATATGTTCCCACGAAATGGCCTGTCCAATCTCAGATCTGGTCTTCTTTTCAAACTTTTAGAAGTTGTCAGGAGCCATGGTTGAGCCACTACCTGCTTTCTCAGAAAAAGCCACTCTTCAGAGCTCTCCTGAAATTTGGCCATCATCACATAAGTAGGTACCAAGAAACACTGACTATGTCTTTGGTAAATTCAAACAATTGAGACCACTGGGACTGAAACTAAGACTTGCTCTGGGTGCATGGCTTCCTGGATCCCAAGTTCAGAAAGTTCCATCACCAAGGAAGTGTGGTAGGTCACTTCCTTCAGGAACTGAATGAGGTCACTGTGATGGAAAACCACTTTGTTCTAACAGTTGCTTCCAAAGGTCCCATGAGATGGAGGCTGCCCCTACTTCCTGTGACACTTTCACAAGTTAGAATGGTATATCAACCATAGGCATCTGGGAACAGCTCTGTACACAGGCCTGGTTTGGTCCATTTAATCTACATTAAGAAGAGAGAGGCTGATTCAGACACATTCCTTCATTCTGACCAGGATGTTTTACATGGAAGTTGACATGGATTTGACTTTTGCTCTCTCAGGTCCTTCATAGGTAAAAAGGTCGGTCAAAAGTCGGAGGAAAAGACCACCAAGAGACTGTCTCATGCCACAGCAAAAGGTTTATTGGGCGTCCAGCATGCTGCGGCTCAGAGCTAACTTCAGAGGAGCAAAGAACAAAGAGCCCCAAAAACAACTTGAGCAGAGTTTATTTACATTCTTTAGAGAGGGCAGGGACTTTGCATACATCATAGCCTCCTTTAGCAAATCAACATACCACAGGAAAATCAAATAACAACCCAAAAACATGATTAGCACATTCATTGGCAGGAAGAGGTCGGACAGGGGGTGATTGGTTAGCCCTGAGAAGGGGTATACGTTTAAACTGATTGGTTGAAGCCCTGAGATGTATACGTGATGAGCTGCACGGTTTCTGGGAAGGGGTTGTTTAGCAACTAGGTGGTCAGGGAAGATTTCAACACACATCTAATTGGCAGTTCCGGGAATTGTCTTAACTGCCACAGGAATTTCAGGTTCTGAGTGCAGCTTGGAAACTTTACAAAACCTGGTTCTTTAT
Source organism: Callospermophilus lateralis (assembly GCF_048772815.1). Taxonomy (NCBI): domain Eukaryota; kingdom Metazoa; phylum Chordata; class Mammalia; order Rodentia; family Sciuridae; genus Callospermophilus; species Callospermophilus lateralis. Next base: position 82,165 of record NW_027516543.1, on the reverse strand, counting down.
GTTTCAATTTTAATTTCTTTTATTCTTTCATTTCCCACTCCTTTTTCTTACTACATTTAATCTTAAAAGTAATGAATCATAATTATTGCGGGGTCTCACACTCTATTTCTGCCAGTGGAGCGTATTTCTGTCTGATTACCATGAGTTTTTCCTTCCCAATTTGAGCCTGGAGAAACGAAACTATGCGGTTAAGCAAACAAGGTCCCAAAGTTAGCAACACCATAAGGATGATCAGGGGTCAAGCTAAGCCTGATAGGAGTGTAGTTAACCAGGGGGACTGGGTAAACCATGACTCAAACCACCCTTGTTGAATCTCCCTTTCTCTATGGCGCTCTTCAAGGCATTTTCTCAATTTACTCATGGATTCTTTTACAACTCCAGTATGGTCAGCATAAAAACAACATTCTTCTCTCAGTGCAGCACAGAGGCCCCACTCCCTCATGAAGAGGAGGTCTAATCCTCGCCTGTCCTGTAAAACAACTTCAGAGAGAGAGTTTAAGGATTCCTACAGCACTGTGATGGAGGTCTCTAATGTATTCCAGTCTTGATCTATTGCTGTTTCTAATCAGGCCATTTGTTGTGACCCATGGATCATAGCAGCTGTTCCTGTACCCACTCCTGCAGCAGCTCCTATCCTCAATAGGATGGCTATAGTAAGGGACACTGGATGCCAGCAAAATCAGGTTGTTTGTCCCCCTAGTAGACCTTAAAATGATTCTGCATCATAATAAACCACCCTGGGAAGTATCTGCACCATTAAACAATAATTTACAAAGCTGTCAAATACATGGGTTGAAATGCAAGGAGTTCTGACTGTGTGGAGTTCAGTACAATTAAGGTTCCTTTAATTAGTTCCCAGGGGCAGGAGTCAGCTGTACTCTGGACTGGGGAAGTAGGCAAAGATGGAAACTGGGAAGTATGAGATGGTTGAGGGGTTCTGGTAGATCTAGGCATGGGAGGTTTTGGAGGCTTAATTCCTGGCTTGAGGGGATTGGGCCCTATTGCTGTGGGATTTTCTTCCTTTTTAAGCAGGATGGTGAACCAGTGACCAAAGTCATAACGAGGGCCATAAATATAGAATCGCATTTCCCATGTATTTCCCATAGACCATGCTGTTCTGAGGTAGCCCCTTTTTTTGGAAGTGAAAGTTATATTGAGGGGGTAACATAGACTATTCTTTCCTCAGCGAGTTTTTGACACAACTTGGCTAGTGGCACATTTCTTGGGATCAATCCAGGTGTCATTTTTTCCTACCTGAATGATACTGTCTGCGGAGTTTGGGTTCAACCATGTAGCTCCCGTTTGTTCACAACCCCAAGATCTTAAATAAAAGTCACTGGGTCCTCCACAGGTTTGGGCCTGTTTGTGACTTAAGAAATCAGCTGGGCACACATAAAAATCAAGACTGGCTAGTTTACACCTGAGCTGGGGAAGATGATATCCATAATTCATGGGGTAAGGTGGTCTATGTTGCCCTGGTTTGGGTTTGAGTGGGATCTGTGTGAAGTCCTCTATGTCAGGGAGATCCCAGTCAGAGAGGCCTATGTCAAGCTGACAAATGTCCAGGTAGAGAGATGGCCACCAAGTCCATAAGAGGGCTGTATGTGAAATAGACCACACTACTTGCCCAGTAGGATTTATAGCTGCCATTGTTGCTGAACAGGCTGATGGTGATTAGGACTGCTGGTGGTCAGGGGAAGAATCCATAGCCTTACCCACACGACGGACACGCAACTTGAGAGGGTTACCAGTCTGTTCCAGTTTCCAGCCGGAGGCTGGACAGGGTGCAGGCTTGAGATGGGTGGCATGGATCCAGGAAGTGATTCCATCCACTTTCACCACTGTAAGTGTTATAAGCAGCACCTGGTATTGTCCTTTCCAGCGGCGTTCCAGGGATGATACCTGATGCCGTCTCACGTAAACGAAGACTCCCACTTGATATCGATGTGGGGTTCCCTCGTCTCCAGGCTGATAAGCACTGGCCAACTGTTTCCACAGGTATCGCTGGGTGCTGTGTTTGTTCAAGGGCTTTAAGTCTGTCAAGCAAGGGGGTGTGAAAGGAATCATTAAGTCTCAGAGTTGGGGTTAGGTCCCTTAGTAAAGGAGGGGCACCATAGAGAATTTCATAAGTGGTGAGCTTACACAAAGAGGCAGAGGGTGTACTTTTTGCACGAAACAGTGCTTAAGGTAGGAGCATAGTCCAATTTTTTTATGCAGGTCTCCAAGCTTAATTTCTTTAAATTCTCTTTGATGGTTCTAATCATTTTTTCTACCTGTCCTGAGCTCTGGCATCTATAAGCACAATGTAACTTCCAATTAATCTTCAGGGTCCTGGTGAATCCCTGACTTACCTGGGCAACAAATGCAGGTCCATTATTGGACCCTATTACCTTAGGCAGGCCAAACCTTGGAAAAATGTCTTCTAGAATCTTTTTGAGCACCGTCTGAGCCGTTTCGTTCTTCATGGGGAAGTCTTCAACCAATCCTGAAAGAGTATCTACAAAGACTAGGGGATATTTAAGTCCATACCTTCCTGGCTTAATTTCAGGAAAAGTCCACTTCCCAAAATTGTCCTGGTCTGGTTCCTCGTAAGCGCTTCCCTGCAGGAAGCTTGGATGGGTAAGCATTAACTAATTGGCAGACTTGACAAGCTCTAGTCACCTTCTAAGCTATTTCTTTCCTCTGTAAGTCAGTCAATAAAAAATCCTTTCTTCGGTCCTTTAAGTGTGCCTATAACTTCTTTGAGCTTAAGTGGGTGAGCTAGTGTACGTCTTTGACATAAAGGTGGGCTTTTTGAAATTGTAAACTTGGCTCTGTAGGGTCCCAGAGTTCTGCATCTGTCTCCTCAGATGATAAGTTGCCTGAATGTTCCAGTGTGGCCAAGTCTCCTGAATGTTGATCCCCCTGGTGTGGAAAAAGTTAACAGAGTCACTCCGTTTAGGGCTGCCAATTAAGCTTCCTCATCTGCCCTTCTGTTTTTAACTGCAACGAGGTCGTTTCCCTTCTGGTGCCCTGGACAGTGCACTATAGCTAGTTCCTTAGTGCCCTTCACTGCTGAGAGAAGGTGGAGAATCTCAACTTTGTTCTTTATTTTTTTCCCAGTGGAGGTTAATAGCCCCCTTTGCTGGTAAATAGCCCTGTGCACATTAGCATTGCCAAATGCATAGTGGCTATCAGTGTATATGGTGGCCCTTTTGCCTGTTGCTAGTTCCAATGCTTTCGTAAGGGCAATCAGTTCTGCCATTTGGACTGATGTCTCTTCTGGGAGACCAGAGGATCAGATGACATTAGTTTTGCTAACTACTGCTGCTCCAGCCCACCACATACCATCTTGGAGGAAGCTGCTCTCTTTCGTAAACCATACGACTTCAGGGTGAGGCAGTGGCTGGATCCTTCAAGTCTCGTCCTATACTGGTTTCCTCTGCCAGTATGTGTTGACACTCATGAGCGACAGGTCCTGATGATTCTTCTGGCAGCCAGGTTGAGTGGAGCAGAAGGTCTAAGAGTTATTCTGTCTTTGCTAATCCAGAGGCTCTGGTAGTAGTTTATTCTGGAGTTTGATAGCCACCTATCTGGAGGTTGACAGATGATGCTCTCCAGGGCATGGGGGGCTATAATGGATAGCTTCTGTCCCAACGTTCATTAATGAGCATCTTTTATTAGAAGCGCTGCCGCTGCTATAGCTCTTAAGCAACGGGGCCACCCAGTAGCCACTGGGTCCAGTTTTTTTGATAAGAATGCTACCGGCCTTTTCCAAAGTCCCAAAGTCTAAGTGAACACTCCCCATGCTATTCCTTTCTTTTTCTCGATGTAGAGAGTGAAGGGTTTATCTATATCTGGGAGTGCTAAGGCTGGAGCAGATAGCAGCACCTTTTTTTGACATTATCAAAAGCTTGTTGGTGCTCAGGGGTCCATTGGAATTGGGCATTCCACTTTATCAGCGGGTATAAAGGGGCAGCCAGAGAGGCGAACCCAGGAATCCATCACCTGCAAAATCCAGCAGTCCCAAGAAACTCTCTGAGTTGTCTCTTATTAGATGGGGGTGGTATCTGCACAATGGTTTGTTTTCTGTTCTCAGTTAGCCATCATTTGCCACCCCTAAGAGAATAACCCAGGAAGATTACTTCTTGCTGACAAATTTGGGCCTTTTGGCAGAAGCCCTATATCCAAGCCGAGCAAGCTCGGATAATAGTGCTTGGGTCCCAGACTCATAGTTTTCCTTGGTGTCCGCTGCCAGTAGCAGATCATCCACATATTGGAGTAGTGTGACTTCGGGGTGTGCAGTTCTGAAGTCGTTTATGTCCCTGTGGAGGGCTTCATCAAAGAGAGTGGGGGGGGGGGGGTTTGAACCCCTGTGGGAGTCTAGTCCAGGTTACTTGGCCAGATGTTCCAGTTTCTGGGTCTATCCACTCGAAAGCAAACAGCAACTGACTGTCCTTATGTAGGGGCAAGCAGAAGTAAGCATCTTTTAAGTCCAGCACAGTGTAGCATTCCCGGTACAGATTCAGAGTGCTAAGCAAATTATATGGATTGGGTACTGTGGGGTGAATGTCCTGCACTCTGTTGTTGATCTCTCTTAGGTCTTGAACAGGACTGTAGTCCCTAGTTACTGGCTTTCTTACTGGTAGCAGGGGGGTATTCCAGGCTGATTGACAGGGCCTTAGGACCCCAAGGGCCAATTATTTCTGAATATGGTGACTTATCCCATCCTTAGCTTCTTTGCTTAGAGGATATTGTTTAACACTGATTGCAGAGGCAGAGGCTTTTAATTCTACTACTATTGGAGGTTGTTTTATGGCTAGACCTAACCCAGCAGTTTCTGCCCAGGCATTAGGATAATCTTTTATCCATTTCTGTTGTAGTTTGCCTCTTTGATCAGTCCTAGGGGGCACGAAGTGTTGATGTTCATCTTCTATGGACATAGTCAATTCTGTGACTATGGGAGTTTTTACTGAAGGTTTTAGAACATCCACTTGGGGACCATCAGGGTTAAAGGTTACTCTAGCCCCGAGTTTGGTAAACAGATCCCTGTGCATCAATGGGGCTGGGCATTCTTGGATTACTAGGAAAGAGTGGTGGACTTTACATTTTCCTACTTCCATAATCCTCTTAGTTGTCCAAGCCCGATAAGTAGTGCCATTAGCCCCTTGAACTAGGGACCATTTATTTGATATGGGGCCCAGTGAAGCCTTAAAGGCTGAGTATACTGCTCCTGTATCCACTTCAAAGTTCACTGGAGGCCCCTCCACTTCAAATGTTACCCTGAGGGGATCCGAGTCCTGACATTCCTAGTCCTCTTCTAGAGTCAGCATGGCGGGCTGCCGTGGCTTCTTCTTTTTGGCGCACTCTTTGACTCAGTGTCCTTTTTCTCTACAGTAGGCACATTGATCTGAGGCCAGGGAAAGCCTTTGGCGTGGGCCCAAGTATCCCTTTCTGACTCCCTGCTTTTTAATTTCTGGCGTATTTGCTGCTGTGAAGAAAATCTTAGCCAATGCTTTTGTCTGCCTTTTGCTCCTTTCATCCTTTTTTTCTTCCCTTTCCTTCTCTCTCCTCTGTTCCGTGTCCTCCTCAGTTTCTCTCTTATAATATACTTATATACTTATAATATATACTTATAATATATATCTTATAATATACTTTCTCAGCTTCTCTGTCTAAATCTCTTAAGGTCGTATTTTGTAACCCATCTAGACATTGTAACTTTCTCTTAATATCTTGGGCAGCCTGCTCAATAAAGGCCATTGTAACAAATGCCTTTTGGTCATCTGCCTGAGGATCAAAAGGAGTATATTTTCTATATGCTTCCATAATTCTCTCCAGAAACATAGAGGGAGACTCATTAGGCCCTTGGATAATCTCTCTTACCTTGGCTAAATTGGTCGGCTCTCTGGCGGCCACTCTGAGACCCGCTATTAGAGCCCAGCGATAAGTGGACAGATGCTTCCTACCTTCAAAGGTGTTGGGGTCCCAGTTGGGTCGGTTCATGGGCCCATAGGGATGGAGAGAGAGCATCACAGGGGCTTCTGAGTTTTCTATTATCCATCGCCGGTGGGTTCTTTTAGGTTGCCCATCTTCCTCCAGGGGAGGAGGGGTTGCTGCTGCTGTGGGGAAGTCCCCTGGAGGGCTTGGGTCTGGCCCAATTGCCTCTAGCAGTGGAGAGGCTGAGTCAGCGGTGGGAGGATCATCAGGAACTGTGTTGGGGGTTGGGGAGGGAGAGTAGACAATAAGGAGGGGGTGGAGTGTCCAGTCTTGTGACTCAGGGAGAATGGAAGGAAGAGGGAGAGGAGCGGAAAGTTTGAATGATAGGAATGTTGGGGAAGGAGTATATGGCTGTTGATCTGGGTGGCCACGTGGCCCCGGCTGAATGACAATATCTCTGAATTTTCGGATTAGAGGAAAGTGGAAGGATTCTTCTGGGGCCATCTGAATTCGAGGATGGGCCATTCTGAAGCACAGAGAGTCTGCCAGGTACGGTGTTTTACTGAAAAAGAAAGATTCTGGGCCCTTGAGCGGACATCAGTCCAATGATCAAGGGTCAGGGACAGAGAAGAGGAAGTGCTTTGTCCCATAATGGGAGTTACTCAAACAGGGACATTGAAGACACAAACACAACACAAAGACAAACAGTAAACGTTTAACATGAGTCCAAGACAAAGATTTGAACTGAGTAACTGGAAAATATTGATGGGTTAGACAATAAAAACAGACAGTAAACTCAACATGAGTTCAGAACAATGACCAAAACTGAGTTACCGGCAAAACCTGATGGGCTGGCAAATCAAATCCTGAAGCAAAACATAACCGAGTTGAGGAAACTACTATTCCTTGAATTCCCTAGTCCTCCGGAGTGTCCCTCAGGGACGTGATCTTGGCTCTGTGACACGTCTGTCACACCATAGGAGAGAGCTAATGCTCTTCACCAACAGCCACTTTGCCACGCCCTAGCCTGAAACCCGAAACCAGAAAGAGGCACCTTATTTACCCCGAGAGGACTCCCTTGAGGTCTTCCATTCACCGCTCCCGGATATCTCACCTGGGGCCTCCAGATGAAAAGGTGCTGCGAACATCAAAGGAAAAGACAACAAAGAGGATTTCTCATGCATCAGCAAAGGGTTTATTGGGGGTCCAGAATGCTAGGCCTCAGAGCTCCCTTCAGAGGAGCAAAGAACAAAGAGCCCCGAGAACAACTTGAGCAGAGTTTATATACATTCTTTAGAGAGCTCAGGGACTTTACCTACATCATAGCCTCCTTTAGGAAATCATCATGTACCACGGGAAAATGAAATAACAACTCTAAAACATGATTAGCACATTCATTGGCGGGAAAAGTTGGGGCAGGGGGTGATTGGTCAGCCCTCAGAAGGGGTATACATTTAAACTGATTGGTTGAAGCCCTGAGATGTATACGTGGTGAGATGCACGGCTTCTGGGAAGGGGTTGTTAAGTAACTAGGTGGTCAGGGAAGATTTCAACACACATCTAATGGGCAGTTCCAGGAATTGTCTTAACTGCCACAGGAATTTCAGGTTCTGAGTGCAACTTGGAAACTTTACAAAACCTGGTTCATTACATTTCGATTTCAATTTCTTTTATTCTTTCAGAACCTTACAGTGGAAGGTGAGAGACTTCATTCACAATGACTGCTCTTTTGGCTATATTGGTTTTGGATGCACACATGGGATCATTTTTTTGATCCGTCTGTTGCTGATAATCTAAGCCACAGCCTCACACAGGGCCAAGAGCCTGATTAAGACACATCTCTTTCCAAAGCAATTACTTCTCTGAGGTCAGTTTCAGAACTCAGTCTCTGAGGAGAATCACACCAGTGTTCAAAACCAGGTGGACCCAGTCATCTCTTCCAACTGCCACACAAATGACCACAATTAAAACCAAATCACTCTCACATGGCACTCAACTTCTTACATATATACACTCATTATACCCTTTGGCTAGAGGTTTTCATGAATGGCGCAGCCCAAGAGAGTGTCCAAAATAAGCTCCCTTGCCCCTCATTTGCCTAACCTCAGGGTGGCCTGAACACCCTTCCTGTTAACTAGGATTGATCACATAGTTCTTCCTTTAATACTGCTCTGCTTCTCCAATTTGAGGCCTACTGACTGTCAGGTTTAGATTCCTTATGTGATTTGGAGTAATTAGGAAACAAAAGCAACTTTGCAGCGCTTGAAAGAACTTATTTGACTCAAATGATCCCTATTCTCACTTGGTGGAAGTCAGGAAACTTACAGAGGAAGGCGAGAGACTTCATCCACAATGACTGATCTTTTTGCCATTTTGGTTTTGGATGCACACATTGCATCTTTCTTTAGATCCATCAGGAGCTGATAATCTAAGCCACAGCCTCACACAGAGCCACAAGGCTGATTCAGACACATACTTTTCCAAAGCAGTTAAGCAAAGAGCCACAGGTGATGCCCATTCACTTCCATTTGAAAACTTTTTTCTTCAAAATTCACAAAGGGGTGGCCTGAGGCAAAGACCTTCCTGACTTCAGGGTAACAGAACAATAAGTCAGCAAATCCCAATGCAGGGTTTCTCCACTGAGACTTTACTAGTCACAATGATTTCTGAGTTTTGTGAGATGCTTGCAATTCCCTTCAGCTATCCAGTACATGGCCATGTCACAGAGCTTGGATGTGGTACATATCTTCGACAAAAAAACATGAGCCTATTCTGGAGAGTGGCCAGAATTCAGGAAGAAAACAGGAACTTAGGAAGATAGTAGGTGTTGCCCATCGAAAAGCAACCAACAGTCCTTTCCTAAAATGGGCAGGATGAATTCTGGGAAGCTTTCTACTAGACAGGATACATCCATTGATCTATTCTGCTTTCTAATATGTACAACCAAGGACACAGTGGGATACACAGACACAGACACAGTCGCCTTGTCAAAGGACTTTCTAGAAACAGTCCACTCTAAACCAAACAAACCACCTTTCCTACCTATTCTCAGAACATGAGACAAAACCCCAAACTCACACCCACAATCAAAAAGTCACCTCCTTCCCCCATGTAAGTCTGTGACTATCCAGAGTGTCCTCTGACTGGTGGTCCATACTATGTTCCCCCAAAATGGCCTGTCCTGTCTCAGGTCTGGTCTTCTTGTCCATCTCTGTGAAGTTGTATGGAGCCTGTGCTGACCACTACCTGCTTTCTCATTAAAGGCCCATCTTCAGAGCTCTACTTGCATTTTGTCATCCTCAAACCATTAGGTACCAAGAGAGACAGACTCTCTCCTTGGTAAATCCAAACAAGTAAGTCCACTGGGAATGGGACTGGGACTGGCTCTGTGTGCCTGGCTTCCTGGATCCCAAGTTCAGAGAGTTACATCACCAAAGAAGTGAGGTAGGTCAATTCCAACAGGAAGGGAATGAGGTCACTGCCTTGGCAACCACTTTGTCCTAACACTTGTTTCCAAGGGTCCCTTGAGATGGAGGCTGCCCCTACTTCCTGTGACACTTTCAGAAGTTAGAATGGTATATCAACCATAGACACCAAGGAGAAGCTCTCCACACAGGGTTGGTTTGGTCCATCTTCTTTATATCAGTAGGAGAGAGGCTAATTCAGACACATCACTTCATCCTGAACAGGTGGTTTGGCATGGAAGATGACTTTTGCTCTCTCAGGTCCTTCATAGCTGCTACATCTTCTCTAGGGATCATTTCTCATCAAACTTTGAGGTTCTCAGCAGGTGAAAGATCCCCTACATTCCTGTATTGTAAGACCAACTCTGTCCCTGCTCTTTTGTGAAGTTAGATTGAGGGAACAGTGTATGGTTAGGGTTAATAACATATTCTATTTGGGTTAGGAAACATTCTGCGGGATGAATAATGGTATTGGGAACCTGCGATATTCACAAGAATATATAGGTGAAATATAAGTATGAAACCTGAAATCTAGGTACGATTTGAAGCCCTGAAGGGCAATGGGCCCTTTAGTGAGATACTTTGCTTTGAATTATGTTCTGAACAGATATCTCAGATAAATCGATGTGCAATGGCAGAGGACCTTGTACCTTGGATGATTAAATGTCCTAGAGAACATCCAGTCAAAAAGGAATAGTCGGCAGGATTAGGAAGGTTGTCAGTAGGTTTAGAAAAAAGAGTGAATATAGGATTTGAACGAAAGTTTCATTAGCAATAGGGTTTTGGGTAGAGAGTGAACATAAATATGAGCACATATGAAGAGTCAGTCACAATGATGAACTGGGGAAAATATGTAGGAAAGCAGATATCAATAGAGACATTAGGAAATCAGGCAAAGTATAATGTAATATTGTTAGACATTTTCAACATGGTTGAGGTTGAATATATAATCTTAGGAAGAAAGAAATATGTTGCCTCCAATAGGATTGACATTTGAGAGCATTAGGCAACCTGGACATGGTTGCTTTTAGTAATCAATGCTCACTTTCCAATTTGCTTTGGTGAAAGGTTAATAGGCACTTGTCACTTCCTGTTTTTCTGTATGCTTAACAAACCACTGTTGAAATCTTGAGAACTGTTTGCTAATTTTGTTCCCAGGATGTGCTGTCCCCAACTGCCAAACTGCAGAATATACTCCTTCACCCGGGTGCATGCAAACCGCACACTCGCCCTGACCCATCAATAAATTTCCCATTCTGCCCTCTCCAAGAAAAGTATATAAGCTCTGTTAAAGCTGTTCTCAGGGCTCTCTGCTCTATTCAAGTGAGCTCTGAGCCCCAGCATGCTGGACCCCCAATAACCTCTTTGCTGTGGCCGAGTGAAAATGCTATACTGTTCTGTACTTAAAAGATGCTTTCTTTTGCTTGCCTCTGCATAAAGATAGTCAGTTGCTGTTTGCTTTCGAGTAGGTAGACCCAGAAACCAGAACGTCTTGTCAACTAACTTGGACTAGACTTCCACAGGGGTTCAAAAACTCCCCCACTCTCTTTGATGAAGCCCTTCACAGACATCTCTACAACTTCAGAACTACGCACCCCGAAGTCATTCTGCTTCAATATGTGGATGTCCAGCTACTGGCAGCCAACACCAAAGAAAACTGTGAGTCTGAGACCCAAGCACTATTATCTGAGCTTGCTCAACTTGGGTAGAGAGCTTTGGACAAAAAGGCCCAAATTTGCAAGCAAGAAGTAATCTTCCTGGGGTATTTCCTTAGGCGCGGTAAATGATGGCTCACTGAGCCCAGAAAACAAACCGTTGTGCAGATACCACCCCCATTTAACAGGAGACAACATAGAGAGTTTCTTGGGACTGCTGGCTTTAGCAGGTTATGGACCTGGGTTTGTGTTCTTAGCTGCTCCTTTATACCCGCTGTTAAATGAGAATGCCCAATTCCAATGGACCCTTGAGCACCAGCAAGCTTTTGATAACATCTAAGAACACTGACACTGAACTCCTCAACTTCACTGAGCCCAGCCTGCAATTTCAGAAAGCCCTATACTACATTAAAAATGTACATCAACTCAATCAACTTGGTTCAAAAAAACTGCCGGCATTACTGTAGGATCAAGAACAGAGTTTTAGACTAATTCACTCACAGTGAAAGGAAATAATTGAATGGGTAACAAAAGCCTGTCAGTTCTGTCAATTGGTTAATGCTTACCCTTCCAAGCTTCCTGCAGGAAAGCACCTATGAGGAACCAGACCAGGACAATTCTGGGAAGTGGACGTTACTGAAATTAAGCCAGCAAGGTATGGACTTAAATATCTCCTAGTCTTTGTAGATACATTTTCAGGATGGATTGAAGCCTTTCCCACCAAAAAAAAAAAAAAAAGAAAAGAAAACCGGCACAAATTGTGGTCAAGAAGATCCTGAAAGATATTTATCAAAGACACGTCCTGCCTAATTTAATATGGTCTGATAATTGAACAGCCTTCATGGGCCAGGTAAATCAGGGGTTAGCCAGGACCCTGGGGATTAATTGGAAGTTACATTGTGCTTATAGACCCCAGAGCTCAGGACACTTAAAAAAAATAAATAGAACCATTAAAGAGACCTTAACAAAATTAAGCTTAGAGACCGGCATAAAAGATTAGACTATGATTCTGCCTTATGCACTGTTTCATGCAAGAAATACTCCCTTTCTTTCTTTGTGTAACCTCACCCCCTATGAAATTCTCTATGGGGCCCTTCCTACACTAAGAGACCTAACCCCGACTCTAAGACATAAGAATCCCTTCCACACACCCTTGCTTGACATACTTAAATCTCTTGTAAGAACTCAGCTATACCTGTGGAAACAGCTGGCCACTGCCTTCCAACCTGGGGACGAGGGGAATCCACATTGATATCAAGAAAGAGACTTCCTCTACATAAGATGACATCAGGTGTCATCCCAGGAACCCCGCTGGAAAGGACCATTCCAGGTGCTACTTATAACACCTACAGCAGTAAAAGTAGAGGGAATCACTTCCTGGATCCATGCCTCTCATCTCAAGCCTGTGCCATGTCCAGACTCTGACTGAAAACTGGAAAAGACTGTTAACCCTTTCAAATTGCATATTCGCCACGTGGGTAAGGCTATAGACTCTCTCCTTGGCCACCCGTAGTCCTAACGCTCATCAGTTGCTTCAGCAGCGATGGCTGATCACAAATACTACTAGACAAGAAGTATGGTCTATCTTGCATACAGCCCCCTTAGGGACCTGGTGGCCATCTCTCCACCCAGACATTTGTCAGCTGGCTATAGGTCTTTCCTATTAGGATATCCCTGATGAAGAGGATCTCACTAAAATTCCATTAAATCCTTTCCATACCATAGATAATGGAAACAAACATTATGGTTGTAGGGACAGGCAAGCCAGATGCAGGTTGGCTAGCCTATATTAGTATGTTTGCCCGGCAGACTATCAAAGCCACAAACCGCCACGGCTGTGTGGGGGAAAAGCCGACTTCTTCTGTAAGTCATGGGGATTTGAGCATACAGGGGCTGCCTGGTGGAACCCAAAATCCTCATCAAATTCAGTACACAGCATTGGCCATATTACCACTTAGAAAACCCAAACTGATGGCCAACAGAGGAGTCTCTAGATCCTCAAATTCTGTGTGACCTTTTTAACTTCTGCAAGTGCTCAAAAGGGTGAAAGGAAATTCCCCTATGTGAAGGCCTTTTTCCTCTTTCGCTCACATCCTGAACTATGCTTCTCCAATAGTTCCTCAAACTCAGCCTTCTGCTCCAGACTCTCTGCTGTCAGTCCCACCTCAGCAAACCTGATTTCTCTTCTCCAATTACTAGATCAAAAACCGAAACCTCCGCCGGTTCTCAGAGCATTGCCCTCTTGCTGAGGTAGCAGGTACTGAGGTACCCATCCATCCACTCACTTCTCTCTTTTCTTGTCAGTGCCCACACCGGGTCCCACCAGGTCCTCTTACCACTTAACCCAAAGCTCAAACCAGCTTAGGAGAGCCCTCAGACACCTATCGAAGATGTAATGAAAATGGCCTTTAAAGTTGCTTTGTCATCACTGAAAACAGGTTACTAAGAATTTAAAGTCCCTCACAGGCTTTTTGGGATACTCACTCCCGTCTTCCTTTCTGCTCTACCGATTCTACTGCTCAATTTATGTTGCTAGGAAAATCCCAAACCCCTTTCCCATTATTCCTTTACATCTCTCCTTCCTTATTCTCAGATCCACGGAGCTGCTCTCACCCCCCGCCTTCCCCGTCTTCCCCCTCTGTACCAGGCCCACAGAAAAATCTTCACTGAACTTCTCCAGAAGTCTTCACCATGGCTGACTTTAGGACTTTCAGCAAAAGAGTCTCTATAAATGAGTTCAGTGTAGATTAACTTCCTCTTTTTCTGTTGCCCTTTTCTACTTGGCTACTGGCTGGAAAAATCAGCACTCCTAAGCTAGACACCCCCTTAATAGTTTTTCACAGAATATGTTAACAAGGCCTCTGGCCTTGAGCTGGGGCTTCACAGAGATGGCTACATTTCTAAGATAAAAATTTCCAAACTGGGCTCCATGGTAACAGTTGGCAGGGGGATAAAAGAAAAGGAAAAAAAAGCTCTCTGCCTCCCAGGTGTCCTTGAAAAGTTAACTTGCCCACAATAAAGGAGAAAACAGAAAAAAAAGCTTCTTTTTGTGAATTTCTGCAGACTGTGAACTTCTGAGTCCCTTCTCTTTCATGTTGGGTACAAAATTCTGAAACTACCTAAACTTGGGGTTCAGGATGTTAATTGATTACAACAGAAGCAATGCCCTCTGAATCCGGTTGCAACCAAATAGGACTGTTTCCCTGTCTTTGGTGCTATCTTAAGTGCCGTGCCTTGTCCGTCCCTACAACAGTATAATTCTATATACTTAAACATTGTTCATGTTTTCATGAAATTGTCAACAGATGTGATTAATTGTGTAATGGTGAAGATGTCTCCCAGATTGCTCTATAATGACCCAGGTTGATTTGAAGTTCAAACACGGGGGCATACAACCCGGTTCCACTGGGAACATATATCCCTCACTTTAGCCATCATATTAGGAATTGGAGTTGCGGCAGTGGTAGTCACAGGAACCACTGCCCTGCTCCATGGTACACAACAAATGACCCAAATAGAAGCAGCAAGAGACCAAAACTTAAAGATAATAGAAACCTCCATCACAGCTTTGCAGGAATCTTTTACATGTCTCTCTGAAGTTGTTTTACACTCCAGTTGAGAGTTGGACCTCCTCTTCATGAGAGAAGGGGGCCTTTGTGCTGCATTGATGTAAGAATGTTGTTTTGATGCCGACCATACTGAGGTTGTAAAAAAAACCTTTGAGTAAAATAAAAGGATGCCTTGAAAAGCGTCAACGAGAGAGAGAGGCCCAAAAAGGGTGGTTTGAGTCTGGTTCACACAGTCCCCCTGCTTATCTAAGCTTTTATCAACCCTGGCCTGTCCAATAATAATCCTCATATTATTGCTAACTATAAAACCCTGTTTGCTCAACCATGTAATTTCTTTTCTCCAAGCTCAAATTGGATAAGTTAAACTTATGGTAATACCCCACTAGCAGACATAGAATGTGACACGTCCCAATAATCACTTTTATGATTAAAATTAGCAAGAAGAAGAAGTGGGGAATGAAAGGTTAATAAAAAAGGTACTTGTAACTTCCTGTTTTTCTGTATGCTTAACAAAACACTGTTGAAATATTGAGAACTGTTTGTAATCTTGTTCCCAGATTGTGCTGTCCCCAACTGCCAAATTGCAGAATGTATTCCCTCACCCAGTTTCACACTAACCACCCACTCGCTCTGACCCATCAATAAATTTCCATCCCTGCCCTCTCCAAGGAAAGTATATAAGCTCTGCTTAAGCTGTTCTCAGGGCTCTCTGCTCTATTCATGTGAGCTCTGAGCCCCAGCTTGCTGGACCCCCAATTAACCCCTTGCTGTTGCATGAGACACTATCTTGGTGATCTCTTCCACCGACGCTTGCAGGAACATTACTTGGATGTTTGAATGTAGAAGAGAAAATCCAGTCCTAAACGGATAGTCGGTAAGATTAAGAAGATAGTCGGTAGGTTTAGGAAGAAGAGTGAGTATAGGATTTGGAAAACAATATCTTTAGCAATAGGGGTTCGGTTAGAGAGTGAATGTAAATGTCAGCACATGTGAACAGTCACAATAATGAAGTGGGAAAAATATGTAGGAAAGCAGATATCAATAAAGACATTACGAAATCAGGCAAAGTATAAAGTGCGTGATACGATTAGACATTTTCAACAGAATTGAGTTAGAATATATAATCTTAAGAAGAAACAAATATGTAGTCACCAATAGGATTGTCATTTGAGAGCATTAGGCAACTTTGACATGGATGTTTTTTGTAATCTATGCTCACTTTCCATTTAGGCTTTGGTACAATCAAAAGTGTGACCTTTACATTTGTCTCCAGAATACTACTGTGATAAAATGTATATGTAGATGTGGTGACATGAGTGTTTCTTCCACCATTTCTGGGAGCAATATTTTGAAGACATATAAATGGGTATTGGGGGTACAAAGAGGTGTACACTGTGTCATTGAATATACAGATAATGCATGAATAGACCATAAGTGAATAAATAATATAACTGGTTCCACATTAAATAACGGATTGAATAGATATCTGAAAATATATAAGAAATCTTATATTGATATACAATCATTCATTCCAACCAATGATACATCTAATATTAATATTAGGGTTATGGTTTATCATGAAGATATGTTAGTTTTGCTACAAAAGTGATTATGGAAATCGAAAATAATGTGTTTGGAAAGAGTCAGTCATAATGCTGGCAATATGTAAACAAGGCCTCTGGCCTTGAGCTGGGGCTTCACAGAGATGGCTACATTTCTAAGATAAAGAAGTTACCAACTGGGCTCCATGGTAACATCTGGCTGAGAGAAAAAAAAAAGAGAAGAAAATAGCTCTGCCCCATTCCCGGTATCCTTAAAATGTTAACTTGCCCAGAACAGAGAAAAAAAAAACAGAAACAAAAACTGCTTTTTATAAACTTCTGCAGATTGTGAACTTCTGAGCCCCTCCCATCCATGTTGGGTACAAAATTCTGAAACAATTTAAACTTGGGGTGCAGGGGATTAAATGATTACAACAGAAGCAATGCCCTCTAAATCCGGTTGCAACCAAATAGGACTGTTTCCGTGTCTTCGGTGCTATCTTAGTTGCCTTACCTTGCCTTGTCCATCCCTTTTCTCATGAAAAGACCAGTCGAGAAACATGGAGGAATGCATGTGCTCTGAAGCAGAAAATGATTGATAGTGAAACAAATGCCTATTAATTTTCTAACTTGTGGATGAAATATATATCCTATGATGTGCATAAATTGAAGAAATAGTAATCTACCAGTGTTGAATAAAAATGAACGTCAAAATACACATTATGTCCGATTGGAATCTACTTGCATTGATGTTAAACTGGGTCAGGTACTGTAGAAATATTAGGATTTGTGTTCACCATTCACTCAAGTTACTTTTCAGTATAGGAAAGAAATATGTTTTTATGGTTAATGAATATTTCTAAGAATATTGGAAAGTTGATTATAAATTTACGTATATGAATATGAATGAATTTCGTGAGTGTAAAATAAGACACATATTTCATATTTTGAAAAATCTGGAGAGTGTATATATATATATATATATATATATATATATACATATATATGTGTGTGTGTGTGTGTGTGTGTGTGTGTGTGTGTGACTAAAGTCACGGTGGCCTGGACACCCTTCTTGTGAACCAGGAGTGATCAAATAAGTCTGCCATTAATACTTTTCCACTTCTCCAATTTGAGGCCTTCTGACTTTGGCGTTTAGATTCTTTATGTGAAATGGAGTCAAGAAAAAACCGAAGCACTTATGGATTTGCCTCTGCATGGTTTTGAAGAATTCATTTGACCCAAAGGATCCCTATTCCCCTTGATGGAGGTCAGGAACTTTACAGAGAAAGGCGAGAGACTTCATCTACAATGACTGCG
The DNA here is from genome assembly GCF_048772815.1 of Callospermophilus lateralis. Taxonomy (NCBI): domain Eukaryota; kingdom Metazoa; phylum Chordata; class Mammalia; order Rodentia; family Sciuridae; genus Callospermophilus; species Callospermophilus lateralis. The sequence goes on along the minus strand of NW_027516543.1, from coordinate 64,700 downwards.
AATTTTTGCCATTTTGATTTTGTATGCACACATGGGATCTTTCTTTACATCCATCAGGTGTTGGTAATCTAAGCCACAGCCTCACACAGGGCCAAGAGACTGATTCAGACACATCCCTTTCCAAAGCAGTTAAGCAAAGAGCCACAGGTGATGCCCTCTCATTTCCATTTGAAAACTGGTTTCTTCAGGCTTCAGAAAGGGGTGGCGTGAGGCAAAGCCCTTCCTGACATTCAGGGCAAAAGAACAATAGGTAAGCAAAAGGCCCATAGCGGGGTTCCTCCACTGAGACTTTACTGGTCACACTGATATCTGAGTTTTCTGAGATGCTCGCCATTCCCTTCAGCTATCCAGTACATGGCCATATCACAGAGCTTGGAGGTGGTAAATATCTTGGACACAAAACCATGAGCCTATTCTTGAGTGTAGCCAGAATTCAGGAAGAAAATGGGAACTTAGGAAGTTTGTAGGTGTTGCCCTTCGATAATGCAAGCCACAATCCATTCATAAATTGGGCAGGATTGATGCTGGGAAGCTTTCTACTAGACAGGACACATCCATTGATGCATTCTCTTTTCTAATGTCTACAAAAACAGACACATTGGGATACACAGACATAGAAACACTTGCCTTGTCAAACGACTTACTAGAAACAGTTCACTCCAAACCAAACAAACCGCCTTTCTTACCTTTTCTCAGAACATGAGATAAAACCACAAACACACAACAAAAACCACAAAGGCAACGCCTTCCCCCAAGTAGGTCTGTGACTATTCGGAGTGTACTCTCACTGGTGAGCCTTACTATGTACCTCCAAAATGGCCTGTCCTGTCTCAGATCTGGTCTCTTTGGCCAACTCTGTGAAATTGTCAGGAGCCCGTGGTGAGCCACTACTTGCTTTCTCTGGAAAGGCCAGTCTTCAAAGCTTTCCTGGAATTTGGCCATCTTCACATCAATAGATACCAAGAAAGACTGACTCTGTCCTTACAAAATCCAAACAAATGAGCCCACTGGGACTGGGACTAGGACTGGCTCTGGGTGCCTGGAATCCTGGATCGCAAGTTCAGAGAGTTCCATCACCAAGGAATAGAGATGAGGTCACTTCCTTCAGGAACTGAATGAGGTCACTGCCTTTGCAACCACTTTTTCCTAACAGTTGCTTCCAAGGGTCCCATGAGATAGATGCTGCCCCTATTTCCCGTGACCCTCTCACCAGTTAGAATACTATATCACCCATAGGCACCCGTGAACAGCTCTGCACACAGGCCTGGATTGGTCCATCTTCTGTACATTAGGAACAGAGACACTCAGTCAGAAACAACCCCTCTCCAGACAGGGTTGTTTTCCATGGAAGATGACTTTTGCTCTCTCAGGTCCTTAATAGCTGCCTACATCTTCTCCAGGGATTATTTCTGCATGGACCTTTGAGGTTTTCAGCAGGTGGTATATCCCCTACATTCCTATATTGTAAGACCAACACTTTCTCTGCTCTTTTATAAAGTTAGAATGAGGGAATAGTATATGGTTTGGGTTAATTACATGTTCGATTTGGTTTAGGAATCATTTTGCTGGATGAATAATGGTATTGGAAATCTGTGATATTTATAAAAATATAGAGGTGAAATATATGTATGAAAACAGAAATCTAAGTAATATTTGAAGCCCAGAAACGGATTGGGCCCTTGATTGGGAGACTTAGCTTTGAATTATGTCCTGCACAGATGTCTCAGATAAATCAATACACAATGGCATCGGACCTTGTACCTTGAATGATTGAATGTCGAAGAGAACATCCATTCAAAAAAGGATAGTCAGTAGGATTTGGGAGATAGTTGGTAGATTCAGAAAGAAGAGTGAGTATAGGATTTGGACCAAAAGTTATTTAGCAATTGGGTTTCAGGTAGAGAGTGAATGTAAATGTCAGCACAAATGAACAGTCAAAATGATGAACTGGGAATTTATGAAGGAAAGCCGATATCAATAGAGACATTAGGATATTAGGCAAAGTAAAGTGAGTGATAGGATTAGACATTTTCAACAGGGTTGAGTTTGAATATATAATCTTAGAAAGAAACAAATATGTAGTCAACAATTGGATTGACATTTGAGAGAATTAGGCAACCTGGACATGGATGTTTTTAGAAATCCATGCTCACTTTAAATTTAGACTTTGGTACAATCATAAGTGTGACCTTTGCTTTATTTTCCAGAATATTACTGTGATAAAATGTATATGTAGATCAGGTGACATGAGTATTTCTTCCACCATTTCTGGGAACAATATTTTGAAGACGTATAAATGAGTATTGGGGGTAGAAAGTGGTGTAGTATCTGTCTAAGAATATAGAGATAATGCAAGAATAGACCATACTGTGAATAAATAATATAATTGGTCCGCTTTAAATAATGGATTGAGTTGATATCTGAAAATATACAGAAAATCTAATGTTGATATAAAATCATTCATTCCAACCAGTTATACTTCTAATGGTAATATTAAGGTGATATTTCAGCATGAAGAGTGTGTGAGTTATGCTTCAAAAGTGATTATGGAAATCGAAAATAATGTGTTTAGAAAGAAGTCTTGTTAAAAAACATGGAGGAATACATGTGTTCTGAAGAATGAAGTTATTGAAAGTGAAACAAATGCCAATAAATTTGCTAACTTGTGTATGAAATATATATCTTATGATGTGCATAAACTGAAGAAATAGTAATGTACAAGTGTTGACTAAAAATGAACATCAAAATACACATCACGTTCCATAATTATCTACTTGCATTGGTGTTAAACTGGGTCAGTTACTGTAGAAATATTAGGATCCGTATGCACCATTCACAGAAGTTAGTTTTTATTTCTAGGAAACAAATATGTATTTCAGGTGGATGAATATTTCTGAGAATAATCTTTTGAATATTTGATTATAAATCCACATACATGAATACGAATAAATTTAGGGAGTGTACATTGAGACCCATATATTTCATATTATGAAAAACTTGGAGAGTGTACACACACACACACACACACACACACACACACACACACATTAAAAAGTAGCAATATATATGGAAATCGAAATTCATCATGAAATGTATATCATCCACTGATCCAAAAATATTCATTATACTGAACATGATTTTATTTATCATGTTGTTCATCTACGAAGCTCACCCATAGGTTGAATTTTCAGTTCCAACTGTGTTTAGGTGGAGTGATCTCTTCTCCCAATTTGTATCTGCAAAGTCAGCCACCTCACAAGAATGTACATGTGATAACAGGTATGATTCAATATGTGCATATGAAATAACATGTGCTGAATTGGCTACAGAGAAAGGCAGAGAGGAATTCATCTATTTGTTAACTTTAAAAACACATGGAGAACTATTTCAACAAAATATTGACTAGATTTATAAGTCCTACCCTGTATAATGCAAAAGGCAAGTCCAGCAATACACTATGTCTCGTCTAAACTGCTTGTATTTCTATTCGGTTTGGGTTATTTTTCTCCATCATATTAGAATTAGTAGTCAGAGTCTAGTAGGGTATGCGTTAGTGTCAGGCATTCAGCATTTTGAATTGAAAATAGGAAAATGAATCCAATGTGTATGTAAATATGTGCTTCACAAAAATCTTCCCACTCTAATCCAGAACAATGCCTTGACTTTACCTTCACTCCAAGTAAAATACAATTAGAGTGGACGAGTTAGAAAATCTGTGAATACATATCTGGAATGTAATATGCTCAAGAGTTCACAACCTTGAAGGTGGTAGAGGAGTTTCCAAAAGTAAGGGACAGGTAAATACTCCACAAAAATGGAGCTCTTCTGGACTAAAGACTTCTGGTGAAACTGCCTCTGAGTTTGGGCACTTGAAATATTTGTTGTTGTCAGGAGTTTTAGCTTTTTTTGTAGAGAGACCATCAAAGCTAGGTATGTATCTAAGTGACCTGGAGGACATGGTTTCTTATTTTCTAATGAACATGAGGCAGCAGTGCTGAATTCTCTCTTTGTAGGTAAACTGTGGCCACTGCGGGCAAACTCTTTCCGTGTGGACTGTAAAGCCATCTGGCCATCCTTCACTTGTCGATGTGTTTCTTGCTGCTGCAATGTGAGTTTGGTATTTGCTTCACAAAATACAAGGAGTTAAACTGGGACACAGTGCTAAAGGGAGTTCTGTCACGTGTGGTGTGTCAGGTTCTGCATGATAATGAACCAACCAAGCTTCAATCCCACATAGCTTGCATCCTTAACCATAGCAATCTGATTCTGAACATTGCCCTGAAAACTCTCCACATAACAAGATGCCTTTACATAGAAGGGTCTGCTGGGTGCACCATGTCAGTCACAAGCCATTTGGAAGCCAATGGCAGATCCACATTGCCCACCACAGATATTTTATCACACAACTGCACACGACTTTTCTAGGCCCATTTCACATCAGGCTCCAACTTACTGGCATCTCTTTTCTACACCATTTTCATGGTCATGGGAATTTCAAAAATTTCATGGTATTTATCTAGCCATTTTACAAGAATGATGTTGGAGGCACTGTGTGTTTAACTTCATTCAGGAACAATTAAATGGTGAGGAAGCTCATTTCAATGAAAGCTCTGGAGAAATCTCACAGACAAGGCTTCCAAAGAGTGGCCAAAATTTCACAGGAAGCCAGACCTATTGCTGTCTACAATGTGAGGTACATGTGTGTTTTGACTCTCAACTATGGCTGCCATGTCTTTCAGAATATAACCATGGGATATCCTGGATTAGATTCCCAGTGCTCTGTGGAAAGCAAACCTGGGCCTAGATCTCGGTTTCCAAGGGCGACTCTCATGCGTGACCAACTAAAATCCCAACATATTTCATGATAACACTTCTCTAAGTCAGCTCTAGAACTCAGTCTCTAAGGGGAATCACACCAGAGTTCAGCCCAGGTATACCCAGTCATATCTTCCAACTACCACACAAATGACCACAATTAAAACCAAAACACTCCCACATGGTCCTCATTTTCTTCCATATATACACTCTCATACTACGCTCTGTCTGGAGGTTTCCATGAGTGGCGAAGTCCAAGACAGTGTCCAAAATAAGCTTTCTTGCCCTTCATTGCCTAAAGTCATGGTGGCCTGGACACCCTTCCTGTGAACCAGGTGTGATCAAATAGGCCTGCCCTTAATACACCTCTGCTTCTCCAATTTGAGGCCTACTGACTGTCAGGTATAGATATTTTTATGTGAATTGGAGTCATGAGAAAACCCAAGAACCTATGTGCTAGACTCTCCAGGGCTTTGAAGAACTCATTTGACACAAAGGATGCGTATTCTCACTTGATGGAGTTCAGTAGACTTACAAAGGAAGGCAAGAGACTTCATCCACAGGGACTGCTCTTTTGGCCATTTTGGGTATGGATTCACACACGGAATGATCCATCAGGTGATGAGAATCTAAGCCACAACCTCACACAGGTCCAAGAGGCTGATTCAGACACATTATCAGGATCAATCACTTGATTTTGTCCTCTGTCTAACTAGCTAGAGAGACCTTCTCTTTTAATTGAATTTTTATCTCTGTCTGACTAGCTCGAGAGACCTTCTCTTTTACTTGAATATTTCTACTATAACTATAATACAACCCAAGAAGATAAAATTATTACTCCATATACTATGAATCAAATTGATGATTTAGATAATTAGTTAAATTCTTGGGCAATAATCATGTGCAAATCTAATGTTTCATTTGATAACCACTTACCATCTAATCCTTTATTGTCTTTTTGGTCATCACATCATGTAATTTTTCCAAAAATGACAAGAAAAACACCTATTATAAATGCTACAAATATATTCACTGATGGGTCAAATAATGGTACAGCAGTAATATTTACACCTGATCAAACTTTTACATTTTTAGTACCCAAACAATTAGCTCAAAATGTAGAGCTTAATGCAGTATTACAAGCTTTTGTGATGCTTAAAGCATCTGTAATTAATTTATTTTCCGATAATCAGTATATAGTTAGTGCTATAGTATCACTTGAAGATGGTAGAAGGATTTCCCCTTCCTCTACTATTTTCTCTTTGCTTTCGACTATACAAAGTCTAATCTGGGACAGGAAAGATCCGTTTTTTATAGGATATTTCAGGACACATACAGGATTGCCTGGAGCCCTTAGTTTGGGCAATTATTTAGCAGATAAAACAACACATGACATTCATACATATTTTCTATACACTAGAAGAACCTACAAATTTTCATAAAAAGTTTCATGTCAATGCTAATACTTTACAAAAGCGTTTCAAAGTAACTAAGGAACAAGCTAGACAAATAATAAAACAATGTCAAAATTGTGTGACCTTTTTACCACAAGTTAATCTTGGAGTCAATCCTAGAGGATTGATACCTAACCATATTTGGCAGATGAACGTCACAAACTTGCCAGAATTTGGAAAATTAAAATATTTGCATGTTACAGTTGATACTTCTTCTGGATTTTTGATGGGCTCCATTCTTGCTGGAGAAAAAAACTAAAGATGTTATAGCTCATTGCTTACAAAATTTTGCCACTGTGGGCGTTCCAAAAGAGTTAAAAACAGATAATGCCCCTGCTTATACTTCTACTTCTTTTAAACAATTTTGCTCATCATTTGGCATTACTCATATAACAGGAATCCCATACAATCCACAGGGAGAAGGCATAGTTGAAAGAGCACATGAAACTATTAAAACGTACATATTAAAGCAAAAAGAACAAATTGGGAAGGGGTATATATTCCCCAAAGGTAAACTTAAAATAACCCTTTTACTCTAAACTTTTTAAATTTGGGTTCATCAGGGCTTAGTGCTGCAGAAAGGCATATATGTCCAAAAAATGTACATAAGCCCAAGGTACTTTGGAAGGATATTCTAACAGGACAATGGAAAGGTCCTGACCAAGTAATTGTCTGGAGTCCGGCGTCTGTTTTTGTGTTTCCACAGGGAGAACAGTAGCCAATTTGGATTCCAGAGAGATTAACTAAAGAGATTTCTACAGACCAAAAATAAGATGATTTGGCTCAAATCAATAAGAGCTGATATGCAGAACTCCAGTTTGGCTGTTCTTACATCTGTGACAGAACCAGAATGTTTTTTTCAATTCTATTTTATTATTCCCCTTTCTCATATCATGAAGTTTTATTTTGTTTTTTTTTAGCTCATACAGAACTAGGTTAATGTTTTGCTGATCAGTTCTATTTTTGGACAATAGAGTTTTTAGACATTGCAATGGAGATTTCACCTGTAAAAAGTCATAAGGCCTTTAATATTATGTCATGTGTTGTATGTATTATATTATGTGTGCACTTGTGTTTTGTGTTATATGTTTGATTTCACATCTTTTCTGTGTTGACTATATTCTTTTCAAGTTGATATACTTTGTCTTCATTATCTGATGTTCTGACTTCTACTTGATGTAGTCTGTTTGTAATATTCTCATTAGCGCTTTTAATCTGATTTACGGTTTCTTGCATTTCTATGATTACAACTTGATTATTTTTTAACACCTCTATCTCCTGATAAAGCTCATTCTTTGCGGATTTAATTTGTGTGGTTAGTTCCTCTTCAAAATATACTTTCAATGCTTGGATTTGCTGTCTCATGTCTTCTCTAATATTCCGTTCCATCTGAATTAGGAATGCCTTGATTTCTTTCCCTGTCCATATTTCTGATTCTTCTAGGTCCTCCTGTATATTTAGATTGTCCTGCATTGTTTGTAACCCCTTTTTCCCTTGTTTTTTCATATTGTTCACGTTGCTTTCCAGCTCTGTTTGACTGCTTTGTAACTGCTTTCTCCTATACATTTGTTTTGGCTTTGTATATCTCTGTTGTCTCTCTTTTGTGGTGGAAGATTATGCCTAAAAATTTTGGGCTTTGTTGTACTTTAAAGCTGATTCATTTAATTCATATAAGGCTTCTAGGTTCTGTATGCATATAATGATTTGCTGTTTGTTCTTAGGACTATATGTTTAGGTTGGGTGCTCTGGTGGTACAATGGTTAGTATGTCTCAGCTACTTTAGAAGATTGCTCCACTGAAGGTGGATACTACCAGGCAATTGGATCAGGGTGTTGGTAGTAGCTAGGTATTTAGGAGTCTTATAGACAGCCTCGAGACATTCACCTATTTGCATTTAGGCAATTACACACAATGAAAGATGTAATGCTTGGAATGAGAGTTGGGGGGTAGGAGAATGAAGGTGCTCTTAAAAAGAAAAAAAGGATAGAGGGAGAGATAGATTAGAGGGGAATGAAAAGAACAATAAAACTTGAAATGGGATAGAAAGAGAGAAGGAAAAGGGGGGAAAGGAACAGGGAGAGAAGAAGGAGAGAAAAAAATATCAACAACAGCAACAACAACAACAAAAAAATTAAAGTCTTAGAGATCCACCTTCTTCTCTTCCAGTAGGCGGAGCTGTGCCTTCCAAGCGGAGTGTCTGCTCTCTACCTGCCGAGAGCTATCCCTGTAGGGCGTCTTCTGGGGGTCTCTCAGACTTGTCAGTCCAGAGCCATTTCACTTCTCCAGCTCTTAACCCCCTTCCTCCTGTCAGCCTGCCAGCCAGGTCCTGTTCCCCAGAAGTGATTCTCCAGAGATCTAGTTACACTTGCAGCCCCACCGAGTGCCCCTTTTAATCCTCAGTGCTGTGGTAAACTGGCGGATAAGACCTTAGGGGTCACCACTGGTGATATGGGGGCCTTGGGTTCTGGGCTCCCCTCTGCTTCCCTACGGACACGACCCCTGAGAAGTCAATGAAGTTTCCTGGCTGCTTGTATCAGTATGGGGAGTCACACACCTGCTAAAGTGGAATTTGCTGGGAAGGAATTTCGCCGGCCGAACTCCGATGATGTCACCTCTCTGCTATGGTGGGCCCCAGGCTTCTTGCCGGATTGACCGAGGGGAGGGGTGGGACTGGTCCGGCCCAGTTCACCTCAGCTCCTGGCGCGTGGAGGCTTGGCTAAAGACTTCTTCCTGCCAAGCTGTGTCTCGGCGTCTAGCAGGACCCAGTCACTTTGGCTGCGGGCTGGTGGACGGATCTGCAGCTGTGCCCGCGGTGCGCAGACTGTGGCTGGTGAATCTCGAACTCCGCGTCTAGTGGCAGGGTCCCACTCGTCCGGGTCACACAGACGCTTCAAAAAAATTCTTGTAGCTCCCGGGCAGTCTCCCTTCAGTGGAATTTTGCTAGGAGAATCTCCGTTGGTAGAATCAAAGAGTTATCCTTGCGACTTTATGACCCCATCACTGGGAGTGCATTAAAAGCGCAGCCTCTCTGCCCGCCGCCATGTTGGATCCACCTTTTCTTTTCATTATATTTAATAATTCTCTTCTAGACAATGTAAATTGTTAAGAAAATTGTTTTCTTTTAGTGCCTTTTGGAATGTTACATAATTCTTTCTTTAGGCATTGTTGCCAGAATTTCTATCTTCATCCCAGTGCATGTGAAGTCAAAGATAAAACCAATCTACAGCTTCTGCAATAGCCATCACTGAACTGCTTGCAGAACTTGCCTGGACTATGTATCACTTATATGCATTGTGAACTCACCTGCCTGCATTGTGAACTATCTGTTGGTGCAGTGACGTGTGGTAGTGTTGGGGTATTTCTCTGATGATGTCATCGGTGGTACAATTTTTTCAAAAAGAGCCATCAATTGCCTTGGTGTATCTTCCTCCCTTCTGCTTGTCATGGTTGTTCAGCTAAAATTAGGGGGCCAACAGAGATGAGGCAAAGAGCCTCACCCGCCCGCTGGTACAAAGACCTCTCCACAGGTGTGGATGTATACTGGACCTGTAGTCAGTGACGGGTAAGATCCAATTACAATGGTACCAATCTAAGACAGGAGGCTGACACCTTGAGGTCAGCTCATTCGATAATGGGTAAGAATCATATGTACTATTGGACAACCTAAGGCAGGCATGGTCCCTAAGCCACATGCTTGTTGTTTAAACAGAGAGGGTTAGATGTTGAGAGCCACAGCCCAAGGGGCCAAAGCAAACTTTCAGACTGCCAGCTGATGGTTGGCTCACAGCGGCCCCAGCAACATCTAGCTGATTGGCTCCTCTGCGGTGATGCCCATTGGGCTGTTTCCCCACCCTTTCAAATTATGGAGCTGCTTTTTGGGGGACTTTTTTGGCTCTGCTCAAACAACCCAGCCAATCGACCTCAAGAGCAGGAGGAGAGGGGAGGTTGAGAGCTTGTGGGAAGCCGGTGGTGGCAGTTGTGCTCTGAGTGTTTTTCCCGAGGAGCTATTTTTTGGCGTGTGTGGTTCTAAAAATAAAGTTAGCTTTTGACAAGTGGCTCCTGAATTGTGCCCAGCCAGACTGTGTCAATCCTAAATTGATGGAGCAAAATAACCAAAACAGAATAGAAATACAAGCAGTTCAGAGGAGGCATGGTGTATAGCTGGACTTACCTTTTGTATGATAAAGGGTAGGTGTTATAAATCAAGTCAATATTAAATTGAAGTAGTTCTCCATGTGTTTTAAAGATAACAAATCCGTGAATTCCTGTCGCCCTTTATCTGTATCCTATTCAGCACATGTATTTTTGTATGCACATATAGAATCCTACCTGGTATCACATGTACACTTTTGTGAGGTGGCTGACTTGGCAGATACAAATTGTCAAAAGAGATCACTCCTCCTGAACGTTGTTGGAACTGAAAATTAAAACTACGGGTGAGCTTCCTAGTTGAACAAGATAATACATAAATCCATGTTCAGTAAAATGAATATTTTTGGATCTGTGAAAGATATATATTTCATAATAAATTTTGATTGGCATATATATCGCTACCTTTTAATGTCTGTGTGTGTGTGTGTGTGTGTGTGTGTGTGTGTGTGTATATATATATATATATATATATATATATATACACACTCTCCAGATTTTTCAGAATATAAAATATATGTGTCTTATTATACAATCCCTAAATGCATTCATATTCATGTATGTGGATTTATAATCAAATGTTCACAAAATTATTCTCAGAAATATTCATCCACCTCAAATACATATTGTTTCCTAGTACTGAAATCTAAATTCAGTGAATGGTGCATAGAAGTCCTAATTTTTCTACAGTATCTGACCCACTTTAACATCAATACGAGTAGATTACTATGGTACATGATGTGTATTATGACATTCATTTTTATTCAACAATGTTACATGACTATTTCTTCAGTTTATGCACATCATAGGATATATATTTCATTCACAAGTTTTCAAATTTATAGGCATTTGTTTCACTTTCTATCACTTCCTGCTTCAGTACACATGTATTCCTCCATGTTTTTTGTCTGGTCTTTTCATGAGACTACTTTTCATTTTAGATTTCAATAATCGCTTTTGAAGCAAACCTCACACACTCTTCATGACAAACCATAACCTTAATATTACCATTAGATCTATAAATGGTTGTAATGAATGTATGTATATCAATATAAGATTTCCTGTATATTTTCAGATATCAATTCAATCCATAATTTAAAGTTGGAACCAGTTATATTATTTATTCACAGTATGGTCAATTCATTCATTTTATCTATATTTGTAGACACAGGGTAGACCTATTTGTACACCCAATACTAATTTATACATCTTCAAAATATTGACCACAGAATTGGTGGAAGAAATACTCATGTCACCTGATCTACATATACACTTTATCACAGTAATATTCTGGACACAAAATGCAAAGTTCACACTTATGATTGTACCAAAACCTAAATGGAAAGTGAGCATGGATTACTAAAAACATCCAAGTCCAGATTGCCTAATGCTCTCAAATGTTAATCCTATTGGTGCTAAATATTTGTTTTTTTCTAAGATTGTATATTCAACATCTACCATGTTGAAAATGTCTAATCCTATCAATCAATTTATACTTTGCCTGATTTCTTCATGTCTCTATTGATATCTGCTTCCCTATATATTTTCCCTAGTTAATCATTGTGACTGACTCATCACATGTTCTGACATTTACATTCATTCTCTACGAGAAACCCTATTGCTAAAGAACTTTTGGACCAAATCCTATACTCACTCTTCTTCCTAAACCTACTGACAATCTTTCCAATCCTACCGACTACCCTTTTTAAGTGGATGTTTTCTTCTACATTCAATCATCCAATTTACAAGGTCCTATGCCATTGTTTATCGATTTTTCTGAGACATCTGTGCAGAAGGTGTTTCAAAGCTAAGTATCCCAATCAAGGACCCAATGCTCTTCTGGGCTTCAAATCTTACCTAGACTTCTGTATTCATACTTATATTTCACCTGTATATTCTTGTAAATATCACAGGTTCCCAATGCCATTATTCATCATGCAGAATGATTCCTAACCCAAATCGAACCTGTTATTACCCTAACCATACACTGTTCCCTCAATCTAACTTTACAGAAAAGCAGGGACAGAGTTGGTCTTACAATCAGGAGTGTAGGGGATCTTCCACCTGCTGAGAACCTCAAAGGTCAATACAGAAATGATCCATGGAGAAGATGTAGGCAGCAATGAAGGACCTGAGGGAGGAAAAGTCAACTTCCATCGCAAACAACCTGGTCAGGGTGAAGGGATGTGTCTGAATCAGCCTCTTTCATCTTAATGTAGAGAAGATGGACCAAACCAAGCCTGTGTGGAGAGCTGTGCCCAGGTGCCTATGGTTGATATACCATTCTAACTTGTGAAAATGTCACAGCAAGTAGGTGCACCCTCCATCTCATGGGACCCTTGGAAGTAACTGTTAGGACAAAGTGGTTGCCAAGGCAGTGACTTCATTCACTTCCTGAAGGAAGTTACCTCACATAACTTCCTTGGTGATGGAACTCTCTAAACTTGGGATTCAGGAAGCCAGGCAACCACAGCCAGTTCCAGTCCCAGTTCCAGTGGTCTCACTTGTTTGGGTAAACCAAGGACAGAGTCAGTCTTTCTTGGTACCTAGTTATGTGAGGATGGCCAAATGCTAGGAAAGCTAAGAAGAGGGGCCTTTCCTGAGAAAGAAGGTAGTGGCTCACCAGTGACTTTTGACAACTTCACAGAGTTGGCCAAGGAGACCAGAACTGAGACAGCACAGTGCATTTCGTGGAAATATAGTATGTCCCACCCATCATAGGACACTCCGGATAGTCACAGACCTACTTTGGGAAAGGTGGTGTCTTTTTGAGTGTGGGTGTGAGTTTGTGGTTTTGTCTCATGTTCTGAGAATATGTAGGAAAGGCGATTTGTTTGGTTTGAAGAGGACTGTATCTAGTATGTCCTCTGACAAGGTGAGTGTTTCTATTACTGTGTATCCCACTCTCTCCGTGGTCTTAGTATTAGAAAAAGAATGCATCATGGATGTGTTCTGTCTAGTAGAAAGCTTCCCAGCATTCATACTGCCAATTTATGAATGGACTGCGACTAGCCTTATCAATGGGCAAAACCTACTATCTTTCTAAGTTCCTGTTTTCTTCCTGAATTCCGGACACTCTCCAGAATAGGCTCAAAGTTTTGTGTCCAAGCTATGTAGCACCTCCAAGCTCTGTCACATGGCCATGTACTGGATAGCTGAAGGGAAGTGGAGCATGTCAGAAAACTCAGATATCAGGAAACTCAGATACCAGGAAAGTCTCAGTGGAGAAACCCTGCTTTGGGCCATTTGCTTACCTATTTTTCTGTTGCCCTGAATGTAAGGAAAGTCTTTGGCTCAGGCCACCCCTTTGTGAAGCCTGAAGAAAACAGTATTCAAATGGAAATGAGTGGGCATCACCTGTGGCTCTTCGCTTAATTGCTTTGGAAATGGATGTGTTGAATCAGCCTCTTGGCGCTCGGTGAAGCTGGGGCTTAGATTGTCAGCTCCTGATGGATCTAAAGAAATATCCCATGTGTGCATCCATAAACAAAATTCAAAAAGATCAGTCATTGTGGATGAAGTCTCTCACCTTCCTCTGTTAGGTTCCTCACCTCCATCAAGTGTGACTATTGACCCTTGAGTAAAATGAGTTTTTCAAAGCCCTGCAGATGTGCTCGTGTTGTCTCATGACTACAAACCACATAAGAATCTATACCTGACAGTCAGTAGGCCTCAAATAGTAGAAGCAGAGCAGTATTAATGGCAGGCCTATTTGATCACTCCTGGTTGACAGGAAGAGTGTGCAGGCCACACTTACTTTAGGCAAATGAGGGGCAAAGAAGCTTATATTGGACACTGTCTTGAGCTGCGCCACTTATGGAAACCTCTAGCCAGAAGTTATGATGAATATCTATATGGAAGAAAATGAGGGCCATGTGGGAGTGTTTTGGTTATAATTGTGGTCATTTTTGTGGCAGTTGGAAGAGATGACTGGGTCCACCAGGGCTTCACTCTTGTGTGATTCCCCTTATAGACTGAGTTCTGGAACTGACCTCAGAGTAGTATTGCCATGAATTGAGTTGGGATTTTAGGAGGTCACGCATGAGATTCACCCTTGGAATCTGAAATCTAGTCCCAGGTTGGTTTTCCACAGAGCACTGTGAATCTCAGCCAGGATATCACATGATTTTATTATGAAAAACATGGAAGCCATATTTGAGAGTCAAAACACACATGGACCTCACATTGTACAGTTCAATGGGCCTGGCTTCATGTGACCTTTTGGCCACTCTTTGGGAAGCCTTTCCTGTGAGTGTTGTCCAGAGATTTCATTGAAATGAACTTCCTCACCATTTAGTGGTTCCTGAATGAATTGAAACCCACAGTGCCTCCAACTTCATCCTTGAAAAATGGCTAGATGAATACCATCAAATTTTTGAAATTCCCATGACCAGGTGGCACTGGAGAAACTTTGGATGTCCTGTTGCTGATCATGAGTATACAATACAGTGCCTTGATTGACTGGGTTTCATGAAAATGTTGAAGAACAGTGATGCCAGTAAGTTGGAGCCTCCTGAGTAGTGGGCCTAGAGTAGTGGTGTGCAGGTGTGTGATAAAACATCTGTGGTGGAGTCATGTGGACCTTCCATTGGCTTCCAAATAGCTTGTGACTGACATAGTGTAGCCAGCAGACCCTTATATGTAAATGCATCCTGTTATATGGAGAATTTTCAGGGCAATGTTCAGAATCAGGTTGCTATGGTCAAGGGGCCAAGCTATGTGGGATAAAGGCCTGGTTGGTGCATTCTCTTGCAGACCCTGACACACCACACGTGACAGAACTCCCTCTAGCACTTTGTCCCAGTTGAAATCTTTGTATTTCACGAAGCAAATACCAAACTCCCAGTACAGCAGCAAGAAACACCACGAAAATTGGAGGATGATCAAATCGTTTCACAGTCCTCACAGGGAGACACATAGCCCCCAGTGGCCACAGTTTACCTACAAAGAGAAAATTCAGCACTGCTGTCTCATGTTCATTGGAAAATAAGAAACAAGATCCTTCACGTCACATAGATGCAGATCCAGCTTTAATTGTCTCACCACAAATGAAGATTAAGCTCCTGACAACAACATATATTTCAAGTGCCCAACCTCAGAGGCAGTTTCTCAAGAAGTCTTTAGGCCAGCAAAGCTCCATTTTTGTGGAGGGTTTACCCTGTCCATTACTTTTGTAAACTCCTCTACCACCTCCAAGTTTGTGAACAACTGAGCATATTGCATTCCATATATATATGCACAGATTTTCGAACTCTTCTCCTGTAATTGTGTCTTACTTGGGGCAAAGGTAATGTCAAGGCATTGTTCTGGATAAGAGTGGGAAGATTTTTCAAAGCACATAATTACATACACATTGGATACCTTTTCCAATTTTCCATTGGAAATACTGAATCCCTGACACTAACCCTTAGCCTACTAGACTCTGACTACTTATCCTAATATGATGGAGAATAATAATCCAAACAGAATAGAAATACAAGCAGTTCAGAGGAGGCATGGTGTATAGTTGAATTTGCCTTTTGCATTATGTAGTGTAGGAGTTATAAATCTAGTCAACTTTTGTAGAAATTGTTCTCCATGTGTTTTTAAAGTTAACAAATATGTGAATTCCTGTCTCCCTTTCTCTGTAGCCTATTTGCACATGTATTTTTATATGCACATATAGAATCCTACAAGGTACAACACGTACATTCTTGTGAGGTGGTTGATTTGGCAGATACACATTGTGAGAAGAGATCACTTCTCCTAAATGCTGTTGGAAGTTAAAATTCGAACTCTGTGTGAGCTTCCTAGTTTAACAACATTATACATAAATCCATGTTCAGTAAAATGAATATTTTTGAATCTGTGGATGATATATATTTCATGGTGAATTTCAATTGGCATATATATTGCTAATTTTTAATGTCTGTGTGCATGTGTGTGTGTATGTGTGTGTGTGTGTGTGTATATATATATATATATATATATATATATATATATATACAAACTTTCCAGATTTTTCAAAATATGAAATACATGTGTCTTTTTATACATTTCCTAAATTCATTCATATTCATATATGTGAATTTATAATCAACTTTTCACAAGATTATCGTCAGAAATATTCATCCACCTGAAATATGTATTTGTTTCCTAGTACTGAAAACTATCTTCAGTGAATGGTGCCTACAAATCCTAAAATTAATACAGTAACTGACCCAGGTTAACATCAATGCAAATTGATTCCTATGGGACATGATGTGTATTTTGACGTTCATTTTTATTCAAAACTGGTACATTACTATTTCTTCAGTTTATGCACATAATAGGATATATATTTCATCCACAAGTTCGCTAATTTAGAGGCATTTGTTTCACTTTCAATCACTTCCTGCTTCAGAACACATGTATTTTTTCATGGTTCTTGACTGGTCTTTTCATGAGACTTCTTTCGAAACACATTATTTTTGATTTCCATAATCACTTTTGAAGAAAAACTCACACACCTTTCATGATAAACCATAACCTTAATTTTACTATTAGATGTATAACTAGTTGGAATGAATGTATGTATATCAATATAAGATTTCTTATATATTTTAAGATATGAATCCAATGCATTATTTAAAGTGGACCAGTTATATTATTTATTAACAGTATGGTCTATTCATGCATTAGCTCTATATTCATAGACACAAGGTACACCTCTTTGTACCCCCAATACTAACTTATTAATCTTCAAAATATTGCTCCCAGAAATGATGGAAAAATTACTCATGTCACCTGATCTACATATACATTTTATCACAGTAATATTCTGCAGACAAAATGCAAGGTTCACACTTATTATTGTACCAAAGCCTAAATTGAAAATGAACATGGATTACTAAACACAGCCATGTCCAGGTTGCCTAATGCTCTCAAATATCAATCCAATTAGTGACTACATATTGGTTTCTTCCTAAGATCATATATTCAAATTCAACCCTGTTGAAAATGTCTAATCCTATCACCCACTTTATATTTTGCCTTATTTCATAATATCTCTATTGATATCTGTTTTCCTACATATTTTCTCCGGTTCACTATTGTGACTGACTCTTCACGTGGGCTAACATTTACATTCACACTCTAAACAAAATCCTATTGATAAAGAATATTTTTTTTCCAAAACCTATACTCATTCTTCTTCCTAAACCTAACAACTATCTTCCTAATCCTACCGACTATCCCTTTTTGACTGAATGTTCTTTTCTACACCCAATCATCAAAGTAAACACTGGGCAAGCTTCGGAGGAAGAGACCACCAAAAGACTATCTCATGCAACAGCAAAGGGTTTATAGGGGGTCAGCATGCAGGGGATCGGAGCTCACTTGAATAGAGCAGAGAGCCCTGAGAAGAGCTTAAGCAGAGCTTATATACTTTCTTTGGGGAGGGCAGGGAGTGAAGTTTATTGATGGGTGAGGGAGAGTGGGCGGTTTGCATTCAACCGGGTGAGGGAGTACATTCTGCAGTTTGGCATTTGGGGACAGGACATTCTGGGAACAAGATTAGCAAACAGTTCTCAAGATTTCAACAGTGTTTTGTTAAGCATACAGAAAAAAAAGTGACAAGTACCTATTTTATTAATCTTTCATTCCCCACTTCTTCTTCTAGCTACTTTTAATCATAAAAGTGATCATTGTGGGGTGTCACATTCTATGTCTGCTAGTGGGGTATTACCATGAGTTTAACTTGTCCAATTTGAGCTTAGAGAAAAGAAATTACACGGTTGAGCAAACAGGGTTTTATAGTTAGCAATAATATGGAGATTATTATCGGACAGGCCAGGGTTGATAAAAAAGTAGTCAAACAGGGGGACTATGTGAACCAAGACTCAAACCACTTTTTTTGGTCCTCTCACTCTCTCATTGACACTCTTCATGGTGTCTTTTTAATTTAATCATATTTTTTTTTTACAACTCCATTATGCTCGGAATAAACACAACATTCTTCCCAGGAAGTGACAAATACCTATTTTATTAACCTTTCACTTTCGACTATCCCTTTTTGACTGGATGTTCTCTTCGACATTCAATCATCCAAGGTACAAGGTCCTATGCCATTGTATATTGATTAATCTGACAAATCTGTGCAGAACCTAATTCAAATCTAATTATTCCAATCAAGGGCAAAATGCTCTTTTGGGCTTCAAATCTTACCTAGACTTCTGTTTTCATACATATATTTCACCTATATATTCTCATACATATCACAGGTTCCCAATACCATTATTCATCCAGCAGAATTATTCCTAACCCAAATCACACATGTTATTAACCCTAACCATACACTGTTCCCTCAATCTAACATTACAGAACAGCAGGGACAGAGTTGGTCTTACAATACAGGAATGTAGTGGATCTTCCACCTGCTGAAAACCTCAAAGGTCCATGCAGAAATGATCCCTGGAGAACATGTAGGCAACTATGAAGAACGTGAGAGAGCAAAAGTCATCTTCCATGGAAAACAACCTGGTAAGGATGAAGGGTTGTGTCTCATTCACCCTCTCTCCTTAATGTAGAAAAGATGGACCAACAAAGGCCTTTGTGGAGAGCTGTTCCTGGGTTCCTATGGTTGAGATACCAATCTAACTTGTGAAAGTGTCAGAGGAAGTATGGAAGCAACTGTTCGGAAAAAGTGGTTGCTAAGGCAGTGACGTCATTCAGTTTCTGAAGGAAGTGACCTCACCTCACTTCCTTGGTGATGGAACTCTCTGAACTTGGGATCCAGGAAGCCAGGCATCCAGAACCAGTCCCAGTCCCAGTACAGTGGGATCACTTGTTTGGATTTACCAAGGACAGAGTAAGTCTTTTTTGGTACCTACTGATATGAGGATGGCCAAATGCCAGGAAATTTTGAAGACTGGCCTTTTCAGAGAAAGCAAGAAGTGGCTCACCGCGGGCCCCTGATATTTCACAGAGTTGGCCATGCAGACCAGATCTGAGACAGGACAGGCCATTTCTGGGGAACATAGTATGGCCCACCAGTCAGAGGACACTCTGGATAGTCACAGACTTACTTTGGGGAAGGAGGTGCCTTTTTCAGTGTGGGTGTGAGTTTGTGGTTTTGTCTTATGTTCTGAGAATAGGTAGGAAAGGCGGCTTGCTTGGTTTGGAGTGGAATGTTTCTAGAAAGTCTTTTGACAAGGCGAGTGTTTCTATGTCTGTGTATCCCACTGTGTCCGTGGTTGTAGACATTAGAAAAGAGAATGCATCAATGGATGTGTCCTGTCTAGTAGAAAGCTTCCCAGCATTCATCCTACCCATTTTAGGAATGGACTGCAGGTTGCCTTATCGATGGACAACATGTACTGTCTTCCTAAGTTCCTGTTTTCTTCCTGAATTCTGGCCACTCTCCACAATAGGCTCATGGTTTTGTGTCCAAAATATGTACCACCTCCAAACTCTGTGACGTGGCCATGTAATCCATAGCTGAAGGGAATGGCAAGCATCTCAGAAAACTCAGATATCAGTGTGACCAGGAAAGTCTCAGTAGAGAAACCCTGCTTTGGGCCTTTTGCTTACCTATTGTTCTGTTGCCCTGAATGTCAGGAAGGTCTTTGCCTCAGGCCACCCTTTGTGAAGCCTGAAGAAAACAGTTTTAAAATGGAAAGGAATGGGCATCACCAGTGGCTCTTTGCTTAATTACTTTGGAAAGGGATGTGTCTGAATCAGCCTCTTGGCCCTGTGTGAGGCTGTGGCTTAGATTATCAGCATCGGATGGATCTAAAGAAAGAACCAATGTGTGCATCCAAAACCAAAATGGCAAAAAATCAGTCATTGTGGGTGAAGTCTCTTGCCTTCCTGTGTTTGGTTCTTGACCTCCATCAAGGGAGTATTGGGATTTTTTGTGTCAAATGAGTTCTTCCAATCCCTGCAAAGGTGCTTGGGTTTAATAATGACTCCAAATCACATACTATACCTGATAGTCAGTAGGCCTCAAATTGGAGAAGTAGAGCAGTATTAATGGCAGAACTATGTGATCAATCCTGGTTCACAGGAAGGGTGTCCAGGCCACCCTGAATTTAGGTAAATGAGGAGAAGGGAGCTTATTATGGACACTCTATTGGGCTGTGCCATTTAAGGAAACCTCCAGCCAGAGATTATGATGAGTGACTATATGGAAGTAGATGAGGGCCATGTGGGATTTTTTTGATTTTAATTGTGGTAACTTGTGTGGCTTTTGGAAGAGATGACTGTGTTCACCTGGGCTTTAACACTGGCGTGATTCTCCTAGAAGACTGAGTTCTGTAACTGACTTCAGAGTAGTAATTGCTTTGGAAATGGATATGTTTTAATCAGCCTCTTGGCCCTGTTTGAGGCTGTGGCTTAGATTATCAGCACCAGATGGATCTAAAGAAAGATCCCTTGTGTGCATCCAAAACCAAAATGGCCAAAAGAGAAGTAATTGTCTATGAACTCTCTCGCCTTCCTCTGTAAGGTTCTGAAAGAATAAAAGAAATTGAAATTGAAATGTAAAGAACCAGGTTTTGTAAAGTTTCCAAGCTGCACTCAGCACCTGAAATTTCTGTGGCAGTTAAGACAATTCCCGGATTTGCACATTAGATGTGTGTTGAAATCTTCCCTGAGGACCTAGTTACTTAACAGCCCCTTCCCAGAAACCATGCAGCTCACCACGTATACATCACAGTGCATCCACCAATCAATTTAAATGTATACCCCTTCTTACGGCTGACCAATCACACCCTGCCCAACCTGTTCCCGCCAATGAATGTGCTAATCATGTTTTAGAGTTGTTTTTGATTTTCCCGCGGTATATGATGATTTGCTAAAGAGGCTATGATGTATGTAAAGTCCCTGCCCTCTCTAAAGAATGTATATAAACTCCACTCAAGTGGTTCTCGGGGCTCTTTGTTCTTTGTTCCTCTGAAGTGAGCCCTGAGCTCCAGCACGCTATACCCCCAATAAACCCTTTGGTGTTGCATGAGAAAGCCTGTTGGTGGTCTTTTCCTCCGATGTTCGCCCCACCTTTTCATCTGGAGGTCCCAGGTGAGATATCCGGAGCAGCGGATGAAAGACCCCAAGGGACTCCTCTCGGGGTAAGAAAGGCGCCTCTTTCTGGTTTCGGGTTTCAGGTTAGGGCTTGGCAAAGTGGCTGTCGGTGAAGAGCATTAGCTCTCTCTGACAGTGGGTGGCAGACGTGTCACAGAGCTACTGGCCACGTCCCTGGGGGACACTCCAGAGGACGAGGGAAATCAAGGAATATTAGTTTCCTCAACTCGGTTATATTTTGCTTCAGGATTCGGTTTGCCAGCCCATCAGGTTTTGCTGGCTACACAGTTTTGTTCATTGTCCCGAACTCATGTTGAGTTTACTGTCTGTCTTTATTGTCTAACCCATCAGGTTTTGCCAGTTACTGAGTTCTAATATTTGTCTTGGACCCATGTTAAACGTTTACTGTTTGTCTTTGTTTGTGTTGCGTTTGTGTCTTCACTGTCTCTTTTTGAGTAACTCCCATTATGGGACAAAGCACTTTCACGCTTCTGTCCCTGACCCTTGATCATTGGACTGATGTCCACTCAAGGGCCAAGAATCATTATTTTTCAGTTAAATGTCAGACCTGGCAGACTCTCTGTGCTTCAGAATTGCCCATCCTCAAAGTCGGGTGGCCCCCAGAAGGATCCTTCTACTTCAATCTAATCCAAAAAGTCAGAGATATTGTCTTTCAGCCGGGACCACGTGGCCACCCAGATCAACAGCCATATACCCCTTCCTCAGGATCCTATCATTCAAACCTTCCGTTCCCTCCCCATATTCCCCCCATTCTTCCTGAGTCACAAGACTGGACAATCCTCCCCCTCCTTATCCTCTGCCCTCGCTCCCCAACCCCCAACACATTCCAGATGATTCTCCCGCCACTGACTCAGCCTCTCCGCCACTAGAGGCAATTGGGCCAGACCCAAGCCCTCCAAGGGACTTCTCCGCAGCAGCAGCAGCCCCTCCTTTTCTGGTGGAAGCTGGGCCACCTAAAGAAACCCGCCAGCTACGGAAAATAGAAAACTCAGAAGCCACTGTGATGCTCCCTCTTCATCCTTATGGGCCCATGAACCGACCAAACTGGGATCCCATCACCTTTGAAGGTTGGTAGCATCTTTCCACTTATCACAGGGCTCTAATGGCGGGGCTCCGAGTGGCCGCCAGAGGGCCGACTAATTTGGCCATGGTAAGAGAGATAATCCAAGGTCCTAATGAGTCTCC
This sequence comes from Callospermophilus lateralis, assembly GCF_048772815.1. Classification (NCBI taxonomy): domain Eukaryota; kingdom Metazoa; phylum Chordata; class Mammalia; order Rodentia; family Sciuridae; genus Callospermophilus; species Callospermophilus lateralis. The sequence goes on along the minus strand of NW_027516543.1, from coordinate 42,039 downwards.
CTCTATGATTCTGGAGAGAATTATGGAAGCATATAGGAAATATACTTCTTTTGATCCTCAGGCAGAGGACGAAAAAACATGTGTTGCAATGGCCTTTATCCAGTTTTGATTCTGACTCCTTAATGTGTTCGACTACATGATTGGTTGCCTTAGGTGGCGTAATCAGGGTGCGGCCAACAGTCATCCACCCTGTGGGTCTTGCTGAGGTTGTCCGAGCATAGAGAGCAAACTCAACATAGCCCCAACGTTTGGCCTTGGGGTCATTTATATCTGAAGTATACGATCCATTGTTATCGGATGAAGAGCCTTTATGCCACTTTAGGTAACTAGAAGTCAACCCTTCAGAGTAGCCAAGTGAGTGGTAAGAACAGCTACCACGTTCATCATGGAACCTGCATGACCAATAGGGACACCCATTATATATCTCAGGCCACCAATGACAATAGTCTTTGGTTTGATTAAAAAGGAAGCAAATGAAAGGCCAGTTCCAGCTACCAGGGACGAAGGTCCTTGAAGGTGACAATTTTAGGGAAATAGAGGTGCAGTTGTGGATGAAGCAAGTAGTTGCATCCACTGCGCGGACCTTCTGCATGCCATGTTCTGAGTATCGTTCCCGAAGAGTGAATAAATACATGGTAGGTTAGGAGGGTAAAGACAAGTCCCAACAGAGCACAGAAAAAAAGCAGAGCACAAAAAACAAGCAGTTAGAGAAGACTAGGGTGTTGGGAGAGCTCATTGTGCCTTCTTTAAGAGGAATTGGGCTGCAGGGAACACCGTGTGAGCCGCAACTTAAATGGGTGAGATGGGTGTGGAAAGCAGGATTAAAGGGGAGCTTCAGGAGGTGATTCTTGGAGTTCCTCTGGCATGGTCCTGTCGTCAGCAGGTGGGGCCTCCTGGTGATATGGTTTCAACCTAGAAATGGGAATCCAGGGAGTGAGACGGTTGTCTGGTAAGGAGAGTTTGGCGGCGGTGGGGGTACAGAGAATGAAAGGATAGGGGCTTTCCCATTTTGGTGCAAGAGTCCCTTTCTCCTCTGGGGTATTATAATAGACTAGACTCCCAGGTGTTAAGGGAGGAGTGTTTGGAGTGGAGACTGGGTCCGGAAGAAGCCAGTTCTGACATTTCCAGTGTTCAGAGCGGAGATGAAACAAGAGAGGCAAAGACAAATCTCGGGTGAGAGGTCCTTGTGAAGTGACCAACCCAGAGGGTATAAGAGGTCTTCCATACATTATCTCAAAGGGAGACAGTAAAGATGGTTTCTTAGGGAGAGCTCTGATTCGAAGCAAAGCAAAGGGAAGGATTTTGACCCAGTCTAAGTTTAATTCCATTGTCAATTTGGTAAGGACTTCCTTCAGAGTATGATTTACCCTTTCCACTTTCCCTGAAGCCTGGGGGTAATATGGACAGTGGAAATGCCACTTGAAGGAGAGGGCTTGAGAGACCTTTTGTGTGATCCTAGAAATAATCTCAGGGCCATTGTCATATTGTAGGAAAGTGGGCATACAAAACCTAGGGATGATGTCTGTCAGTTAGATTGAAGCTACAGTGGAAGCCTTTTTATTGGAAGTGGGAAATGCCTCAACCCAAACAGAGAAAGTGTCCACAAAGACAAGGAGGTATTTAGTGTGCCATACTGTGGGCATGTTGGTGAAGTCTACTTGCCAGTCAGCAATGGGAATGTGTCCCTGGGCTTGGTGGAAAGGGAAAGGTTTGGGCCTTAAAGGAATATGAGGTTTGGTCCGCTGACAGATCTGACAATTAGAGGCTATATTCTCTATCATGGCTATGTCAGAAGGGTTGAGGGAGAAGAAGCTCTGTAAAAAAAGGGTCAAAGACTGAGAATTGGAATGGTGTAGAGTATGAAGGAACTTGAAAAGATCCTTGTTCTTACTGGAAGAAGTAGGGGCTTCAGATGAGCTGTCTAAAGTGGCCATAATATGTACCCCATAGGGGCCATAATTGGAAGTGGTAGCACGCATTCGTGGCGCCTGGTCAGCTTTGGCATTGCCCTCAGTGATAAGAGAGCCATCCTTCTGATGGGACCTACAATGGACAACTCCCAACTGGGTGGGTAAGAGGGAGGCCTCCATCAGATTGGTTATAAGAGCCGAATTAGTGATCGCATTACCTTTGGTGGTAAGTAGGCGTCGCTCCCTTCATATTGAAGCATGGGATAATAAGATCTGGAAGACATATTTTGAATCAGTATAGAGGGTGAGGGATTTGCCTTGTGCTAGAAGGCAGGCACGAGTGGCTGCTATAAGTTCAATCTGCTGGTTGGTAGTTTCTGAAGGCAAAGCTTTGGCGTCTATAATCTCAGTGGCTGAAACTACAGCATATCCAGAGTAATGAGTGCCGTTCTGCCTAAAGGAACTGCTGTCAGTAAACCAGATAAGGTCAGGCTTGGTGAGTGGTTCCTCAGAAATGGAAGAATGACAGGGGAGGAAATCTTCTAAGGTTTCCAAGCAATTATGAGTTGGTGTGTTAGACGTGGGAGTCATTGGGAGCAGTGAGGGAAGGATCAGTGCAGAGCAGGGGAGGAAAGTAATATTAGGGTTTTCCAGAAAGGAAGTGAGGAGCGACAGAACCCTGGATGGAGGAAGGGTTTGAAGGCCCTTATAAGCTGAAAGATCTTTCAAGTGATGTGGGGAGTGGATAGTTCAAGGTGCCCCAAAACTCAGCTTAGAGGCTTCTTTGTGTAAAATTTGTCCAGCAACCAGAGCTCTTAAGCAAGGGGCTCACCCACGGATGGTAGAGTCTAGTTTCTTGGAAAATATGCCACAGGTGCAAATGTAGGCCCATAGTTTCGACCTAAGACCCTAAGTGCTTGCCCCCCTTTTTCATGGACATATAGATGAAATGGTCTTGAAAGATCAGGAAGGTGAAGGGCAGGTGCCTTTAAGAGGAGTTGCTGAAACCTGCGGAAGTGGTAGATGGGGGAGGAGACAAGAGATTCACTAGGGGGTCCATTTGCTTGGTCATACAGGGGTTTGGATAGAAGAGAATAATTTGGGATCCAGGCCCTAAAATAACCTGCTAATCCTAGGAATGATAGTATTTTGGCTTTCATATGGGGCACTGGAAGATCAGAGAGGAGTTGCCTCCTATCCAGTGTTATTTCCTTTTTCCCGGGTCTAAGGCAAAAACCAAGAGAGGTGACAGAAGAATGGGAAACCTGGGCCTTGTGGGGAGACTCCCTATATCCCTTGTCTGCTAGGAAATTAAGAAGCTGAGCGGTGTGGGATTGAGAGTGTTCCCAGAGGGACTACATAGAAGAAGGTCATTGACATATGGAAGGAGAATAGTGTCAGGACAGGTCGGGTGAAAGGATGTGAGGTCCTGGGCAAGAACTTGGCCAAAGAGATGGGGGCTATCCCTGAATCCCTGTGGGAGGACAGTCCAGGAAAGCTGATGAGAATGGTGGATGTGAGAGTCAGTCCATGTAAAAGCAAAGATATTCTGAGATTCTGAGAACAAGGGAATAGAAAAGAATGCATCTTTTAAACCTAGGACCGAGAAGTGGGTAGTAGTGGCAGGGATCTGAGAGAGGAGGGTGTAAGGGTTGGGCACTAGTGGGTGGATGGGGACCACAGAGGAGTTGACAAGGAGAAGGTCTTGAACCAGCCTGTAGGACACTTTAGGTTTCTTAAGTGCCAGAATGGGGGTGTTGAAAGGAGAGTGTGTAGGCCTAAGATACCCCTTTCTTAATAAATCCTGGATGATGGGTTCTAATTCGAGGAGGGCTGTGGTTGTGAGTGGATATTGTGATTGACTAATATATCTTGAAGGGTCCCGTAAGACAATATGAATAGGACTGCATTTAGCCATAAGGGGTGTAGTTGTGTCCCAAACCTCAGGCTTAACTGGTTTAGAGAGTCATGGGAGAGTGCATTAAGGAGGTGTATCTGCCCCTAGGAACATCATGAGGAAATGAGAGGTAGGAGAGGTGTGGGGTGATATGTGAATGCTGACTTTTAATAGTGAGAGTATGTCCCTTCCCAGAAGGGGAATGGGGCAATGGCTCATAACGAGAAAGAAGTGAGTGAAGGACAAAAGGGATCCCTGCATATAACATGATGGGGGGGTTTGAGGGAAAATCTGTTTACCTCCTACCCTGACAATAGGAGTTTTTGAGGGTGTGGTAGAACCCCATACTCCCTTAAGACCGAAAAAGTGGCACCAGTATCCAAGAGGAAGGTAATGAAGCATCCATCCACCAGGAAGGTAAACCTAGGCTCTTGATTCTTGATGGTAATAGTCTGGAGGGAAAGCCCAGAGATCCGTCAATCCTCCGCTGCTAAGCCCAAGAAAGGCTGTGGTTGCCTGGCGGCTGACCAACCTCCCTTTCGGGTTGTTGGGCAGTCTGCCCCCCAGTGTCCCCTTTGATGGCATTTTGGGCAGGGGTTGTAGGGTGTCCTCAGTGAAGGACAATCCCTGGCCCAATGTCCCTCCTTACCACATTTGAAGCAAGCTCCCGGGGGTGTCATATTGGGATGGCGTGGTGATGGCATTCTCTGAATGACCTGGGCCAACATTTGGAACTTGGCATTTTCAGCCCTCTGCCTACGGCATTCACTTTCATCCTCTCTATCATAAAAAACCTTGAAAGCGACAGCGAGGATTTTAGTCTAAGGAGTAGCAGGGCCCTGTTCAAGCTTTTTAAGCTTGGTTTTAATGTCAGGGTAGCTTTGGGCCAGAACATATTTCATTAAGACATGACGGCCATCAGGGGTTTCTGGGTTGAGGTTTGTGTACTGTTAAAGGGCCTTGGTTAGTCTATCCAGGAATTCTGAAGGTGTTTCCTCCTTCCTTTGAATGACCTCCTGCACCTTTTTAAAGTTAACAGCCTTGCGGGTGGCCTTTTACAGGCCCGCCAAGAGGCAGGATGTAAAAAGGTCACTAGACTGTAAGCCTTCAGGGGTGTTGTAATCCCATAGGGGATCCTGCTCTGGGACAGCATGAGGGCCTGTGGGGTGGTTAGGATTGGTCCTATGATTTTCATCAGCATGGGCTTGGGCTAGCTCCCAGACCCATTGACTTTCCTCAGGGAGAAGTGTATTGGCCAAGAGCATGTAGATGTCATGATGAGTGAGACTATATGCTTGCAGGACCCATTGAAACTCCCGAATGTAAGTGGTGGGGTCAGTGGTGAATGAGCCTAACTTCCTCTCTAGCTGAGTAATGTCCGACATGGAGAAGGGCACTTGGACTCTGATGACACCCTCGGGACCAGCTACCTCACAAAGGGGTGCGATTGTCTTGGGGGTGGGAAGGAGTCCCTTAGACCTGGTAACAGGAGGACTGAAAGAGGCAGGAGGCGGACAGGAAGGAGAGGGAGGGGCAGGGAGTGTCTCTTTGGAAGAGGAGGAGGTGGAACAGGCAGAAGAGGGCGGAGGGGAGGAGGATGAAATGGAAGGCTGAGGATCCCTGGAATCAGGCAGAGGAAGAGGAGGGTATAGTGGGAGAGAAGGGGCAGATAGGACTGGGGGATAAGGTGGGGGTTCATCTGCTGGGTTGAATGAGGAAGAATCTGTGAAGTCAGGAGTAGACGTAGGGGAAGAGAAGGGTTTGCAAACAAGGAGGTCCTGAGAGGGAGGGCAGGAGGAGCAGCGACAGGGTGCTGTGTGAGAAGGCTAAAACCTTAAATGCAGGGAATCTCACTCCACTTTTTCAGATGCTGGCAGTAGTTAAAAAGGTCACAGATGAAGTTTGAATGTAAGGAGCCTTCTGGAGGCCAATGATTGCCATTATCCAGTGGATATGTAGGCCAATCTTGGGTACAGAATTTGATTAGAAGTTTGGGCTTGATGTCTGGTGTGAGGGAGAGTGTGGCCAGATTTTTTAGTAGACATTTTAGAGGTGAGGCTTCAGGTACAGATGAAGAGGTGCCCATAGTCACAGGGAGAGAAGGAAGACAGACAGAGAGAGAGAGAGAGAGAGAGAGAGAGAGAGAGAGAGAGAGAGAGAGAGAATAAGAGTAAGCGAGAGAGACAAAGAGAAAACCCGGGCTGGAACGGCTTTCAGGAAGCTCAGGGCGAACGGGGGTCAGGTGGGCGTCCCCAAAATGACCAGCCGTCATGAGGAAATACAGAGGGCACTACCTGGGCGTCACCAGTGAAGTGCGATCTGTGAGACCCAATGGGTTCGGAGCCACGGGCAACCTGACGTCAGGAAAGTTTTTGAACGCAGCGGAAAAAGTCAGTAATGAAAACAGAACTCCGGTTCCGGCAGAATGTAGTTCCAGGACGGGAGTTCAGTTTTCCCCGAGCAGAGAGGCAGCTTCAGCCAGACACAGCAGCCCCGCAGCAAACAGCAACTCTAGCCAGCAGCGGCAGCGGCAGCAGAGGAGAAAAAACCATAGAGCCTCTTGTGTAAACTCAGAAGCCTCACGCCCCAAAGGAAAACGGATCACCAGAGGGTCCACTGCGACCAGTAAAGGTCTTAGTGGCAGGAATTTCCTGCCCCCTACAGGGCGTCGAGAGTGGGCCGGAAGATCAAGGTCACAAAACCAGTGGTAGCCCGAAGGGAGTTGCAGAGCCAGGGTCAGGGGAGGCTTACATATATCAGATCTGTGGTGGGTGCAGGAAGCTGGCTGTCTCCGGGGGAGCAGTGGACGGGGCTCTTGTTAGAAAGAGCTCACCCGTATCCTCACATGGGGCACCAGAATGAAAGAACTTCCCACGCAAAGGCACTTCGCTGGGAGAATTCCAATTTTATTGCAAAAAGTTGTGTGCTTATATAGAACTAAGGGGAAGATGGAAGGGCTTAGATAAATGGCAGGCAAACCGTTTATTGGTTAGTTCTTTCAGATATCAGCTCTGGAGCCCAGGAATTAGTTCTTATTGGGGCTAAGGTTCCCCACCAGCGAGATTTCAAATTGGCGCCAGCGGGAGAGTTCACACGGGTGGGAACATTTGGCACCACTGTAGAAAAAAGAAGGTAGGAAGAAGAAGTCCTTAGGCACCATGTTGGGGTTTTTCTCTGGGGTATGACTGCCGTTTATACTTTTCCCAACAATGAGTATACCAGACAGTGCCTTGATTGACTGGTTTTCATGGAAATGGTGTTTAACAGAGATGCCAGAAAGTTGGATCCTGCTGAGTAGTGGGCCTAGAGCAATGGTGGGCAGGTGTGTGATAAAACATCTGTGGTGGGGCCATGTAGATCTTTCATTGGATTCCAAATGGCTTGTGACTGACATGGTGAAGCCAGCAGACCCTTATATGTAAAGGCACCTTGTTACATAGAGAGGTTTCAGGACATTGTTCAGAATCAGGTTGCTATGGTCAAGGGGGCAAGCTATGTGGGATAGAGGCCTGGTTCTTGTATTCTCCTGCAGACCCTGACCCACCACACGTGACAGAAATCCCTCCTGCACTGTGTCCCCGTTGAACTCCTTGTATTTCATGAAGCAAATACCAAACTCCCAGTGCAGCAGCAAGAAACACCATGAAAATAGAGGATGACTATATGGATTCAACGTCCACACAGGGAGACATTCAGCCCCCAGGGGCCACAGTTTACCTACAATGGAAAATTCAGCACTGCTATCTCATGTTCATTGGAAAATAAGAAACCATGTCCTCCAGGTCACATTGATGCAGACCCAGCTTTTATGGTCTCACTAGAAAGGAAGCTGAAGCTCCTGACAACAACATATATTTGAAGTGCCCAACCTCACAGGCAGTTTCTCAAGAAGTCTCTAGGCCAGCAGACCTTCAAGTTTTTGGAGGGTTTACCCTGTCCCTTACTTTTGGAAACTCCTCTACCACTTCCAAGGTTGTGAACTTCTGATCATATTCCATTCTAGATATGTATTCACGGATTTTCTAACTTTTCTCCTCTGATTGTGTCATACTTGGGCCGTAGGTGTTGTCAAGGCATTGTTCTGGATGAGAGTGGGAAGATTTTGGTGTAGCACATATTTACATACACATTGGATTCATTTTTCAATTTTCCATTCAAAATACCGAATCCCTGACACTAACACATACCCTACTAGACTCTGACTACTAATCCTAATATGATGGAGAAAAATAACCCAAACAGAATAGAAATACAAGCGGTTGAGAGGCGGCATGGCGTATAGTTGGTCTTGCCTTTTGCATGATATAGGGTAAGAGTTATAAATCTTGTTAATTTTTTGTTGAAATGGTTCTCCATGTGTTTTTAAAGTTAACACATATGTGAATTTCTGTCTCCCTTTTTCTGTAGCCAATTCAGCACATGTATTTTTATATGCACATATAAAATCCTACCTGGTATCACATGTACATTTTTGTGAGGTGGCTAACTTGGGAGATACAAAGTATGAGAAGAGATGACTCCTCCTAAATGTTTTTGGAACTGAAAATTCAAACTATGAGTGAGCTTCTTAGTTGAAAAACATTATACATAAATCCATGTTCAGTAAAATTAATATTTTTGGATCTGTGAATGATATATATTTCATGATGAATTATGATTGGCATATATATTGCTACTTTCTAATGTATCTGTGTGATATATATATTTTCAAAATATGAAATATATGTGTCTTATTATACACTCCCTAAATAATTCACTCATGTTCATGTATGTGCTTTTATAATCAACTTTTCATAAGATTGTTTTTAGAAATATTCATCCACCTGAAATACATATTTATTTCCTAGTACTGAAAACTCACTTCAGTGAATGGTGCAAACAAAGCCTTATATTTCTACAGTAACTGACCCAATTTAACATCAATGAAAGTAGATTTCTATGGGACATAATGTGTATTTTGATGTTCATTTTAATTCAACACTGGTACATTACTATTTCTTCAGTTTTTATACATCGTAGAATATACATTTCATCCACAAGTTCACAAATTGAAAGACATTTGTAACACATTCAATCACTTCCTGCTTCAGAACACATGTATTCCTCCTTGTTTTTGACTGGTTATTTCATGAGACTTCTTTCCAAACACATTATTTTCGATTTCCATAATCAATTTTGAAGCAAAACTCACACACATTTTATGATAAACTACAACCCTAATATTACCATTAGATATATAACTGGTTGGAATGAATGTATGTATATCAATATAAGATTTCCTGTGTATTTTGGGATATCAATTTATTCCAATTTCTAAATTTGGAAACAGTTATATTATTTATTCACAGTATGGTCTATTCATGCATTCTCTATATTCATACACACATGGTACACCTATTTGTGCCCCCAATACTAATTTATATCTCTTCAAAATATTGCTCTCAGAAATGGTGCAACAAATACTCATGTCACCTGATCTACATATACATTTTATCACAGTAATATTCTGGCCACAAAATGCAAAGTCACACTTACGACTGTACCAAAGCCTAAATGGAATATGAGTATGGATTATGAAAATCACCCATGTCCAGGTTGCCTAATGCTCTCAAATGTCAATCCTATTGGTGACTACATATTTGTTTCTTCCTAAGATTATTTATTCAAACTCAAGCCTGTCAAAAATGTCTAATCCTATCAATCACTTTATCATTTGCTGATTTTCTAATGTCTCTATTGATATCTGCTTTCCTACATATTTTCCCCAGTTCATCATTGTGACTGACTCTTCACATGTGCTGACATTTACATTTTCTCTCTACCCAAAACCCTATTGCTAAAGAACTTTTTGTCCAAATCATATACTCACTCTTTTTCCTAATCCTACCAACTATCTTCCTAATCCTACCAACTATCCTTTTTTGACTGGATGTTCTCTTTGACATTCAATCATCCAAGGTACAAGGTCCTATGCCATTGTGTATAGATTTATCTGAGACACATGTGCAGAACATAATTCAAACCTAAGTATCCCAATCAAGGATCCAAAGCCCTTCTGGGCTTCAAATCTTACCTAGATTTCGGTTTTCATAAATATATTTCCCCTCTATATATTCTAATAAATATTGCAGGTTCCCAATAACATTATTCATCCAGCAGAATGATTCCTAAGCCAAATCAAACATGTTATTAACCCTAACCATACTCTGTTCCCTCAATCTAACTTTACAGAAAAGCAGGGACAGAGTTGGTCTTACAATACAGGAATGTAAGAAATCTTCCACCTGCTGAGAAATGAAAAGGTCCATGCAGAAATGAACCCTGGGGAAGCTATAGGAAGCTATGAAGGACCTGAGAGAGCAAAAGTCATCTTCCACGACAAACAACCTGGTCAGGATGAAGGGGTGTGTCTGAAGCAGTCTCTCTTTTCTTAATGTAGAGAAGATGGACAATACCAGGCCTGTGTGGAGAGCTGTTCCCGGGTGCCTATGTTTGATATACCATTCAAACTTGTGAAAGTGTCACAGGAAGTAGGGGCAGCCTCCATCAATTGGGACACTTGGAAGCAACTATTAGGACAAAGTGGTTGCCAAGGCAGTGACCTCATTCAGTTCCTGAAGGAAGTGACCTACATCACTTTCTTGGTGATGGAACTCTCTGAACTAGGGATCCAGGAAGACAGGCACCCAGAGGCAGTCCCAGTCCCAGTCCCAGTGGCCTCACATATTTGGATTTACCAAGGACAGAATCAGTCTTTCTTGGTAACTACTGATGTGAGGATGGCCAAATGCCAGGAAGGTCTGAAGAGGGGACTTTCCTGAGTAAGCAGGTAGTGTCTCACCACTGGCACCTTACAACTTCACAGTGTTGGCCAAGGAGTCCACATCTGACATAGGACAGTCCATTTTGGAGTAACATACTATGGCCCATCAGTCAGAGGACACTCCGGATAGTCATAGACCTACTTGGGGGAAGGAGGTGACTTTTTGGGTGTGGGTGTGAGTTTGTGGTTTTGTCTCATGATCTGAGAATAGGTAGGAAAGTCGGTTTGTTAGGATTGGAGTGGACTGTTTCTAGTAAGTCTTTTGACAATGCGAGTGTTTTTATGTCTGTTTATCCCACTGTGTCCGTGGTTGTAGACATTAGAAAAGAGAATGCATCAATGGATGTGTCCTGAATAGAAGAAAGCTTCACAACATTCATCCTGCCCAATTTATGAATGGATTTTGTCTTGCCTAATGGATGGGCAACAACCACTGTCTTCCTAAATTCCTGTTTTCTTCTTGAATTCTGGCCACTCTCCAGAATAGGCTCATGGTTTTGTTTCCAAGACATGAACCACCTCCAAGCTCTGTGACATGGCTATGTACTGGATAGCTGAAGGGAATGGGATCATCTCAGAAAACTCAGATATCATTTTAGAAACCCTGCCTTGGGCCATTTGCTTACCTATTGTTCTGTTGCCCTGAATGTCAGAAAGGTCTTTGCCTCAAGCCACCCCTTTTTGAAGCCTGAAGAAAACGGTTTTCAATGGAAATTAATGGGCATCAGCTGTAGATCTTTGCTTAATTGCTTTGGAAAGGGATGTGTCTGCATCAGACTCTTGGCCATGTTTGAGGTTGTTGAATAGATTTTCAGCACCTGATGGATCTAACGAACATGTGTGCTTCCAAAACCAAAATGGCCAAAAAAGCAGTCATTGTGGACGAAGTCTCTCGCCTTCCTCTGTAAGATTACTGATCTCCATCAAGTAAAAATAGGGATCCTTTTTGTCAAATGAGTTCTTCAAACCCTGCAGAGGATAGCCCATAGGTGCTTGGGTTTTCTCATGATTCCAATTCACATAAAGAATCTATACCCGAGAGTCAGTAGGCCTCAAATTGGAGAATCAGAGCAGTATTTACGGCAGGCTCATTTGATAACTCCTGGTTCTCAGAAAGGGTGTCCAGGCAAGCCTGACTTTAGGCAAATGATGGGCAAGGGAGGTTATTTTGTACACTGTATTGGGCTGAGCCCCTCATGGAAACCTCCAGCCACAGGTTATGATGAGTGTCTATATGGAAGAAGATGAGGGCCTTGTGGGAGTGCTTTGGTTTTAATTGTGGTCATTTGTTTGGTGGTTGGAAGTGATGACTGGGTCTATCTGGGCTTGAACTCTGGTGTGATTCCACTTATAGTCTGAGTTCTCGAACTGATCTCAGAGAAATATTGCCATAAACTGTGTTCAGATTTTAGGAGGCCACGCATGGGATTCTCCCTTGGAAACTGAGATCAAATACAAGGGTGGCTTTCCACAGAGCCTTGGAATATCAGCTAGAATATCACATGATTTTATTCTGAAAGATTTGGCAGCCATAGTTGACAGTCAGAACACCCATGGACGTCACATTAAAGACCTCAATGGGCCTGGCTTCATGTGACCTTTTGACCACTCTATGGGAAGACTTGCCTGTGAGATTTCTCCAGAGAATTCATTGAAAACAGCTTCCTCACCATTTAATATTTCCTGAATGAACTGAAACCCACAGTGCCTCCAACTTCATCCATGAAAAATGGCTAGATAAATACAATGAAATCTTTGAAATTCCCTTAACCAGGTGGCACTGGAGAACCTTTAGATGTCTTGTTGCTGATCTTGAGTGTACCAGAGAATGCCATGATTGACCGGGTTTCATGAAAATGGTGTAGAACAAAGATGCCAGTAAGTTGGAGCCTGCTGAGAAGTGGGCCTATTGCAGTGGTGGGTGGGTGTGTGATAATACATCTGTGGTGTGGCAATGAGGATTTGCCATTGCCTTCCAAATGGTTTGTGACTGACATGGTGCAGCCAGCAGACCCTTCTATGTAAAGGCATCATTTTATATGGAGAGGTTTCTGGGCTAAGTTCAGAGTCAGATTTCTATGGACAAGGGGGCAAGCTCTGTGAGATAAAAGCCTGGTTGGTGCATTCTCCTTCAGACCCTGACCCACCACAAGTGACAGAACTTTCTTCAACACTGGGTTTCAGTTGAACTCGTTGTATTTCATAAAGCATATACCAAACTCCCAGTACAGCAGCAAGAAACACCACAAAGTGGAGGATGACCAAATGGCTTCACAGTCCAAACGGGGAGACACTTAGTATCCAGTGGCCACAGTTTACCTACAAAGAGAAAATTCAGCACTGCTGCCTCATGTTCATTAGAATACAAGAAACCATGTCCTCCAGGTCACATAGATGCAGACTCAGCTTTGATGGTATCACTAGAAAGGAAGCTAAAGCTCCTTACAACAACATATATTTCAAGTGCCCAAACTCAGAGAAAGTTTCTCAAGAAGTGTTTAGGCTGGCAGAGCTCCATGTTTTTGGAGTGTTTACCTGTTAGACCAGGACACAAGAAAAGACCACTGACTCTAATTAAAATCAAATTAAATTAAGCTTATTATTTCCACTGGCTGTGCTACCTCTCCCTCACAAAACGGCGGGAAAAAGACAGCAACCCCAGCTTTCCTACAGGCAGCTTAATAGCCCAGAAAATTACACAAAAGGGGGTTTACAGATAACAGAACTCTGACAAACATCACACCAATGGCAGTCTACATTTTTTTTGCTGTCCCTACATCAGAGTTCATGAAGACCATTAGAGCCTCAGAGAGGGTTGTTGTCTGGCCAGAGAAGGCAAATATTTATGATGTGTCACTAAAGTTTCAGAGAGGGCTGCTATCTGGTCAGAGAGCCGGGCATGGGTGAGTTCAAGGCATGGGCAGGCATTCCAAGCAGGTTTAGAATTTGAAGTAATTTATGGTAAAGCAAAAATTATCTTTTCATGGCTTTTTGGCAAGATGGCTCCCAATTTAAATTAAAGATCAGGTTGGGTCTATCATTCCCGCCTTTTCTTTGTGTCCCCTTCAAATCTTTGATAGATTACGGGAAGAGCACTGAGGAAATTTTAATCCCTCAGGTAAGAGTCTCCAAATTTTTAGAACTCACCCAAAACCGATCTCCCTGATTTTACCTGGCTTAATTAATTACTTATATTGATAGTCTATTTATCTTTCTCTCCATTGTTATAAGAAGAGTGGTGTCACTCATTTTTTCTTCTTCTGACCTGAGACAGGGTGACGTGAGTGGGCATGGGATGAGGGACATGAGTTGCCTTTTAGAAGTCAGTTGAGGGACATGAGTTGCCTTTTAGAAGTCAGTTCGGTTTGAAGTCTGATTGGGGAAGAACAGGTTGTAAAGTCATCTGGGGATGGGTTCTTCTATGAGAGAAACAAAAACCATGAGTACTGAATAAATGTTGCAGCACCTGGAACATGTCACTGTATAGAAGTTCCCTCACCAGTCTTTAATATCCCCAGTTATCAGGACTGTCAATTTAACATTTAACTTTTACTGTTACACTTGTCCCTCCCCATAAGATACAGTTTAATTATTTAATGTCATCTGATCTTGTAAAATCCTTTTACTATTATGACCTCTGTGTCTCTTTGAGAAACCTTTAATTCTGTTACTCAGGGCTGGATAATTGTACTAGCAAACACCAAGCCAACCTGTGTAGGTTAGGAATATCTGTAGGCCTTAAACTGAAAACTTCTCCCTGTGGCAGGTCTTCTTGATAGTCTCTTTTTATAAGTATCAGGCATTCCTGTCTGAGAATTCTTCTTTGTAGCCACCAGTCTTACTTATTTTGGGAGGCAAACATAAAGTGCATACCTTAACATTATATTATTATTATTATTATTATTATTATTATTATTATTATTATTATTATTATTATTATAATTTAAAATGCCCAGGAATGGATGTATTTTGTTCTTAACTGTCTTTGCTAAGTGTTTAAGATGAAGCAGTCAAACTGACTTTTGTTTCCATCTATTGTTAACAGTCAGCTGACCTTTTATGGGAGTCAATTCTGGGGAAACTTGAGAGCAGATTCTCAGTTCTGCTAGTGCCATTTGCGCTAGGTGGGTCCAGATCTTGCTTGACCATTTGGCTTCCCTCGGAAGCATCAGGGATGTCTCCTTTCTTTGATGACTCTCCTCTTCGTTACAAATACACTGATTGGCTTTCTGTTCTCCAGTGGTCTCATTAATCTCCCTGATCAGGAGGAGGTTATGTGGCTCAGAGTTTCAAAGCTCTTTAGAGAAGTCCCCTGTTCCCTGGATTCAGACTGACTCATAGGGCAAAAGCCAAATATTGGTTTTCTTGGCTCTTTTCATTTAACTTTAATTTTAAATCCTAATCTTAAACATCCAGCAAATAAATTTTAACAGCCTTATATTAAGAGTACTGGGCTTTAATGTCTATAACTATATAATTATCTTTTTATTAATTGGGATCTGTATTATTCTGTCTGTATTGTAAGTAATGACTTATTATATTGAATAAACCCATGTTGTGTTCTTAAAGCAACACGTTTGTAAAACAGTAAAAGAGAATCTTTAGATCACTTATAAGAAAATTTCAAAATAAAATTAACAAAAGTAAAAATACTTAGCTTGTGTAACAGCTACCCTGAATTTTTTGGCTGAGTTATACATTATATCCCCTGTTTGAGATCCTAGGAATATTGACCTTAAAAAAAACCAACTTTTTAACATAACTTTAAAGAAATATTATCTAACCTACTGGTTTCGTAGTCATTCTCACATGTAGTAAGATGGGACACAGAGCCTTATCTCAGCTAAGGCAGGGCTCTTTATAAATCTTAAGTGTTTTAGTTCTAAAGCTAATTCTTATTTTTAAATATCATTTGACAAAGTTTACATAAATTGTTTGAGGTCACATGAACATTAGCTAACACCATATGATATCACATTTAAAACATGAATTAAAGAAAGGCTGAAAGTTTTTAACCTTTACATCGATTAGGCTCTCATTAACTAAAAAATACATTTAAATTGTTCCCCAATGTAAAAAGTAACATAAAAGTTTACATATCTTATTGATAACAGGTAAATAAATCCCCAATATATTTTTTACCATACAACTTCAGAGCACCAGCTTGATATAATGCTCTTTTAAAGTTTCTACGTTACAGACTTGCATACCTGTAAGATATGAAAACATTGATAGCATCACAATTACATTGATGTTTCTACATTAACCAAGTTTAGCTTTTAAAGCAATGGCAGTACAGTGCTCTAAAATAACAGTTCTTATTTAATCAGTTGTTTAATTTTTATGGTTGCTTGCTCTGGAGAAAATAAAACTTAATAAACACAACGTTTTGGGTAAACTTATGTTTTAAGAAATTTTTGTCTCATTAACACATGACTTATTTTTATATTCTTATACAGACTTTAATAAGAACTTATTCAGACCTTAGTAAATCAATCAGATATCTAAGAAAAGTACTCATGAATGAGCAATCCCATATCAAATTTACTTTACTTATTTATCAAAATATTAGAGAAATGTGTTGACAGTGTAAACCATTTTTATGTTGAAGGAAAGGTCCTAGAACCAAGGCATATTAGACATTTTGTAGATATTAATATTTTATTAGATTTTTGAACACCTAAAAAAATTGTAAGCTTAAATTTAAAGACATTGATTTTTATCTGTTTATCCAATTTAAATTGAAACATTTAAATCACGTGAATTAAAGATCTTTGGATCTCCTATTTAAATTTGTTTTAATGAGCGCTTTTTTATGAGCGCTCCTTGTATATGTTAATTTGTGTATCATATATATGATATACGGACATATGTATATGTGGACATACAACACATAACAAAAGTGTGCACACATAATAATAGTAAAGGCCTTGTAGCTTTTCTCAGGTGAAATCTCCATTGCAATGTTTCAAAAAGTCTACAGTTGGTCAAAGATAGAACTGATCTGAAAAACATTAACCTAGGTCTGTATGCTCAAAATCATGAGCTCAAAAAAAAAAAGTATCTAAGGAAAAAAAAAGAGTCCTAGAAAAAGTGACTGGCTAGTAATTAGTAAATACCATACAATTTACCTTTTTTTTCCCTTAGGCCTCAAATCAGTCTCCTACTAAGCTTTCAGGCTTCTTTCATTTACATTTCAATATAAATCATGGCTGAGGTCTGGAAGGAGCAGGAAAAACTGCTATTCTGAGCAGACACCTCAGGCCTAAGGCATTTTAACCATAATTTTGAGGTTCGGATGTTGAAAATTATGATACAAATTTAAGATACAATTCACAAAATTTTATATTTTTACATCTTGTTTTGTCAACAGATACCATTCTATGATTTACTATCCTTGTCCAAATTAATGCAGTGGTACACAGAGTGACATTTCCCGAGGCTATCCAATTCAAAATTGGTGAAAAAAAGACTGTATGATTGGGAATTTACTTGCCAACTTGGAAGTAGAGTTCTTCAGTTTTCCATACTAAGTATTTAAGTTCTCTGGCATGAATTATCTGAAATCATAAACTAAACAATTACCTAAACCCGACTTTTAACTGCAAGATTCTGCAATGCTTCAAAAACCCATTCAGATACCAGATTGTTAAAATAAAACATCATCATTTAGACACACATTCAGCTAAGATTATTCCCAAGAAACAATTTATAATATCAACACATTATTGCAGATGTCTTAAAGGGCCAGATACAAAGACACAAGACAGACAGAAAGGAGGTTCAGACTATGGCTGTCAGAGAGAACCGTTTAAACCAGAGCAGATAAGAGAAAAATCTCCTACACCAGTGTGCACCATAGATATCCACAGGGGGGGGGACCACATGTTTTAACAGAGGGGAAACCTGAAATGTAAAATAAAGTGTCTCCATGGTGACTTCACTGCATTTAGTGTCCCCTTTTTCTTTTTCTCTTTTTTAACAAGACAGAGGTGGCATAATTCTTACAGTGCGGGGAGGAAGGAGGTAATTCCCTGAATCAACAGGGCTTTTGCAGCTGCTGGGAGTCCCTCAGTCCCTCCTTTTACTTACAGGATTAGCTCCTCTTGTTCAGTTCCACACCAAGCATGCTTCATCTCCTAATATTTCAGTAGACAGCTCTCACAAAGTTCCGGGGTGGAGGGCGGGTACCAAATTTGTAAATTAAAGTTCGATTCCTCAACTTGACGCCAATTAATATCAACTTAATAATGAGGACTGAGTTTTGAGAAAAAGAAAAAGGGAGGTTTATTGCTTTGCGAACAAAGGAGAAACACAGGGGACTCTGCCAAAGGTTATGACTCTCTTGATCTGGAGTGACAAGGGGTTTTAAAGGAGTTTCACTTGTTAACCTCGGAGATGCTCAGTTCTTAGGTCCCCACCAAGCATTGCCCTCTGCAATGGGTGTGCTCCAGGCAGCCAGCTAGGAGCTTCTATCATCCTGCTTAACAAAGGCGAGTAAAGTTCATCGCAGTTCCCTAAAACACAGTCCAAAGGGGTGTCAGGCTTACTCTCTTTATTACCTATTTTTACGTCCAAAATCCTTAAGTTTTTACCACTGAAATCACACAACAAAATGAACAAAAACAAACAAACAATCAAAAAAATAGAACACAAAACAAAACACAAAAAACAGAAACCATGCGCCTAAACAGAAAAACAGTGGAACAGTGCAACATCTTGCTATAGCTCCAGGGTAGGAGTGCATGCGTGCCCGTCGGCCCCTCTCTACAGTTCCAGAGGAATTCCCTACAGAACAGAACAGAGGACAGAACGATTCTGGTTACTCTCCTGGAAAGGAGTATATGTGAGCCTCCCCAGGCCACATCTCTGTCATCAGAAGAGATCTCCCTTAACCGGATATCAGATGTTATAAAAGCCCCACTTACCTATGGAGGACTCCTCCACCAGGTGCTTGCTAATAGTTTTAGTGGAGAGGTTCACTGCAGTGCTCCCCGGACTAAAGGCTCTTTTCCTAATATAGAGAAGATGGACCAAATCAGGCCTGTGTGGAGAGCTGTTTCTTGGTGCCTATGGTTGATATACCATTCTAATTTGTGAAAGTGCCACAGAAAGTAGGGTAAGCCTCCTTCTCATGGTACGCTTGAAAGCAACTGTTTGGAAAAAGTGGTTGCCAAGGCAGTGACCTCATTCAGTTCCTGAAGGATGCAACCTCACCTCACTTCCTTGGTAATGGAACTCTCTGAACTTGGGATGCAGGAAGCCAGGCACACAGAGTCAGTCCCAGTCCCAGTCCTAGTGGTCTCACTTGCTTCAATTTAACAAGGACAGAGTCAGTCTTTCTTGGTACCTACTGATGTGAGGATGGCCAAATGCCAGGAGTACTCTGAAGAGGGGCCTTTCCTAAAAAAGCAGGTAGTGGCTCACAGCTGGCTCCTGACCACTTCACAGAGTTGGATATGGAGACCAGATCTGAGACAGGATAGGCCATATCTGGGGAACATAGTATGGCCCAGCAGTCAGAGGACACTCCGGATAGTGAGAGACCTATTTGGGGGAAGGAGGTGCCTTTTTGGGTGTGGATGTGTGTTTGTGGTTTTGCCCCATGTTCTGAGAAGAGGTAGGAAAGTCGGTTTGTTTGGTTTGGAGTGAACTGTTTCTAGTAAGTTGTTTGACAAGGCGAGTGTTTCTATGTCTGTGTATCCCACTGTGTCCGTGGTTGTAGACATTAGAAAAAGAGAATGCATCAATGGATGTTTCCTGTCTAGTAGAAAGTTTCCCAGCATTCATCCTGCCCAATTTATGAATGCACTAGGGCTTGCCATATCGATGGGCAACACCTGCTATCTTCCTAAGTTCCTGTTTTCTTCCTGAAATCTAGCCACTCTCCAAAATAGGCTCATGCTTTTGAGTCCACGATATGTACCACCTCCAAGCACTGTGACATGGACATGTACTGGATAGCTGAAGGGATTGGCAAGCATCTCAGAAAACTCAGATATCGATGTGACCAGGAAAGTCTCAGTGGAGAACTCCTGCAATGGGCCTTTTGATTGCCTATTTTTCTGTTGCCCTGAATGTCAGTAAGTTCTTTGCCTGAGGCCACGCCTTTGTGAATCCTGAAGAAAACAGTTTTCAAACGGAAATGAATGGGCACCACCTGTGGCTCTTTGCTTAATTGCTTTGTAAAGGGATGTGTCTGAATCAGCCTCTTGGTCCTGTGTGAGCCTGTGGCTTAGATTCTCAGCACCTGATGGATCTAAAGAACGATCCCATGTGTGAATCCAAAATCAAAATGGCCAAAAATCAGTCACTGTGGATGAAGTGCCTCACATTCTTCTGTAAGGTTCCTTACCTACATCAAGTGAGAATAGGGATCCTTTGAGTCAAATGAGTTCTTCAAAGCCCTGCAGATGCTAGCCCATAGGTTCTTGGGTTTTCTTATGAATCCAATTCAAATAAAGAATCTAAACCCCACAGTCAGTAGGCCTCAAATTGGAGAACAGAGCTGTATTAATGGCAGACATATTTGATAACTCCTGGTTCACAGGGAGGGTGTCCAGGCCACCCTGACTATTGGCAAATGAGGGGAAAGGGACCTTATTTGGGACACTGTCTTGTGCTGCACCTCTCATGGAATCCTCTTGCCAGAAGTTATGGTGAGTGTCTATATGGAAGAAGATGAGTGCCATGTGGGAGTGTTTTGGTTTTAATTGTGGTCATTTGTGTGGCGGTTGGAAGAGATAATTGGGTCCACCTTGGCTTGAACTTTGGTGTGATTCCCCTTAGAGTCTGTGTTTTGGAATTGACCTCCGAGAAGGTATAAGGTCCTATGCCATTGTATATCCATATTTCTGGGACATCACTACAGAATGTAATTCAACGCTAAGTATACCAATCAAGGGCCCAATGAACTTCTGGGCTTCAAATCTTACCTAGATTTCTGTTTTCATACTTATATTGAAAGGTTAATAAAATAGGTACTTGTCACTTCTTGATTTTCTGTATGCTTAACAAAACACTGTTGAAATCTTGAGAACTGTTTGCTATTCTTGTTCCCAGAATGTGCTGTCCCCAACTGCCAAACTGCAGAATGTACTCGGTCAACCAGTTGCACGCAAACCGCCCACTCGCACTTACCCATCAATAAACTTTCCTTCCTGCCCTCTCCAAGGAAAATATATAAGCACTTCTTAAGCTGTTCTCAGGGCTCTCTGCTCTATTCAAGTGAGCTCTGAGCCCTTGCATGCCGGACTCCCAATAAAGCCTTTGCTGTTGCATGAGACAGTCTCTTGGTGGTCTCTTCCACCCACCCTCGCCCGATCTTTACATCTGGTGGCCCCAGTGAGATCCGGCAGCCGCAGATGAAAGACCCCCAACGGGCTCCTCTGGGGATAAATAAGGCCCCTCTTTCTGGTTTCAGGATTCAGGTTAGGGTTTCACAAAATGGCTATTGGTAAAGAGCATGAGCTCTCTCCCATGGTGGCTGACACACATGTAACAGAGCCACAGGCCATGTCCCTGGGGGATGAACTCATGAAATCGAGGAACAATAGTCTCCTTTATTCAGTGATATTTTGTTTCGGATTCGGTATTGCCAGCCCATCATGTTTTGCCAGCTACTCAGTCATGGTCTCAGTATTGGACGTCCATTGCCTGTCTTTATTGTCTTGTCTTGTCTGTGTCTTGTGTCATTGCTTTTATTGTCTGTGTATATTTCATTATGGGACAGAGCACTTCAATGCCTCTGTTCATGACCCTTGATCACTAGACCAAAGTCTGCTTAAGGGCTCAGAATCTTTCTTTTTCAGTAAAACGCCGGATCTTGCAGATTCTGTGTCTCAGAATGACCCAACTTTGTAGTCAGATGTCCCCTAGAAGGATCTTTCTACTTCGCACTAATTTGAAAAGTTCGAGATATTGTCTTTTAGCCGGGGCCACATAGACGTCCAGATCAACAGCCATATATCTTAACTTGTCAGGACCTCTGCAAATCTCCTCCTCCAAGGGTGAAGCCTTTCCTTGTCCCTGCACGGACTCCTACTCCTTCCCCCATGATTCTATCTCTTTAACTCTCTGCTCCTCCTCCTGCACCCTCTGTTCTCCCTGAGTCTCAAGACTCTACTGGACTCTCCTCCCCCTCCTTATCCTCTGCCTTCATCCCCCAACTGCCAACACCCTCTAAGTGATTCCCCTGCTGCTGACTCAGCCTCTCCACCATTCAAAGAAGCTAGGATGGCCCAGCGCCATCCAGATGACAGTCCCGTGGCACACAGAGCCCCTCCTTCCCTGGAGGAAGCTGGCCCGGCTAAAAGAACTCAGAGAACTCGCCAACGTTTTTACACCTGCCTACTTGGGATAACTGCCAACAACTCCTAGGGACTTTCTTTATGACAGAGGAATAAGAGAAAAACCTCCAAGAAGCTAAAAAAAAAAAATATCCTCGGACCTGATTGGCGACCAACACAACTTCCCAACATAATCAAAGCGAGCTTACCCTTAAACCAACCCAACTGGAACCCCAAAACCTTTGAAGATAAAGAGCATCTGTCCAATTATTGCCTGGCTCTAATAGCAGGTCTCCAAGGGGCTGCTAGGTGACCAACTAATTTGGCATGGTAAGAGACATTATTCAAAGGCCTCATGAATCTCCCTCTTTGTTTCTAGAAAGAATTATGGAGGCATATAAAAGATATACTCCTTTCGATCCTCAGGCAGTGGATCAAAATTCATCTGTAACAATGGCCTTAATTGGGCAAGCTGCCATGGATATTAAAAAAATTTAAAAGAGAGATTTAGTCAGAGAAGCTGAGAAAGTATACTATAAGAGAGAAACAGGGAGAAAGAAAGGGAGCAAAGGAAGGATGAGAGAAGCAAAAGACAGACTAAGGGATTGACCAAGATCCTTGTCACAACAAGAAAGAGGCCAGAAATTAAGACATAAGGTGACAGTAAGGGTTACCTGGGGCCATGCAAGAGGCCACCCCTGGCCTCAGATCAATGTGCCTACTGTAAAAAAAAAAAGGACACTGGGCCAAAAAGTGCCCTATAAAGAGACAGCCACGCCAGCCAGCCATTGTGACTCTGGTGCATGACTAAGAAAGTTGGGGCTCAGATCACTTCCCCTAGCTCAGGGTAACTTTTGAAGTGTAGCGGACCCCAGTAAACTTTGAAATGAATACAGGAGCAGTATACGAAGCCCTTAAGGCCCCATTGGGCCCTCTATCAAATAAAAGGTCTGTAGTTCAAAGGGCTAATGGCAGTAAATATCGGGCTTAGACTACTAAGAGGACCATCGACCTAGGTAAAGGAAAAATCCATCACTCCTTCCTAGTAATCCAGGAATGCCTGGACCCATTGATGGGCAGAGATCTGCTCACCAAGCTCTTGGCCTTAATAACTTTTAACCCTGAAGGCTACCAAATGAAATTTCTAAATCCTTTAGTATAAACTCCTATAGTCACGGCTTTAACTAAATTAGTAGAAGATGAACATCCACTCTTCACACCCCCCAAGACTGATCAAACAGGCAAGCTACGCCAGAAATGGATAACAGATTACGCAGATGCCTGGGCAAAAACTGCTGGGTTAGGCCTGGCCGTGAAACAACCTCCAATAACAGTGGAGTTAAAAACCTCAGCCTCCCCAATTAATGTCAAATAATATCCTCTAAGCAAAAAAAGCTAAAGATGAGATAAGGCCCCATATTCAGAAATATCTGACCTTAGGCGTCCTAAGGCCCTGTCAATTGGCCATGAACACTCCCCTGCTACTAGAAAAAAAAGCCAGGAACCGGGACAATCGCCCTGTTAAATACCTAAGAGAGATCAACAACAGAGTGCAGGACATTCACCCCACGGTACCTAATCCGTACAATCTGCTTAGCACTCTGAACCCTGAGCGGAAATGGTATACTGTTCTGGACTTAAAAGATGCTTTCTTTTGCTTGCCTCTGCATAAAGATTGTCAGTTGCTGTTTGCTTTCGGGTGGGTAGACCCAGAAACCTGAACGTCTGGTCAACTAACTTGGACTAGACTCCCACTGGGGTTCAAAAACTCCCCCACTCTCTTTGATGAAGCCCTCCACAGAGATCTCAGCAATTTCAGAACTACGCACCCCAAAGTCACCCAGCTTCAATACGTGAATGACCTGCTACTGGCAGCCAACACCAAGGAAAACTGTGAGTCTGGGACCCAAGCACTATTATATGAGCTTGCTCAACTCGGGTATAGAGTTTCGGCCAAAAAGGCCCAAATTTGCTGGCATGAAGTAATCTTACTGGGCTGTTTCCTTAGGGGCAGTAAACGATGGCTCACTGAGCCCAGAAAACAAACCATTGCCTAGATACCACCCCCATCTAACAGGAGACAACTCAGAGAGTTTCTTGGGACTGCTGGCTTTTGCAGGTTATGGATACCTGGGTTTGCGTTTTTAGCTGCTCCTTTATACCCGGTGTTAGAGGGAGATGCCCAATTCCAATGGACCCCTGATCACCAGGAAGTTTTTTATAATATCTATGGACACTGACACTGAACACCTCAACTTCACTGAGCTCAGGCTGCAATTACAGAAAGCCCTACACTACGTTAAAAATGTACACCAACTCACTCACCTTGGTTCAATGAAACTGCAGGCATTCCTGTAGGATTAAGAACAGAGTTTTCCACTAACCGACTCACAGCGAAAGAAAATAACTGAACGGGTAACAAAAGCCTGTCGAGTCCGTCAATTGGTTAATGCTTACCCTTCCAGTTTCCTAGAGGAAAGCACCTATGAGGAACCAGAAAACGACTATTTTGGGAAGTGGACAATAGTGAAATTAAGCCAGCAAGGTATGGACTTAAATACCTCCTAGTCTTTGTAGATACATTTTCAGGATGGACTGAAGCCTTCCACACATACACACACACACACAAAAAAAAAAAAAAAAAAACTGCACAAATGATTTTCAAGAAGATTCTGAAAGATATTTTTCCAAGATACGGTCTGCCTAAGGTAATAGGGCCTGATAATGGACTGGTGTTCATGGCCCAGGTAAGTCAGGTGTTAACTGGGACCCTGTGGATTAATTTTAAGTTACATTATGCTTATATACACCAGAGCTCAGGACAGGTAGAAAAAATAAATACAACCATTAAAGAGACCTTCACAAAATTAAGCTTAGAGCCCGGCATAAAAGATTGGATTATGCTCCTGCCTTATGCACTGTTTCATGCGAGAAATATTCCCTCTCTTTCTTTGTGTAACCTCACCCCCTATGAAATTCTCTATGATTCCCATCATCCAATAAGGGACCTAACCCCAACTCTAAGGCTTAACGATCACTTCCACACCCCCTTGCTTGACAGACTTAAAGTCATTGAAAGAACTCAGCGATAACTGTGGAAACAGCTGGCCACTGCCTACCAACCAGGGGAGGAGGGGACTCTAAATCAATATCATGTAAGAGACTTCGTCTACATAAGACAACATCAGGTGTCATCCCTGGAACCCCACTGGAAAGAAACATACCAGGTGCTACTTATAAAACCTAAAGCGTTAAAGTAGACGGAATCACTTTTTGGATCCATGCCTCTCATCTCAAGCCTTCGCTGTGTCCAGACTCTTGTTGGAAACTGGAAAAGCGTGGTAACCATTTCAAATTGCGTATTCGCTATGTGGATAAGACTATAGACTCTCCCCTTGGCCACCAGTAGTTCTAACCCTCATCACCCCGTTCAGCAGCAATGGCTGATCACAAATCCTACTAGACAAGAAGTATAGTCTATCTCGCATACAGGCCCCATAGAGACCTGGTGGCCATCTCTCCACCCAGACATTTGTCAGGTCGGTATAGGTCTTTCCTATTGAGATATCCCTGATGAAGAGGATCCCACTAAAATCCCATTAAATCTCTTCTGTACCATAGATAATGGAAACAAATATTATGGATGCAGGGACACGCGAGACAGATTCAGGTTTTACTAGCCTAGATTACTATGTTTGCCTGGCGTACTATCAAAGCCACAAACAGCCACGGCTGTGTGGGGGAGAAGCCGACTTCTTGTGTAAGTCAAGGGAATGTGAGCATACAGGGGCTGCCTGGTGGAACCCAAACTCCTCATCAAATTCAGTACACAGCATTGGCCATATTACCAATTAGACAACCAAATACTATGGCCCCCAGAGGGTTCTCTAGATCCTCAAATTCTGAGTGACATTTTTAACTTCGGCAAGTTCTCAAAAGGGGGAAATTTCCCTATGTGGAATCATTTTTCCTCTTTTTCTCACATCCTGTACTATGCTTCTCCAATAGTTTCTCACCCTCAGCCTTCTGCTCTAGACTCTCTGCTATCACTCCCATCTTAGCAACCTGATTTCTCCTCTCCAATTACTAAATCAAAAACCCAAACCTCCGCTGGTTCTCAGAACATTGCCCCGTTGCTGAGGTAGCAGGTACCGAGGTACCCCTTCACCCACTCACTCCTCTCTTTTCCTGTCAGGGCCTGCACAAGGTCCCACCAAGTCCTCTAGCAAGCTAACCCAAAGCTCAAACCAGCTGAGAAGAGCCCTCAGACCCCTATCCACGATGTAATGAAAATGGCATTTAAAGTTGCTTTGTCATCACTGAAAAGAGTTTTCTAAGAATTTAAATTCCCTCAAAGGCTTTTTGGAATATTTACTCCCATCTTCCCCTCTGCTATACCTGTTCTAATGCTCAAGTTTTGTTCTAGGAAAATCCCAAACCCCTTTACCATTTTTCTTTTACATCTCTCTTTTCTCATTCTTAGATCCATGGAGCTGCTCTCAGCCTCGACTACCCCGTCTTCCCCCTCTGTACCAGGTCCACAGAAATGTCTTAAATGACCTTCTCCAGAAGTCTTCACCAAGGCTTACTTTACGTCTTTCAGCAAAAGAGTCCCTCTGAAAGAGTTCAATGTACATAAACTTCCACTTTTCGTGTTGCCCTGTTCTACTTGGCCACTGGCTGGAAAAATCACCACCCCTAAGCTAGACACTGCCTTTCCAGTTTTTCACAAAATATGTGAACAAGGCCTCTGGCCTTGAGCTGGGGCTTCACCTAGATGCCTACATTTCTAAGATAAAAAAGTTAGCAACTGGTCTCCATGGTGACAGCTGGCAGGGAGAAAAAAAGAGACAAAAAAGCTCTCCCCTTCCAAGGTGTCCTTGAAAAGTTAACTTGCCCAGAACAGAGGAAAAAAAAAACAGAAACAAAAACTAATTTTTGTGAATTTCTGCAGACTATGAACTTCTGAGCCCCTTCCCTTACATGTTGGGTACAAATTCTAAAACTACCAAAACTTGGGGTTCAGGGGATTAATTGATTACAACAGAAGCAATGCCCTCTAAATCCGGATGCAACCAAATAAGAATGTTTTCCTCACTTTGGTGCTATCTTAGGTGCATTTTCTTGTCCATTCCTAAAACAGTATAATTCTATACACTTTAACATTATTTATGTTTACATAAAATGGTCAATAGATGTGATTAATTATGTAATCATGCAGATGTTTTTCAGAGTGCTCTATCATGACGTAGGTTCATTTAAAGTTCAAATAGGGGGGCATACAACCCGGTTCCACCGGGAACCTGTATCCCTCACTTTGGCCATCCTATGAGGAATAATAATTGCTGAAGGGGTGGGCATAGGAACAACTGCCCTAGTCCATGAGACACAACAAAGACACAATTAGAAGCAGAAATAGACCAAAGCTTAAAGACATTAAAAACCGACATCACAGCTTTACAGGAATTTTAACCTCTCTCTCTCTGAAGTTGTTTTACAGAGCAGGCGAGTGTTGGACCTCCTCTTCATGAGAGAAAGTTGCCTTTTTGCTTGCATTGAGGGAAGAATGTTGTTTTTATGCCGACAATACTGGAGTTGTAAAAGAATCTATGAGTAAATTAAGAAAACGACTTGAAGAGCGTCAAAGAGAGACAGAGGCCCCAGAAGGGAGGTTTGATTCTTTGTTCACATAGTCAACCTGGTTAACTATGCTTTTATCTGCCATGGCAGGTCCATTTATAATCCTCATATGATTGCTAACGGTAGGACCCTGTTTGCTCAACCGTGTAGTTTCCTTTCTAAACCAAATCGAACATGTTATTAAACCTAACCATACACTGTTCTCTCAATCTAATTTTACAGAAAAGTGGGGACAGAGTTGGTCTTAAAATACAGGAATATAGAGGATCTTCCACCTGCTGAGAAACTCAAAGGTCCATGCAGAAATGATCCCTGGAGAAGATGTAGGCAACTATGAAGGACCTGAGACAGCAAAAGTCTTCCATGGCAAACAACCTGCTCAGGATGAAGGGATGTGTCTGAATCAGGCACTCTCTTCTTAATGTATAGAAGATGGACCAAAGCAGGCATTTGTTGAGCTGCTCCTGCATGCCTATGTTTGACATACCACTGTAACTTGTGAAAGTGTCACAGTAAGTAGGGACAGCCTCCTTCTCATGGGAACCTTGGAAGCAACTGTTAGGACAAAGTTG
Source organism: Callospermophilus lateralis (assembly GCF_048772815.1). NCBI lineage: Eukaryota > Metazoa > Chordata > Mammalia > Rodentia > Sciuridae > Callospermophilus > Callospermophilus lateralis. The sequence goes on along the minus strand of NW_027516543.1, from coordinate 13,909 downwards.
TTGCCAAGGCAGTGACCTCATTCCGTTCCTAAAGGAAGTGACCTCACCTAACTTCCTTGGTGATGGAACTCTCTGAACTTGGAATCCAGGAAGCCAGGCACAAAGAGCCAGTCCCAGTCCAAGCCCCAGTGGTCAAACTTATTTTGATTTACCAAGGACAGACTCAGTCTTTCTTGGAACCTACTGATGTGAGGATGGCGAAATGCAAGGAAAGCTATGAATAGGGGCATTTCCTGAGAAAGCAGGCAGTGGCTCACCGCTGGCCCCTGACAACTTCACAGAGTTGGCCAAAAGACCAGATTTGAGACAGAACAGGCCATTTCCAGAGAACATAGTATGGCCCACCAGTCAGAGGACACTCCGGATAGTCACAGACCTACATGGGGGAAGGAGGTGCCTTTGTGGTGTGGGTGTGGGTTTGTGGTTTTGTCTCATGTTCTGAGAATAGGTATGAAAGGTGGTTTGTTTTGTTTGGAGTGAACTGTTTCTACTAAGTCGTTTGACAAGGTGAGTGTTTCTATGTCTGTGTATCCCACTATGTCCGTGGTTGTAGACATTAGAAAGGAGAATGCATCAATGAATATGTCCTATCTAGTAGAAAGCTTCCCAGCATTCATCCTGCCCTATTTATGAATGGACTGCAGCTTGCCTTATTGATGTGCAACACCTGCTATCTACCTAAGGTCCTGTTTTCTTCCTGAATTCTCGCCACTCTCCAGAATAGGCTCATGGTTTTGTGTTTAAGATATGTACAACCTTGAAGCTCTGTGACATGACCATGTACTGAATAGCTGAAGGGAATGGCGAGCATCTAAGAAAACTCAGATATCAGTGTGACCAGGAAAGTCTCAGTGAAGAAACCCTGCTTGGGGCCTTTTGTTTACCAATTCTTCTGTTGCCCTGAATGTCAGGAAGGTCTTTTCCTCAGTCCACCACTTTGTGAAGCCTGAAGAAAACAGTTTCCAAATGGAAATGAATGGGCATTACCTGTGGCTCTTTGCTTAATTGCTTTGGAATGGATGTGTCTGAATCAGCCTATTTGCCTTGTGTGAGGGTGTGGCTTAGATTCTCAGCTCCTGATGGATCTAAAGAAAGATCCCAGGTGTACATCCAAAACCAAAATGGCCAAAAAAGCAGTCCTTGTGGATGAAGTCTCTCGCCTCTTCTGTAACTTTCCTGACCTCCATCAAGTCAGAATAGGGATCCTTTGGTTCAAATGAGTTCTTCAAAGCCCTGCAGAGGCTAGCCCATAGTTGCTTGGGTTTTCTCAAGACTCCAATTCACATAAGGAATCCAAACCCCACAGTCAGTTGGCCTCAAATTGAAGAAGCGAAGCAGTATTAATGGGAGGCCTATTTGATCTCTCCTGGTTCACAAGAAGGGTGTCCAGGCCACCCTGACTTTAGGCAAATTAGGTGCAAGAGAGCTTATTTTGGACACGGTCTTGGGCTGTGCCCCTCATGGAAAACTTTTGCCAGAGGTCATTATGAGTGTCTATATGGAAAAAGATGAGCGCCACGTTGGAGTGTTTTGTTTTAAATTGTGGTCATTTGGGTGGCGGTTGGAAGAGATGACTTGGTCCACATGTTCTTGAACTCTGGTGTGATTCCCTTAGAATCTGAGTTCTCAAACTGACCTCAGAGAAGTATTGCTATGAATAGCGTTGAGATTTAAGGAAGCCAGGCATGAGTGTCGCCCTTGGAAACTAAGTTCTAGGCCCAGGATGGCTTTCCACAGAGCACTAGGCCTCTCAGCCAGGATACCACATGATTTTATTCTGAAAGATTTGGCACCCAGAGTTGAGAGTCAAAACTCATATGGACCTCACATTGTAGACCTCAATGGGAATAATATCATGTGATCTTTTGGCCACTCTTTGGGAAGCCTTACCTGTGAGTGTTCTCCAGAGCTTTCATTGAAATTAGCTTCCTAAAAATTTAATGGTTCCTGAAAGAATTGAAACTCACAGTGCCTCCAACTTCATCCTTGAAAAATGGCTAGAAAAATACCATAAAATTTTTGAAATTCCCATCACCAGGTGGCACTGGAGAACATTTGGATGTCCTGTTACTGATCATGAATATACCAGACAGTGCCTTGATTAACTGGGTTTCATGTAAATGGTGTAGAACAGAGATGCCAGTAAGTTGGACTCTGTTGAGTAGTTGGCCTAGAGCAGTGGTGGGCAGGTATGTGATAAAACATCTGTGGTGGGGCCATGTGGATCTTCCATTGGCATCCAAATGGCTTGTGACTGACATGGTGCAGCCAGCAGAACCTTCCATGTAAAGGCAACTTGTTATATGGAGAGTTTTCAGGACATTGTTCAGAATCAGGTTGCTATGGTCAAGGGGGCAAGCTATGTGGGATAGAATCCTGGTTCTTGTATCCTCCTGCAGAACCTGACCCACCACACATGACAGAACTCCCTCTTGTACTGTGACCCAATTGAACTCCTTTTATTTCGTGAAGCAAATACCAAACTCCCAGTGCAGCAGGAAGAAACACCATGAAAATGGAGGATGACCATATGGCTTCACAGTGCACATGGGGAGACCTTTAGCCCCCAGTGGCCACAGTTTACCTAAAAAGAGAATTTAGCACTGCTGCCTCATGTTCATTGGGAAATAAGAAAGCATGTCCTCCAGGTCTCATAGATGCAGACCAAGCTTTTATGGTCTCACTAGAAAGGAAGCTAAAGCTCCTGACAACAACATATTTTTCAAGTGCCCAATCTCACAGGCAGTTTCTCAAGAAGTCTCTATGCCAGCAGACCTCCATGTTTGTGGAGTGTTTACCCTTTCCCTTACCTTTGGAAACTCCTCTGCCACTTCCAAGGTTGTGGGCTCCTGAGCATATTCCATTCCAGATATTTGTTCACAGGTTTTCTAAATCTTCTCCTCTAATTGTGTCTTACTTGGGGCGAAGGTATTGTCAAGGCATTGTTCTGAATGAGAGTGGGAAGATTTTTGTGTAGCACATATTTACATACACATTGGATTCATTTTTCAATTTTCCATTCGAAATACTGAATCCTTGACACTAACCCATACCCTACTAGATTCTGACTACTAATTCTAATATAATGGAGAAAAATAACCCAAACAGAATAGAAATACTAGCACTTCATAGGAGGCATGGTGTATAGTTGGTCTTCCTATTTGCATGATATAGGGTTGGAGTTGTAAATCTTGTCAATTTTTTGTTGAAAGAGTTCTGCATGTGTTTTTAAAGTTAACACATATGTGAATTCCTGTCTCCCTTTTTCTGTAGCCAATTCAGCACATGTATTTTTATATGAACATATAGAATCCTACCTGGTATCACACCTGTATTCTTGAGAGGTGGCTAACTTGGCAGATACAAATTCTGAGAAGAAATGACTCCTCCTAAACGCTTTTGGAACTGATAATTCAAATTATGAGTGAGCTTCTTAGTTAAAAAACATTATACATAAATCCATGTTCAGTAAAATTAATATTTTTGGATCTGTGGATGATATATATTTCACGATGAATTTTAATTGGCATATATATTGCTACTTTTTAATGTCTCTGTGTGTATTTTGTATATATATATATATATATATATATATATATATATATATATATACACTCTAGATTTGTCAAAATATGAAATATATGTATCTTATTATACACTCCCTAAATTCATTCATGTTCATGTATGTGGTTTTATATTCAACTTTTCATAAGATTATTTTCAGAAATATTCATCCATCTGAAATACATATTTGTTTTATAGTATTGAAAACTCACTTCAGTAAATGGTGCAAACAAATCCTTATATTTTTACAGTAACTGACCCACTTTAACATCAATGCAAGTAGATTCCTATGGGACATGATGTGTATTTTGGCGTTCATTTTTATACAACACTGGTACATTACTATTTCTTCAGTTTTTGTACATCATAGAATATACATTTCAGCCACAACTTCATAAATTTAAAGAAATTTGTAACACATTCTATCACTTCCTGCTTCAGAACATATGTATTCCTCTTTGTTTTTGACTGGTCATTTCATGAGACTTCTTTCCACACACATTACTGTCGATTTCCATTATCAATTTTGAAGCAAAATTCACACACTCTTTATGATGAACCACAACCGTAATATTACCATTGGATGTATAAATGGTTGGAATGAATGTATGTATATCAATATATGATTCCCTGTGTATTTTCAGATATCAATTTATTCCAATTTCTAAAGTTTGAACCAGTTGTATTATTTATTCGCAGTATGGACTATTCATGCATTATGTCTATATTCATACACACATGGTACACCTCTATGTATCCCCAATACTAATTTACACCTCTTCAAAATATTGCTCCAAGAAATGGTGGTAGAAATACTCATGTCACCTGATCTACATATACATTTTATCACAGTAATATTCTGGCCACAAAATGCAAAGTCACACTTACGATTGTACCAAAGCCTAAATGGAATGTGAGTATGGATTATGAAAATCACCCATGTCCAGGTTGCCTAATGCTCTCAAATGTCAATCCTATTGGTGACTACAAATTTGTTTCTTCCTAAGATTATATATTCAATCTCAAGCCTGTTGAAAATGTCTATTGGTATCACTCATTTTATACTTTGCCTGATTTCCTTATGTCTCTATTGATATCTGCTTTCCTACATATTTTCCCCAGTTCATCATTGTGACTGACTCTTCACATGTGCTGACATTTACATTTTCTCTCTACCCAAAACCCTATTGCTAAAGAACTTTTTGTCCAAATCCTATACTCACACTTTTTTCTAATCTTACCAACTCTCTTCGTAATCTTACCAACTCTCCCTTTTTGAATGAATGTTCTCCTCAACATTCAATCATCTAAGGTACAAGATCCTATGCCATTGTGTATAGATTTATCTGAGACATCTGCACAGAACATAATTCAAAGCTAACTATCCCAATCAAGGACCCAATGACTTTCTGGGCTTTAAATCTTACTGAGATTTCTGTTTTCATACATATATTCCACCTCTATAATCTTATAAATATCGCAGGTTTCCAATAACATTATTCATCCAGCAGAATGATCCTAACCCAAATCAAACATGTTATTAACCCTAAACATACACGATTCCCTCAATCTACCTTTATAGAAGAGCAGGGACAGAGTTGGTCTTACAATACAGGAATGTAGGAGATCTTCAACCTGCAGAGAACCTCAAAGGTCCATGCAGAAATTATCCCTGGAGAAGATATAGGCAGATATGAAGGACCTCAGAGAGCAAAAGTCATCTTCCATGACAAACAACCAGGTAAGGATGAAGGGATGTGTCTGAAGCAGTCTCTCTCTTCTTAATGTAGAGAAGATGGACCAAACCAGGCCTGTGTGGAGAGCTGTTCCCGGGTGCCTATGGTTGATATTCCATTTTAACTTGTGAAAGTGTCAAAGGAAGTAGGGGCAGCCTCCATCTCATGGACCCTTCGAAGCAACTGTTAGGACAAAGTGGTTGCCAAGGCAGTGACCTCATTCAGTTCTAGAGGAAGTGACCTACGTCACTTTCTTGTTGATGTAACACTCTGAACTTTGGATCCAGGAAGCCAGGCACTCTGAGGCAGGCCCAGTCCCAGTTGCAGTGGTCTCACATGTTTGGATTAACCAAGGACAGAGTCAGTCTTTCTTGGCAACTACTGAATTGAAGATGGACAAATGCCAGGAAAGCTCTGAAGAGGGGCTTTTTTTTTTTGATAAAGCAGGCAGTGGCTCACCGCTGGCTCCTGACAACTTCACAGTTTTGGCCAAGGAGACCAGATCTGACATACGACAGCCCATTTCAGGGCAACATAGTATGGTCCACCAGTCAGAGGATGCTCCGGATAGTCACAGACCTACTTGGGGAAAGAAGGTGCCTTTTTGGGTGTGTTTGTGTGTTAGTGATTTTGTCTCATCTTCTAAGAATATGTAGGAAAGTCGGTTTGTTTAATTTGGAGTGGCCTGTTTCTAGTAAGTGCTTTGAGAAGGTGAGTGATTTTGTGTATCCCACTGTGTCCGTGGTTGTAGACAATAGAAAAGAGAATGCATCAAAGGATGTGTCCTGTCTAGTAGAAATCTTCACAGCATTCATCTTGTCCAATTTATGAATGGACTGCAGCTTACCTTATAGATGGGCAACACCTACTACCTTTCTACATTCCTGATTTCTTCCTGAATTCTGGCCACTCTACCATAGGCTCATGGTTTTGTGTTCAAGATATGTATCTCCTCCACAATCTGGGACATGGCCATGTACTGGATAGCTGAAGAGAATGGTGAGTATCACAGAAAACTCAGATATCAGTGTGACCAGGAAAGTCTCAGTGGAGAAACTCTGCTTTGGGAATTTGCTTTTCTATTGTTCTGTTGCCCTGAATGTAAGGAAGGTCTTTGCCTAAGGCCACACCTTTCCAAAGCCTGAAAATATCAGTTTTCAAATGGAAATAAATGGGCATCACCTGTGGATCTTTGCTTAATTGCTTTGCAAAGGGATATGTCTGAATCCACCTCTTAGTGCAGTGTGAGTCCATGGCTCAGATTCTCAGCCCTGATGGATCAAAAGAAAGATCCCATGTGTGCATCCAATTCCAAAATGGCCAAAAGAGCAATCATTGTGGATGAAGTCTCTTGTTTTCCTCTGTAAGGTTCCTGATCTCCATCAAGTGAGAAGAGGGATCCTTTGGGTCAACTGAGTCCTTCAAGCCCTGCAGAGGCTAGCCCATAGGTGCTTGGGTTTTCTCATGACTCCAAATCACATAAAGAAACTATACCTGACAGTCACTATGCCTCAAATTGGAGAAGTGGAACAGTATTAATGGCAGGCATCTTTGATCAGCCCTGGTTCACAGGAACAGTGTCCAGAAACACTGACTTTAGACAAATGAAGGGCAAGGGAGTTTATTTTGACATTGTCTTGTGCTGTGTGCCTCATGGAAACTTCCAGCCAAGGTTATGATTAGTGTCTATATGGAAGAAGATGAGGGGCATGTGTGAGTGTTTTGGTTTTAATTCTGGTCATTTGTGTGGCGGTTGGAAGAGATGACTGGGTCACCAGGGATTGAACCCTGGTGTGTTTCCCCTTAGAGACTGAGTTCTGAAACTGACCTCAGAGAAGTATTGCCATGAATTGTGTTGGGATTTTAGGAGGCCACGCATGAGAGTCGCCCTTGGAACCTGAGATCTAGGACCAGGGTGGCTTTCCACAAAGAACTGGGAATCTCAGCCTGGATATCACATGATTTTATTCTGAAAGACTTGGCAGCCATAGTTGAGAGTCAAAACACATAGGACCTCACATTGTAGACCTCAATGGTCCTGGCTTCAAGTGACCTTTTGTCCACTCTTTGGAAATCCTTGCCTGTGAGAGTTCTCCAGAATTTTCTTTGAATTGAGCTTTCTCAACATTCAATGGTTCCTGAATAATTGAAATTCACAGTGCATCCAATGTCATCCTTGAAAAATGGCTAGATAAATACCATGAAATTTTTGAAATTCCCATGACCAGGTGGCACTCCAGAAACATTCGATGTCCTATTGCTTATTATGAGTGTACCAGACAGTTCCTTGATTGACAGGGTTTTCTGAAAACTGTTTAGAACAGAGATGCCAGTAATTTGTAGCCTGCTGAGTAGTGGGCGTAGAGCAGTGGTGGGCAGGTGTGTGATAAAATATCATGGTGGGTCCATGTGGATCTGCCATTGGCTTCCAAATGGCTTGTGACTGACATAGTGCAGACTTCAGACCCTTATATGTAAAGGCATCTTGTTCTATGGCGAGGTTTCAGGGCAATGTTCAGAATCAGGTTGCTACGGACAAGGGAGCAATCTTTGAGAGATAGAAGCCTGGTTTGTGCATTTTCTTGCAGACCATAACCCACCACACATGACAGAACTCTCTCCGGCACTGCTTCCCAGTTGAACTCCTTGTATTTCGTGAAGCATGTACCAAACTCCAAGTGCAGCAGCAAGAAACACCACGAAAAGTGGAGGATGACCAAATTGTTTCACAGTCCACACGGGGAGAAAATAAACCCCCAGGGGCTACAGTTTATCTACAAAGAGAGAATTCAGCAGTGCTGCCTTGTGTTCATTGGAAAATAAGAAACTTTGTCCTCCAGGTCACATAGATGCAGACCCAGCTTTGAGGGTATCACTACAAAGGAAGCTTAACTCCTGACAAAAACCTATATATCATTGCCCAACCTCAGTGGCAGTTTCTCTAAAAGTTTTAGGCATGCAGAGCTCCATGTTTGTGGAGTGTGTACCGTGTTCTTACTTTTGGAAACTCTTATACCACCTCCAAGTTTGTGCACTCCTGAGCATTTTCCATTCCAGAAATGTAATCACAGATTTTGCAACTTTTCTTCTCTAATTGTGTCTTACTTGGGGCGAAGATAATTTCAAGGCATTGTTCTGGATGAGAGTCAGAAGATTTGTTTTAGCACATATTTGCATACACATTGGATTAATTTTCCTATTTTTCCATTCGAAATTCTGAATCCCTGACACTAACCCATATTCTAATAGACTCTGACTACTAATTCTAATATGATGGAGAAAAATAACCCAAACAGTACATAAATACATGCAGTTCAGGGTTGGACTTGCCTTTTGCATGATAAAGGGTAGGTATTATGAATCTAGTCAATTTTTAATTGAAATAGTTCTCCATGTGTTTTGAAAGATAACAAATATGTGAATTACTGTCTCCCATTTTCTGGAGCCTATTCAGCACATGTATTTTTATATGCACAAATAGAATCCTACACGGTATCACACGTACATTCTTTTGAGTTACATGACTTGGCAGATACAAATTGTGAGAAGTGATCACTCGTCCTAAACGCTGTTAGAACTGAAAATTCAACCTATGGGTGAGCTTCCCAGTGGAACAACATTATACATAAACCCATGTTCAGTAAAATGAATGTTTTTGCATCTTTATGATATATATTTCATGATGAATTTCGATTGGCATATATATTGCTATTTTTTAATTTCTGTGTTTGTGTGTGTGTGTGTGTGTATATACTCTCCAGATTTTTAAAAATATGAAAATTATGTGTCTTATATACACTCCCTAAATTCATTCATGTTCATGTATGTGGATTAATAATCAACTTTTCACAAGATTATTCTTAGAAATACTCAAACACCTGAAATACATATTTGTTTCCTAGTACTGAGAACTAACTTCAGTGAAAGGTGCATACAAATTCTAATATGTCTACATTAACTGACCCAGTTGAACATCAATGCATGTTGGTTCCTATGGGACACGATGTGTATTTTGACGTTAATTTTTATTCCACACTGGTACATTACTATTTCTTCAGTTTATGCACATCTTAGCATATATATTTCATTCACTAGTTAGCAAATTTATAGGCATTTGTTTCACTTTCAGTCACTTCCTGCTCCAGAACACATGTATTTCTCTATGTTTCTTGACTGGTCTATTCATGAGACTTTTTTTCCAAATATATTGTTTTCGATTTCCATAATCAATTTTGAAGAAAAACTCACACACCCTTCATGATTAACCATAACCATAAGATAATCATTAGATATATAACTGGTTGGAATTAATGATTGTATATCAATATAACATTTCTTATATATTTTCAGATATCCATTCAATCCATTATTTAAAGTGGATCTAGTTATATTATTTATTCACAGTATTGTCTATTCATGCATTATGTCTATATTAATAGAAACAGGGTACACCTATTTGTACCCCCATACGAATTTATAAATCTTCAAAATATTGCTCTCAGAAATGGTGGAAGAAATACTCATGTCACCTGATCTACATACACATTTTATCACAGAAATATTCCGGACACAAAAAGCAAAGGTCACACTTACAATTGTACCAAAGCCTAAATGAAAAGATAGCATCCATTACTAAAATCATCCATGTCCAGGTTGCCTAATGCTCTCAAATATCAATCCTATTGGTGACTACATATTTGTTTCTTCCTAAGATTATATATTCAACTTCAAACCTGTTGAAAATGTCTAACCCTATCACACACTTTATACTTTGCTTGATTTCCTAATGTCTCTATTGATATCTGCTTTCCTACATGTTTTCCCCAGTTCATCATTGTGACTGACTCTTCACATGTGCTGACATTTACATACACTCTCTACCCGAAACCCTAATGCTGAAGAACTTTTGGTCCAAATCCTATGCTCACTCTTCTTTCTAAATCTACCAACTACCTTCCTAATCCTACCGACTATCGGTTTTTGACTGGATGCTCTCTTCAACATTCAATCATCCAAGGTACAAGGTCCGATGCCAGTGTATATTGATTTATCTGAGACATCTGTGCAGCACATAACTCAAAGTTAAGTATCCCACTCAAGTCCCCAATGCCCTTCTGGGCTTCAAATCTTACCTAGATTTCTGCTTTCATACTTATATTTCACATGTATACTCTTGTAAATATCGCAGGTTGCCAATACCATTATTCATCCCGCAGAATGATTCGTAACCCAAATCGAACTTGTTATTAACCCTAACCATACACTGTTCCCTCAATATAACTAACTTAAGAGCAGCGACAGAGTGGGTCTTACAATATAGAAATGTAGAAGATCTTCCACCTGCTTAGAACCTCAAAGATCCATGAAGAAATGATCCTTGGAGAAGATGTAGGCAGCTATGTAGGACCTGAGAGAGCAACAGTCATCTTCCATGCAAACAACCTGGTCAGGATGAATTGATGTGTCTGAATCAGCCTCTCTCTTCTTAATGTAGAGAAGATGGACCAAACCAGGCCTCTGTGGAGAGCTGTTCCAGGGTGCCTATAGTTGATATACCATTATAACTTCTGAATGTGTCACAGGATGTTGGGGCAGCCTCTATCTCATGGGAACCTTGGAAGCAACTGTTAGGACAAAGTGGTTACCAAGGCAGTGACCATATTCAGTTCCTGAAAGAAGTGACCTCACTTCACTTCCTTGGTGATGGAATTCTCTGAACTTGGGATCCAGGAAGCCAGGCACCCAGAGCCAGTCCCACTCCAGACCCAGTGGGCTAACTTGTTTGCTTTTCCCAAAGACATAGTCAGTCTTTCTTGGTTCCTGCTGATGTGAGGATGGCCAAATGCCAGCAGAGCTCTGAAGAGGGGCCTTTCCTGAGAAAGCAGGCAGTGGCTCACTGCTGGCTCCTTACAACTTCACGGAGTTGGACATTGAGACCAGATGTGAAACAGGACAAGCCATTTTGGGGGAACATAATATGGCCCACCAGTCAGAAGACACTCCGGATAGTCACAGACCTATTTGGGGGAAGGAAGTGCCTTTGCCGTTGTAGGTGTGAGTTTGTGGTTTTTTCTCATGTTCTGAGAATAGGTAGGAAAGGTGGTTTGTTTGGTTTGGAGTGGACTGTTTATAGTAAGTCGTTTTACATTGTGAGTGTTTCTATGTCTGTGTATCCCACTGTATCCATGGTTGTAGACATTAGAAAAGAGAATGCACCAATGGATGTGTTGTCTCTAGTTGAAAGCTTCCGCAATTCATACTGCGCAATTGATGAATGCACTGCAGCTTGCCTTATGGATGGGCAACATCTACTATCTTCTAAAGTTCATGTTTTCTACGTGAATTCTGGCCACTCTCCAGAATAGACTCATGGTTTTGTTTCCCAGATATGTAACACCACAAGGCTCTGTGACATGGCCATGTTCTGGATAGCTGAAGGGAATGAGATCATCTCAGAAAACTCAGATATCAGTGTGTGCAGTAAAGTCTCAGTGGAGAAACCCTTCTTTGGGCCATTTGCTTAATTCTATTTCTATTACCCTAAATGTCAGAAAGGTCTTTGCCTCAGGCCACCCCTTTGTGTAGCCTGAAAAACACTGTTTTCATATGGAAATGAATGGACCCCACCTGTGGCTCTTTGCTTAATTTCTTTTGAATGGGATGTGTCTGAATCAGCCTCTTGTCCTTGTATGAGGTTGTGGCTTAGATTCTCAGCACCTGATGGATCTAAAGAAAGATCCCATGTTCTTCCAAAACTAAAATGTCCAAAAGAGCAGTCATTGTGGATGAATATTTTTGCCTTCTTGTTTTAGGTTCCTGAACTCCATCAAGTGAGAATAGGGATCCTTTGGGTCAAATGAGTTCTTGAAATCCCTGCAGAGGCTAGCCCATATGTGCTTGGATTTTCTCATGAATCCAAATCACATAAAGAATCTATACCCTACAGCCAGTAGGCTGAAATTGGAGAAGTGGAACACTTTAACAGCAGGAATATTTGATCACTCCTGGTTCACAGGAAGAGTGTCCAGGCCACCATGATTTTAGGCAAATAAGGGGCAAGTGAGCTTATTTTGGACACTACCTTGGGCTCATAGAAACCTCCAGCTAGAGGTTATGATGAGTGTCTACGTGGAAGAAGATGATGGCCCTGTGGGAGTGTTTTGATTTTAATTGTGGTAATTTTTGTGGCGGTTGGAAGGGATGACTGGGTCCACCTGGGCTTGAACTCTGGTGTGATTCCCCTTAGAGACTGCATTCTGGAATTGACCTCAGAGAAGTATTGCCATGAATTGTGTTGGGATTTTAGGAGGACACACATAAGACTCACTCTTGGAAACTGAGATCTATGCTCAGGGTGGCTTTCCACAGAGGCCTGGGAATCTCAGCCAGGATATCACATGATTTTATTCTGAAAGACTTGGCAGCCATAGATGAGAGTCAAAACATACATGGACCTCACATTGTAGACGTGAATTGGCCTGGCTTTATGTGACCATTTGGTAACTCTTTGAGAAGCCTTGACTTTGAGAGTTCTCCAGAGCTTTCATTGAAATGAACTTTCTCACACTTAATGGTTCCTGAATGAATTGAGACCCACAGTGCCTCTAACTTCATTTTTGAAAAATTGCTAAATAAATACCATAAAATTTTTTAAATTCCCATGACCAGGTGGAACTGCAGAAAATTTGATGTCCTGTTGCTTATCATGTGTATACCAGACAGTGCCTTGTTTAACTGGGTTTCATGAAAATGATGTAGAACACGAGATGCCAGTAATTTGGAGCCTGCTGAGTAGTGGGCCTAGAGCAGTGGTGGGAAGGTGTGTGAAAAAACATCATGGAGGGGCTATGTGGATCTGCCATTGGCTTCCAAATGGCTTGTGACTGATATAGTGCAGACATGAGACCCTTATATGTAAAGGCATCCTGTTATATGGAGAGTTTTAAGGGCAATGTTCAGAATGAGTTTACTATGGTTACTGGGGCAAGCTCTGTGGGATAGAAGCCTGGTTGGTGCATTCTCCTGCAGACCCTGACCCACCACAAGTGACAGAACTCCCTCCAGCACTGTATCCCAAATGAACTTCTTATATTTTGTGAAGCAAATACCAAATTCCCAGTGCAGCAGCAAAAAACACCATGAAAAGTGGAGGATGACCAAATGTCTTCACAGTCCCCACTGGGAGACACTTAGAATCCAGTGGCCACAGTTTACCTACAAAGAGAGAATTGAGCACTGCTGCCTCATGTTCATTGGAATATAAGAAACCATCTCTTCCCGGTCACATAGATGCAGACCCAGCTTTGATGGTCTCACTACGAAGGAAGCTAAAGCTCATGACAGCAACATATATTTCAGGATCCCAACCTCAGAGGCCATTTCCCAAGAATTCTTAGGCCAGCAGAGCTCCTTGTTTGTGGAGTGTTTACCCTGTCCTTTACTTTTGGAAACTCCTCTACCACCTCAAAAGTTGTGAACTCCCGAGCATATTCCATTCCATGTATGTATTCCTAGATTTTTACACTTTTCAACTCTAATTGTGTCTTACTTGGGGCGAAGGTAATGTCAAGGCATTGTTCTGGATGTGAGTGGGAAGATTTTTGTGTAGC